>NC_134490.1:7875563-8225563 GCF_040206685.1 Ascaphus truei | reverse complement strand
AGAGAGATCAATAGAGGAGGAGGAGGAGGTGTTAGCAGAAGAGACACTGAAAGTACGATGGGAGAGGTAGGATGAGATCCAGGATAGAGCCTTGTTCCGAATACCTAGAGTATGGAGAATGTGGAGGAGAAGAGGGTGGTCCACGGTGTCAAATGCTGCAGAGAGGTCGAGTAATATGAGCAGAGTGTAATGACCTCTGTCTTTGGCAGCATGGAGGTCGTCAGTTATTTTAGTGAGGGCTGTTTTCGTGGAGTGAGCAGTGCGGAAGCCAGATTGTAGAGGGTCTAGGAGAGAATAGGTGTTGAGAAAATGGAGCAATGGAGAGAATACAAGACGTTCAAGGAGTTTAGAGGCAAAAGGCAGGAGGGAGACAGATCGATAGTTAGAGAGACAGGTAGGGTCAAGCTTGCTGTTTTTGAGTAATGGTATGATTGTTGCATGTTTGAAGGAGGATGGAAAGGTTCCAGAGCAGAGGGAGGAGTTAAAAATGTGTGTGAGCGTAGGGATTATAGTAGGAGCAAGAGGTTTTAGGAGATGGGAGGGAATGGGGTCAAGAGGGCAAGTGGTAGAGGGAGAAGAGGCGATCAACAGCGACACATCCTCCTCTGAGACAGTGGAAAAAGAGTCAAGGAAAGAAGGAGTAGAGTTAGGAAGAGTTGTAGGATGGGAGGAAGAAACAGAGGGGATGTTCTGACGTATGGATTCCACCTTTTCCTTAAAATAGTCAGCAAAGTTTTGAGCGGAGATGGAGGAAGGAGAGGCAGCTGAGGGTGGTTTGAGTAGAGTATCAAAGACAGATAACAGTTTGCGTGGGTTAGACTTGTGCATGTTGATTAGTGAAGAAAAGTAGGCTTGTTTAGCTTGCGAGAGGGCAGAGTTGAAACAGGATAGCATAAATTTGTAGTGAAGGAAGTCTGCGAGAGTGTGAGACTTCCTCCAGAGGCGTTCAGAGGAACGAGTGGAGGAATGCAGCATGCGCGTGTGGGAATTTAGCCAGGGTCTAGTGTTAGAAGGGCGAGGGCGACAGAGAGAAAGCGGGGCATGTAGATCAAGAGACGAGGACAAGACAGAGTTGCAGTTCCTGACCAGGTTTTCAGGGTCTGTAGCAGAGCTGAGAGAGGAGAGGGAGGAGCGTAAAGTGGACTCAAAGTCAGGTAAGTGAATAGAGCGCAGGTTTCTGCAGAACCTGGGGGTAGATGGAGGTGGAGAAGGGGAGAAGCGAGATAGAGAGAATTAGATGAGATGATGGTCAGAGAGAGGAAAAGGGGAAATGGAGAAATCAGAGAGAGAGAAGTTGTTATTGAAAACCAGGTCTAAGTAGTGGCCATCCTTGTGGGTGCTGGCTGCAGTCCACTGTTGAAGGCCAAAAGAAGAGGTTAGAGAAAGAAAGCGGGAAGCCCAAGGGAGAGAGGGGTCCTCAATGTGGCAATTGAAGTCCCCAAGGAGAAGAACAGGGGAGTCTGAGGAGAGAAAGAAAGAGAGCCAGGATTCAAAGTGAGAGAGAAAGGCAGAAGGTGGATGGGTAGAGGTAGGTGGGTGATAGATGACCGCCACATGGACAGAGAGAGGAGAGAAGATCTGGACAGTGTGAGCCTCAAAGGAGGGAAAAGCAAGAGATGGAGGAATAGGAAGGGTTCAGTAACGGCAGAGAGAGGAGAGCAGGAGCCCCACGCCTCCACCCCTGCCATCAGTGCGCGGAGTGTGGGAGAAGGAAAGGCCACCATAGGAGAGGGCAGCTTCCAGAGCAGTGTCAGACTGAGTGAGCCAGGTCTCAGTTATAGCAAATAGGAGCAGAGAGTGAGAGAGAAAAAAGTCATGTACAGAGAGGAACTTGTTAGAAAGGGAGCGAGCATTCCAAAGGGCACAGGAGAAAGGGAGAGAGGAGGGAGGGTGGCAGGGGATGGGTATGAGGTTGGAGGGGTTGACACCAGAAGGAGTAGAGGTTGCAATTAGCAGGCGAGGACGAGCGCATGTAGAAATAAGGCAGGGACCAGGATTGGGAGAGATATCCCCAGAAGCAATGAGGAGAAGCATGGATAGACAGAGAATGTGTGAGGATGATTTGTAGAGGTGTTTTTTAGTGCAGGGGATATAGCTGTGTGGTGTCAGAGGACGCAGGTAAGAAAGGAGTTTATGTGAACTGAGAAGTGGTGAAGGAAGGAGAGATGGAGATATATGAATAGAGTTAGAGACATACTGAGGCTGGTAAAATGAAATGCATAATTTGAGAAGAAGTGAAGTCATAGCAAATATAAATGGTAAAGGCAGCATCACAGCAGTAATGATGCAGTCTGGTATAGATGATATCCTCCTTTCCAGCGTAGTTCAAATGCAGGAATCAGGGACAGACGGGGTGTCCACTTCTTCTTCACTTCTTTTGAACTTCCTTTTAAACTTGAGTTGTTCAGTAGTCCTGCCACTTATAATAGGCCACTTTGAATGTGGGCAGCAGAGAACAAAAGGCTAGGCAAGCGGGAAATGGTACATCAGAAATTAACCTGTTGCAGCAGCAGGGAACAAAGTATTGCCTGGGCTTTTATAGTACTACACCAGGAACTTATTCTGCTGAGTAACAGTGGTAAAACTAGGAAACCAGAGCAGGTCCATGGCACCTGGCCAGTCGGGAAAACCCGACGAGGACCAGGACAGAAGCACAGTTACATGACAGTCCCTCAGACCTGAACCACGCTGATCTTAGGTCCAAGGACCACCCGGCTACCAAGATATTTATTATTATTATCATTTATTTATAGGGTGCCAACATATTACAGAGGGACAGAAAGACACAAAAGCCACAATGAAACATAAAACAATATAATACATTACAATGTTGCATCCTGGCAAAAAGGGTGAAGAAGCCCCTGCCGACATTATTACGTATCGATAAAATGAAAGTTAAATCAAAGATGACTTCTAGGGTTGTCCAATAGGAAACCACAATGTCATCCTCTGATAACATTGCGGTTACTATTGGCTAATAGAAATGAGGCTTGGATGACGGCAATATTGTTTACCCAAAGGAAACACCGGTACATAAAAAGTTAAATAATGGGATACATGAGGTTTACGAAGATAAAATGCATGGATCAGCTCCGGGTGACCCCCTGGTTTTAATGGGGTGGGTGGGGGGGATTGAGTAGGGGGTAGTTACTGCTTTAACTTGTATGCTATCGCTGGAACACATGGCTGAGTGAATGGTAGATACAAATGAATAATGGCAATACAGTACCACTTTAATGAATAGAACAATTTCGGTATTAAAGAATAGTAACAATAATTCTCTAGGTGATTTTGCATAAACTTTATAAACATGTACACGCATTCAAGAAACCTGTATATTTTGAGCATATATTTTAGCAGGTTAGTATGCTGACTAATGGGTTTTGAAATAGTAAATGTAGTTTTAGATTTAGCATAAAACAATTCGTGGTGCGACCGGCCACTTCTGGGCATTTTGAATAAGCCTCTTGGATGTAATTCAGGGGCGGGCAACTCCAATCCTCAAGAGCCCCCAACCGGTCAGGCTTTCAGGATAATCCTGCTTTGGCACAGGTGGCTCAATCAATGGCTCAGTCTTTCACTGAGCCACCTGTGCTGAAGCAGAGATATCCTAAAAACCTGACCGGTTGGGGGCCCTTGAGGACTGGAGTTGCCCACCCCTGATGTACTCTGTAACATGTTATCTATACTGTATGTAGCTCCTGTCTAGAGATGAAGCTGATGATTATATTTTCAATGGAAAAAGTATAGAATAAGCAGCAAACACTCTTATTTCATATCAGATCCATATGTGAAATAGGACCATCATTTGGAGTGCTTAAATTATAAACTTTGGGGGCGACGCCTCAAGGCATGCCTCTGATCGAGTCACGTGCTGAAGGAGGGACTGATTGAGCCACCTGTGCTGAAGCAGTGATATCCTGAAAATCTGACAAGTTGGGGGTCTTGAGTACTGGAGTTGAGCATCCCTCCTTTAATAGACCAACATAAAGACCCATATTTTATAAGCAGTCTTCAGCAATAAGGTACCTTGAGGCCCCTACCAGCACATAGCTTTGGGGTTAGTTGTCTTTTAGCACCAAAAGGTGTCTTATGGCAGAAGAATCTTAGTAAATATGACTACAAATGTTTTCATAGATGAAATAACAAATATAAAGAGCCTTCAAAAACTCTCCTACATGAAAGAAGAGATCTGTGAAGTTCAGTACACTGTTATTTCATCTATGAAGAGCTCTCCTGGGGGTTCATATAAAGGTGTCAGAAGTGCCTTAATCCTCCCTGCAGCAAACTAGCATTAGTAATGTGAAGGATTAGGCTATACATTAGGTGCAAGAGGTGTGTGGATCGAATGGACTGCCGCTCCCAAAAGGGAAAATGGTGGAAACTCACCAGCATTGAAAAAATAAAATCCATTTATTAAGCTACTGTATATAAAAAAGGACAAAACCGAACAAAAATCCTCCTCCCACGCGTTTCACGCCCATGGTGGCGCTTTCTTAAGGAGTATGCAGGTGGGGTTCGAAGGTACAATCTGTACCTCCCACAAGAACATATAGACAACTGGTGGCAATTAGTAATCAAGACATACTGTAAAAGAAACAAATGGCACAAAGTAAGGGCAGTGACTCAAAACAAAACACAACAAAAGCACAAAGACTAGACAGGAGCATAATAATAATAAATTAAACAAAAATGAATTTAGGAAAATATGTAGTGAATCAAAATATAAATAAAAAATTCAAATATATATATAATTCCTTTACAAATAAGAAATGTGTTATGAATTATAACATCTCATATCAAAGTCTGGAACATCATTAATCTAAAGTCATATATGATACAGAATGACTGAATGGTTTTTAATCTAAATTAAGGATACATATATATTGTATATTTGTATATCAAAAATACATATAAGTAGTAACCAAGCAAGAATGATTGTATATGGATACAGTTAATGTAAATAGAATTCAATTAGAGATACAAATGGAAATATATAGATACAATGGTACAATTAATAATCAGAGATTGAGCGTCCACAAAATCTAGCAAATGATAATCCAAATACTGTAGATAGACACATCCTCGTCACGTTAAATTATGTCCAAGGAGCTGGTTCAAATGAATATATGAAACAAATGATTTAGTCAACAAGGGGGAAAACATAATAATAATAATAATAATAATAATAATAATAATAATAATAATAATAATAACAATAACAATAATAGTGTTTAATAGGATACATTGATACAGTATTATAAGTCAAAATGTAATATGGAGATTTAAATTATCAAACATGCTTCAAATCGTGGTATTTAAGCCTATTCTATATCTCAGGAGTTACTCCAAAGTCAGAGGTTACAATTGAAAAATACTAAATGAAGCATACTTTAATGCAAGATCACAATGGAGAGAGGACCTGATTGACCCCGATCCCACCAAATTTTACAACAGGAATAAGAATACTGGAGGTGGACGTGATGGTCACAATTTTATTAGATCAAATCAAGACCCTCCATTCTTTATTTCTAGATATAGTAACCAAGCAAACTCAATTAAATCCATCGTCAAAAAATATTGGAACATTTTGTCAACGAACCTCCTCCTTAGGGATATGGTTACAATGAGTTTCGATTGACGGACGCCATTGGGGGACACGGAGGTGAGTCTGCGTGTGATCAATCACTCAGACTCACTGCAGCAGGAAGAGAACGACAGTGCTTCATAGTGAGTGATGCTTACTCCACACCGGACTCATTGGAGACGCAGGGTGCGGATCAGGAACACTCACGGAGGTACACACTATAGTGGGGCACCTCTCACTCTATGTAAGTACACTCGCAGAGCTCATTTATTCCAACATATATACACCTCACAGCATCTCCTCATATCTCCTATTTCCTGACTCTATATCTGCTTACTCGTCGGAAGCTCCGCTACTTATACAGCTTATATATGCTTTATATATTTTTTTCCTACTGCCTTCCTTGAGCTGATATTTGTTTTTTTCTTTCACTATACATTGAGTGCTATTAATTGTCTTTATACCTTGGCCCCAAAGCACCGCGGAGGGATCATTTGGAAGCATGGACGTAACGCAGCACGACCCTGTCTCTGGCGCCGCAGACGTTTGCTTCTTCGGCAGTGACAGCGGGGACAGTGCGTCTTGCTACATCTATAATTGTTCTTCTCCCATTGCAGCAATGGAGAATTACTTCTCCTTTTGCAGCAATAGAGTATTACTTTTCCCTTTGCAGCAATAGAGTATTACTTCTCCCTTTGCAGCAATAGAGTATCACTTCTCGCTTTGCAGCAATAGAGTATTACTTCTCCCTTTGCAGCAATAGAGTATCACTTCTCGCTTTGCAGCAATGGAGTATTACTTCTCCCTTTGCAGCTCAGTCTTTACTTAGTCTTTTCTCTGCATGACGAGATAATCCACTACAAAGCAGTGTAAGGGGGCTATGCACTTAGCTCCGTTAAGTCACTTTTAGACCGCAAAGTGCTTTTTGATCATAATTTTTGGCTCATCCCGATGCACTAAGCTACGCAAACAGGTACTTTGTGGTCTAAAAATGACTTTTTTCAGGAATTTTTTCTAAGTCCAACTTTGCTCGATCGCAACCCTTTTTGCGTGAAATTCTGCCCTTAAGCGGGATGCACTAAGCAACGCAACCTTAGCAAACGCGAAAGTTGCGTTGATCAGAACATATCAGGTCAGAGTAGACGCAAAGAAATCTGGACTTAGAAAAAATTCTGGCTTTTTATTTTTGCATGCGCAAAACCCATACAGCAGGCCGGTGGGTGTCCCTGGCTGACCCCGCGGGGGTCCCGACGGAGCCCGGGGGTCGCACGGGTGTCCCTGGCTGACCCCGCGGGTGTCCGGGGGTCCCCGGATCACCAAGCGGGGGTCCCCGCGGGAGTCCTGGGGTCCCCGCGGCCGTCCCAGGGGCCCCGCGGGAGTCCCGGGGTACCCGCAGGCCTGTGGTACCCAATGTTGCACCTCCAAAAATAAGAAACAACAATTATAACTAAATACACCCCCTAACACATACTATACAGTAATGGCCATAATTACTATTATCCAAATATGAATAATAATGCATTTGGCCATTTTAAATACATATAACATTCAATAAATACAGTCAAAACATATTACACTTACCTTTTACAGGCACCCACGATGAAGGCCGCCTTCATCCTCATCTTCATTCTGCCCATGCCCCTACGGTTCTGCAAAACATACACAACAATTACAATAGCCATTGTAATGTCCCCATACCCCTTAATCACCATAGCGGTTATTAACCGCTACAGTCATTAAGGGGTTAACCCACCCTCACCCACCACTCGGGAGGCCTACATACCCTCCCACACTAACCCCCCACCCCGTGAGGCCAAACCACCCTCACCCACTACCCACAAGGGAGGCCTACCCACATACCCTTGGGGCCAATACCCCCACCCCCCACCCCCAGTCTCACAATAAAAACAATACACAGCCCCACAATAAACATCATTCTATTTATTAAATACATAACCCACCCCCTGTGCCCCCCCATAAATACATAATTTATTCTTTTACATACAGGGTTCATATCCCAGCCCCACGCGAGTCCCCGGCGGGCTGGCGGGTCACCTGACAGACCTACAGGGTACCAGCAACTTGTTTCTCACAGGTTCTGGAGGCCTGTTGGTGGGTTCCGCCAAGCGCCATGGCCCCCAGGTGGGATCCCTGGGTCACGGTGGGCCACAATTGTGTCCCCACGTTAGGCCCGCGGATGTCTGGGAGCCCTGGGTCAGACCCACAGGTGTCTGCGGGGCCTCAGGTGGTTCTCACGGGGATTTGGGGAACTCACGAGTGCTCACTATGGGTCTGCGGTGCCCCCATGGATGTAGAACCACCGCTTCATCCCCGCACCTACGGGTCCACGGTGCCCCCACGGATGTGGGACAACCGCGGTGTTCTACTCTGCAGACTACGGGTCCACGGTGCCCCCACAGATGTGGGACCACTGCGTCATCCCCACAGGTGTCACCCGTGGAACCACCAGCCAGATACACGTGAGATACCCGAGGAGACCGCAGGTGGTCTCCAGAGGTCTCACGCAGAACCAAGGAACCAACCCTGAATGTAAAATAAATAAACCGGACCTATACATACATCCCCCCCCCCCCACACAACACATACAGTACAATAATGTGCCAAATAACTATTATCCAGATATGGATAATATATTATTTGTCCATTATGAAACACATAAAACATCCACAAATCAAAACATGAATTTTTAATCTTAAAACCACCACATTGCATGTTAAAATAAATCCAGCAGCCATTGCAAATATAAAAAAAACAAACTGCAGCTACACAAATGTCTATGAAATGTCACACAATTGCATTGAGTGTGTACATTATGCAAATAATCTGTGCATCATATAACACTATGCAAAATATATGTAACAATAAAATACACTATGAACAATGTCCCCTAACCACCAATGCCATCCTGAAAATCAATTAGAAACTAAGCAACACAATACAATTAGCATCAATCAATTAATCAATTTCCTCAAACAATTAAAATACAATACAAATCAATTATACAATTCCCTATTCAATTGCTAAAGCCAAACCATTGCCAAAACAATTCTAATTTAAAGTAACCACCATCATTCTAGTCTTACTACCATAAAGAAGCCTTTAGCTAAATACAAATTACATTATTCACAACAATGACAAAATAAAGATACTAAATACATTATCCATACATGAAAAGAACATAAACATGAGCCAAACAATCAATTATTATCCCTGTATGTCTATCCATATAGATAGATAAACATAACATACAGGGGCAATAATACAGCATAAAACATACAACAATGCATTTACATACAAAATTCACATACAATACACCCATTCAGTGTCCGTGAATGTATTATATACATAGATACATTAACGGGCATTAAATGGGAGTGAAAAAATAAAAGACATGAATGAAAAATCATAAAAACCTGTAAAAGTTAAAATAATAAACTTTTCTTTTGTTTACTCACCATTAGATGTCCACTCTCCGAAATCCAAGCAACCCGGAAGCACAGGAACCAATCCACAGGTAAGCCATAAAATAAAAAACCATAACAAATCCACGTCTGTGTCTTCTTTCTTCTTTGGGGTCTTCGGCGACTAACTTCAAAATGAGGCGACATAGGCTTTTATATGTTGCTTGGATTTCGGAGAGTGGACATCTAATGGTGAGTAAACAAAAGAAAAGTTTATTATTTTAACTTTTACAGGTTTTTATGATTTTTCATTCATGTCTTTTATTTTTTCACTCCCATTTAATGCCCGTTAATGTATCTATGTATATAATACATTCACGGACACTGAATGGGTGTATTGTATGTGAATTTTTTATGTAAATGCATTGTTGTATGTTTTTTGCTGTATTATTGCCCCTGTATGTTATGTTTATCTATCTGTATGGATAGACATACAGGGATAATAATTGATTGTTTGGCTCATGTTTAGGTTCTTTTCATGTATTGATAATGTATTTAGCATCTTTATTTTGTCATTGTTGTGAATAATGTAATTTGAATTTAGCTGAAGGCTTCTTTATGGTAGTAAGCTTAGAATGATGGTGGTTACTTTAAATTAGAATTGTTTTGGCAATGGTTTGGCTTTAGAAATTGAATAGGGAATTGTATAATTGATTTGTATTGTATTTTAATTGTTTGAGGAAATTGATTAATTGATTGATGCTAATTGTATTGCTGTTGCTTAGTTTCTAATTGATTTTCAGGATGGCATTGGTGGTTAGGGGACATTGTTCATAGTGTATTTTATTGTTATATATATTTTGCATAGTGTTATATGATGCACAGATTATTTGCATCATGTACACACTCAATGCAATTGTGTGACATTTCATAGACATTTGTGTAGCTGCAGTTTGGTTTTTTATATTTGCAATGGCTGCTGGATTTATTTTAACATGCAATGTGGTGGTTTTAAGATTAAAAATTCATGTTTTGATTTGTGGATGTTTTATGTGTTTCATAATGGGCAAATAATGTATTATCCATATCTGGATAATAGTTATTTTGTACATTATTGTACTGTATGTGTTGGGGGGGGGAGGGGGTGTATTGGCACCAAGAGTATGTGATAGGCCTCCCTTGTGGGTAGTGGGTGAGGGTGGTTAGGCCTCACGGGGTGGGGGGTTAGAGTGGGAGGGTATGTAGGCCTCCCGGGTGGTGGGTGAGGGTGGGTTAACCCCTTAATTACTGTAGCAGTTAATAACCGCTATGGTGATTAAGGGGTTAGGGGACATTACATGGGCTATTGTAATTGTTGTGCATGTTTTGCAGCACCGTAAGGGCATGGGCAGAATGAAGATGAGGATGAAGATGGCCTTCATCGTGTGTGCCTGTAAAACGTAAGTGATTAATGTTTTGACTGTATTTATTGTAATTTATATGTATTTAAAATGGGCAAATGCATTATTATCCATATGTGGATAATAGTAATTTTGCCCATTACAGTACTGTATGTGTTAGGGGGCGGGGAGGATGTGTGTTGTTTATTGGGGGCAATTGTCCCAATAAACATGCTAATGTGCCTTAACCCCTTCATTGCCTTAGCGGCTGTCCGCTAAGGTAATGAAGCTGCATTAATGTATTTTTATTAATAGTGTGCGGGAGCAGGGGGTCCACTGAGCTGAACCGCATTGATTTCTGCCTCAGAGACCCCCTGCTTCCCGAGTTACAGGCCCCGGTTTGGGGCATCGGTGCCAGTGCAGAAGCCATCTTTATAGAGCCCATGTCGCGTCTTGGACGCTATAAAGATGGCGGCGGCACTGGCACCTGATGCCCCATACCGGGGCCTGTAACTCGGGAAGCAGGGGTCTCTGAGGCAGAAATCAATGCGGTTCAGCTCAGGGACCCCCTGCTCCCGCACACTATTATTTAAAATACATTAAAGCAGCTTAATTACCATAGCGGATAGCCGCTACGGTAATGAATTATTGTTTATTGTTATGTATGTTTTAATACTAGTGTAGATATGCAGGGGTCTCCTCAGCTGAACCGCATTGGTTTCAGGTCCGAGGACCCCCTAGTTCAGGAGATACAGGCCCCTTTATGGGGTGCCGGTATCCCCTGCAGAATGTAAATTACCCGGTCACATGACGCGGGAGCTTTAAACTGCAGGGGATACCGGCACCCCATAACGGGGCCTGTAAATCCTGAAGAAGGGGGTCCTCGGACCTCAAACCAATGCGGTTCAGCTCGGGAGACCCCCTGCTCATGTACACTATTATTAAAATGTTTTTATTTAGTGTATGATCGCCTGTAACAGTCTTGCATGGAGATAGCAAATCTCCATGCAAATGTTACAGGCGGCTTTTTTTTCTATCAGCTAGCGAACGGAAAGGTTAAGAACGCTAGCAGGGGGAAAAAAGCAAACCGTACGCTGTGGCTGTTTTGAGCTATTTTGAGCAGGTACGTTAAAAAATGGCCTCAAGGCCTTAGTGCATCGTGTCCCCGGCTTCATTTTTTAACGAACTTGCTTTTTGGCCAAATCAGAACGCAAAGCCATTGATCTTAGAGCATAGCCCCCTAAGTCTTTATGTGGTTGGACTATGCCTAGGCTGACCTGGTTTAGCAGTGCCATTTTTCGGGTTCTGCCCCGATTGTTTTTCACCACAGTGAGGGCTGACTGCTCATGCGCTATCTGCACTTCCCGGTTGCTCATGCGCATGCATGATCGGCATTTCCCGGCTGCTCTTGTGCATGCATGATCGGCACTTCCCGGCTGCTCGTGCGCATGCGCGATAGGCACTTCCCGGTTACTCGTACGCATGCGCGACCGGCACTTCCCGGCTGCTCGTACGCATGTGCGATCGGCACTTCCCGCCTGATCGTGCACATGTGCGATCGGCACTTCCCGGCTGATCGTGCACATGCGCGATTGGCACTTCCTGGCAGATCGTGCACATGCGTGATCGGCACTTCCCGGCTGATCGTGCACATGCGCGATCGGCACTTCCCGGCTGCTCTTGCAAATGCACGATCTTCACTTCCATGATGCTCATGTGCAATCAACACTTCCTGGCTGCTCATGCGCATGCCCGATTGGCACTTCCTGGATGCTCGTGCGCAATCGGCACTTTCTGGCTGCTCGTGAGGCTGCGCGACCGACACTTCCCGGCTGCTCGTACGCATGCGCGATTGGCACTTCCCAGCTGCTCGTGAGCATGCACAATCGGCACTTGCTGACTGCGTGATCGGCACTTGCCAGCTTCTCAAGTGCGACCGGCAAGCTCCGATCGCGCATGCGCACCAGCAGCAGCCGGGACGTGCAGATTGCGCATGCGCGGTTGGCAAGCGCTCCTCGCGCATTCACAGTCAGTGAGCTC
The DNA here is from genome assembly GCF_040206685.1 of Ascaphus truei. Taxonomy (NCBI): domain Eukaryota; kingdom Metazoa; phylum Chordata; class Amphibia; order Anura; family Ascaphidae; genus Ascaphus; species Ascaphus truei. The sequence continues at coordinate 8,213,135 of NC_134490.1, read as the reverse complement.
CGCCTGTACATATACTGTATGACATTTGTCCCAGTTTTTGCAGGGCAAATCTTGTCACCCTAACCATGCCTAATTATGTGAAACGGTTTCAGCACTGGCACATCAACTGTAAAAATATCACATGATAGTTGCACTGAATATTTCTGTTAGTCTCCATAGTTATTGATTTGTCATTTGATGGACTTGGACATGTATGGATGTTAATTCCATGCCTAATTTGAACTCCTTTTTAAATATTCGTTTTCAATAACTTAACGTAGGGGTGCGCAAACTGGAGGGCATGCTCCCCATGGGGGCGCAATAATTTTCAAGGGAGGCGTGGCGGTTGCAAAGGCCCCACACTCTTCTCCCAAATTAATTTAAATGAATGCCGGGGGATCGCGCGAGGCCTTTGCAACTTCACTTACCTTGTCTTCGGCGACACGTTGCCATGGCAATGTGACGTCACGTGACCCTGCAGCGTCATTTTGACGCTGGAGAGAAGATAAGGAAGTGGGGGCGCGAGCAGGGAGGGAAGCAGGCAAGGGGCACAGCAGGGAAATATTGCGCACCCCTTAATTAACGTTCTTAATCTATGTTTTTTCTCCAGCCCTGTTTCCAGGGCCGTCACATTTGACCTATGAGCACACAAGCCGCATCTTTCATTAAGATAGATGAATATGTGGAAATCCTGTCTGTCACCCATTTTTCTTACTTACACAGAGCCTTGAGCTGGGATAAACTCCTGCAAAATAAATGGCTATTCCCATTGCTTGTGGGCACGAACTGTAACAAGTTGAAAAGTGTCCATTGCCTTCTATGGAGCAGCGATATTTCTTGAGATGACTGTTGCTGTGGTGTTAATGAATTGCTTGGCATTAACACAGGTGTCCTCAACTCCAATCCTCAAGTCCCCCTTCCCCCTTCAACAGGTCAGGTTTTCAGGATATTCCATCTTTAATGCAGGTGGCTCAATCAGTCCCTGCTTCAGCACAGGTGGCTCAATCAGTCACTGCTTCTTTGACTGAGCCTCTAATTGAGCCACATGTGCTGAAGCAGATATATCCTTAAAACCTGTACATGTTAGGGGATCTTGAGGACTAGAATTGGGAACCCCTGCATTAGCAGGTACAATAACATCTACTATTTATGATCCGGTTATAGAATCGACATATCCAGTGGCACTATGCTAGAATAGTAGAACGTGGTGACAGTTATACAGTCCCCATGGTATCCGCAGTGAAATGTTAATACATTGGCCATATTTACTTAGCAGTGATTAGACTAATTCACAAGAATGAGCAGTAATGTGTCCACTGGAGCTGGACGGTGTTTTATGGAGTAGCACAACGTAATAAATATTGCACGTTATGCCTTTAACTGCTGCTTTTGTGTGAGGGCGCAACTCATTGTTTAACACTCTGTATGGTTCTGATACAGGTATTTTCTTATGTATAGTATAGTGCACGTGAAGATATTGTCCTATGACAACGTGTCCTGAGCAAAGGGCATACTGATAGGATACTAATTCGGTCTCTTGACCCTATAAGGACCGTTGGAATATTATATGTATCCATCCGATACCTAGTATATGGCCACACTATGTACAGCAGAGGTACCTGAACCACTTAGTGCAACTATGAAAGGAACTGCTCTGCGAGCCCACCTGTGATTATTTCTTATTGGATGAGTGACTAAGATACTGGGACCCTCTTTACAAATTAGGGTGACTCATCACTTTATCCCAGTATTCTAGCCAGCCATACACACCGCTATGGGGATTTTAACAATCACTGTAAATATAATATCACTTAGTTTTTTCTATTTAGATGTAATAAAATGTTATTATTATTTTGCTTCTATGTTGCTGATATAAGTCACTATACTACCTCATGAGACTATGGGGCCTATGCACTAAGCAGTCATAAAAAAAATGCCATCAATTTTAAATCGCCATTTTTGACAGCGTTGCTAGCACGATATGCAGAAAGCCCTGAATACCAGTGACAGCAACATTTGAACAAATGGCGAGTAGCCGGCGACCTAATGATCGCCTCTCTGAAAAGGGCTCACCCGGCGAGTTGATTCTGCTGCAGAGAGGGAGCTGCCTCTCTCTGTGCAAATCTTGGCCGAAATAAAAATATTTTAATTTAATTTTTCTTACTCGTGTTGATGAGCAGGGGGTCTCCGGAGCAGAACCTCGTTGATTTCAGGTCCGGGGATCCCCTGCTTCCCGAGATACATGCCCCGTTACGGGGTGCTGGTATCTCCTATGCATTGAAATGTCCCGGTCACGTGACACGGGACATTTACATGCATAGGAGATTCCGGCACCCTATAACGGGGCCTGTATCTCGGGAAGCAAGGGGTCCCCGGACCTGAAATAATGCGGTTCTGCTCCGGAGACCCCCTGCTCATCTATACTAGTCTAAAAATATATATTAAAGTATGTACAGTAGTAAGCACCAATACACAACCCACCCCCTGTGCCCCCACATAAAACCTTGAACACATGATTGCTAACATAGGCCAGCGGGGATCCCTGTGGGTGTCTGGGGGTCCAAGGGTCAACCCCCACGTGTGTCCGGGGGCCCTCAGATGGTTCCCACGGGTGTCTGGGGCCCTCAGGTGGTCTCCGGGGGCCCCACAGCAGTCCCCGGGTGGTCCCCACAGGTGTTCGGGGGTCCTCAGTTTGTCCCTGTGGGTATCCACGGGTCCTCAGGTGGTCCCCTTGGGCATCCAAGGGTCCTCAGGTTGTCTCTGTGGGCATCCAGGTGTCCTCAGGTAGTCCCCGTGGGTCCCCGCTGGCCTGCGGTACCATTCCTGTTGTAAAAAACAAATAAAGATGGCCTACATTTCAATAAATAGAACCCCCCACCCCCCCCAAAAAAAAAAAAAACCATACAGTACAGTAATGTACAAAATAACTATTATCCAGATATAGATAATAGATTATTTGCCAATTATTAAACAAAACATTAGCCAGCCAGCATAAAGTAAAGAAAACCTTTCTACTTACCCCTGCCATGAAGGGTGTCCTCATCAGCATACTGCAGGGCCATGGCCTCCATTGCCAGAAAGAATACATAAAAAATACAATCTAATGCCCCCTAACACCTTAACCGCTATAGTAATTTAGGGGTTAACCCACCCTCCCCCGCTACCCACCTTGGAGGCCTAACCACCCACCACGGATCCTCTATACCCACCCTGTACCCATTGATTGGCATAGTAGTACATTAATTAATGGGGTTCAGCTCCGGAGACCCCCTGCTTCAATCCTGTTTATAAAACTATAAAAAATAAATGTTTTTTTTTTTTTTAAAGGAATTGAATTTCTCTTTTAAACTGCAAGAACGGTGTTTCTAAATAAAAGCTTAGTTAATAAATAAAAGCGTAGTTAATAATGCTATTTTTTGTACTCAAAAGGAGTAATTATAGTGTTCTATAAATGTATCAGCGGTCAATGAAGGGGTTAAATAATTAGACATGTGCGAAGGGTCAAATAATTAGACCTAGAAACATGAAATATGTGGAGCACTCTCCTGTTATGCTCAGGAGAATGGGGGCATCGCTGTGATTGAGCTCATTCTGTGTAGTGAAAGCACAAAGTGGCGTGTGTGCGTGAGAATAATGGGGGCATTCTCTTTGAAAGTGATCATTATCGGTGCTTTCCTAAGTCATGTCATGTGACCTAATTAATCAATGTAAAACACAGTGTTTAATAACAGGAAAGATAGGCAAGGTTACAGCACCAGAGCAGGGGCGGCCAACGCTAGTGCTCAAGTGCCATCAACAGGTTAAGTTTTAAGGATATCCCTGCTTCAGCACAGGTGGCTCAATCTTCGAGGACAAGAGTTGGCCACTCCTGGCATAAAGTGTCTGTCTGCGTCACCGTTTATTCAGGTAGAGTTTTCTACTATAATTATGGTTCATCACACTGGCATGTATTGTGCAGGTAGAGTACTGTGCAGGTAGAGTACTGTGCAGGTAGAGTACTGTGCAGGTAGAGTACTGTGCAGGTAGAGTACTGTGCAGGTAGAGTACTGTGCAGGTAGAGTATTGTGCAGGTAGAGTACTGTGCAGGTAGAGTACTGTGCAGGTAGAGTATTGTGCAGGTAGAGTACTGTGCAGGTAGAGTATTGTGCAGGTAGAGTACTGTGCAGGTAGAGTACTGTGCAGGTAGAGTACTGTGCAGGTAGAGTACTGTGCAGGTAGAGTACTGTGCAGGTAGAGTATTGTGCAGGTAGAGTACTGTGCAGGTAGAGTATTGTGCAGGTAGAGTACTGTGCAGGTAGAGTACTGTGCAGGTAGAGTATTGTGCAGGTAGAGTACTGTGCAGGTAGAGTACTGTGCAGGTAGAGTACTGTGCAGGTAGAGTATTGTGCAGGTAGAGTACTGTGCAGGTAGAGTATTGTGCAGGTAGAGTACTGTGCAGGTAGAGTACTGTGCAGGTAGAGTACTGTGCAGGTAGAGTACTGTGCAGTTAGAGTACTTAAGGAATTCCCTTCCTTGGTAAGCTGTGTTATGATTATCCCACACCCTGGTATAAAAAACAAAAAAAACAAAACATGAATGAAATTAATTCTCAACCAATTGATTTTTGTCTAGTCATAATTTGTTAATGTTTTTATTTTCCTTGACGGGAAGAGAAAGGCTGCATGTTTTAGCAGTTTTCCTAAAGACCACTGTTTGCATTTTCTCACAAATTCCAGTGAAAACAATAATTATCTCAGACAATATGTGCCTGAAGACTGCAATTCCTACATAAAGTATCTTGTCTGTAATTTTCTGCAAGAATAGGCTTGAATTGTGCCAGCCTCCCTCCTCTGTAATTTACATTTGCTGTAGTTTGGGTTTTTTCATTATCTATCGATGATTGTGTTGTACAGCAAAGGACCGTGGATCCAATTAAACTGCATTGCATCTCCAGGTTCACACGAAGACTTGCGGTTTTGTTCCATCAATGGGGCACATTTCTTAATGCTCTGGCACAGATTTTTCTATGCTGTCTTTTAGTTGCTAGAAGTGGAGATATCCTATACTAGCCCAAAGAAGGAGATATTGAAAATCACAGCAGGGGAGGACAATTTGACCCACATCTTACCCAAATTTGCCGATGTATCCATTTATAAAACCTTCATTCTGGTTTTTTTTTTTAGACTGTATTCCCCTGTTTCACAAACGTAAAGGATTCCCAAGCGTACTCTCAGGGGAGTACTCTCCTAAAGCTACGTTAACCGTATGCCCATCATTAACAGGGGATAGCAGATACCATTTTTATTTCAATTACAAAGCCTTGTTTTTATTAGATAATAAAAAAACAAAACAATGTTAACTGCTTCACTGCCAGAAGAGGAGGGAAGTGGTTGCAATTACTTAAGTAGCTATGGGTAAGGCCGCTGAAAGCTTTCGCAGGACCCAGGACTAGAGTTTCCACCAAGGCAACCCCCCACCCCCTTCCGCTGGCAGCCTTGCGAGCCCTGCTCTTTCTCTTACACACCTCCTCTCTCTCACTCCCTCCTTCTTCTTCCACTCTCCCCATGTATTTCTCTCCCCCCTTCTGTCTCTCACTCTCCCACCTCACATTTTTCACTTGCCCCCTCAATCATCTCTACTCCCACTCACCTCTGCTCCCACTCAACCCCTCATTCACTCTGCTCTGACTCACCACCCCCTCACTCTCCTCCCACTCAACCCCCCTAACTCACTATACTCCAACTCACCTCTTGCACTCACTCAACTCCCACTCCACCCTATCGCAGCAGCTGTGCAGGGCTAGGGGCCTAGTCGCAATCAGGGGCCAGGAAGCCGGATATAGAAGTTGGTCTGACCTCTACCCAGACTCAGCTCTGCCCACTTGTCGACTGCCCTGGCAATGGGCTAGATTCACTAAAGGTTGATAATGCTGCATTAAAATGTGGTATTATTACCTTTAGGTATGAGGCTCTGGAACCTTTTCCCCTGCATTTTACTCTAAGGAATAATCGTTTGTTTCTCTGCTTTTTTTGGGGGGGGGGGAGGGAGCGGGGGGGGACTTTTAATTCTATTTATATATTTGTAGATTTATATATAATCCCGAAATGTGCACATTGTTTAATGTGCACATTGTTTCCTACTATGATTTACATAGCTGATGGAATATATAATTTCTCCTTGTGCCTCCTCCTCTTTATTTTCTATTCCCCATCCCTATTTTTTTTTTTTTTTTTTAAAGTCAATCAAATCTGAGTTTCAAAAATAAAATAAAAATTAAGCAGTCAGGAATATCCTGACAATTTAAGAGTTTATGGTCCTTGTCTGTCCGCCGGGTGTGCTGCTGTTTCTGTCTGCTCTGGGGTTCCTCTGTCTGTTTCTTCATCAGGGATGAAACGTGCCAGTTTCGAAACGCGTAGGATGATACCCAGACCTAAGTGATCGATGAACTGTTGCATCCTTGCATTGCTGCCTGTTTGATCGGAGATCGGTGAGAGGCTCGAACACGCGCCACACAGCGTCGCAATCCAGTGACGTCACTGCCGGGTGGACGGAGAAGCGGGTGGATGCGGAAGTGTAGCGTACCACCGCGAGCAGGCAATCTCCTCTCACGGACTCCCTACCACTTACAACTAGTGGAAATAGAACATTGGGATATTAGACCCTGCCTTACCCTTTACCTAGCAATAGGATTGGTGTTTGAGTTATGGACAGACCGTAAAACCAGTCAAGGATACCAGTGTGACGACTCCGGATCAGGAAGCAAGTACCCAGAGATTACCCGATGACATCTTGCCAGAGAGACTTGTTCCTGCTGGTTGGCGCTTGGGTAACATTATCCCTTGATATGCCGATTTAATTTTGTCTTCATGTACGCAGAATACCTTCTTTTTATTGTGTCACTCATTATATTTTAATTTACTACACCATGAGCGTTGTGCGCTGTTTTTTTGTGTTTTTTTCTGTTCTTGCCTAGGTGGATTGAGGTACCCCTGCTCCCACGGCTGCAGACGCTCTCTGAATTACACTCCGGATCACGTAACAATTGATTCACATTCCTTTTTGCACTCACACCACTGTGGTTGTTGTGTGGTTAAACTTTAGAGTTTGATTTTAGTAGCGCACTTGTTTCACTTTGATCTTTCACTAATATTCAGGAATACCCAATGGAAAACAAAATTATTAGTAAAAGTCAGCATGGATTTATGAAGGATAGACCATACCAAACTAACCTTATTTGTTTCTTTGAGGAGGTAAGTAGGAATTTAGACCGGGGTAATGCAGTTGAGTTGGTCTACTTAGACATTGCAAAGGCTTTTGATACGGTTCCACACAAGAGGTTAGTATACAAAATAAAGCAAATTGGACTCAGTAACAATATAAGCACCTGGATTGAAAACTTATTGAAGGACAGACAACAGAGGGTTGTCATAAATTGAACTTTTTCAGGTTGGGAAAGTGTCTTGAGTGGAGTACCTCAGGGATTAGTACTGGGACCACTGCATTTTAATTTATTTATGAATGACCTTGAGGTTGGCATCGAGAGCAAAGTCTCCATCTTTGCTGATGATAATACTGTAAATTGTGTAAGGCAGTAGAATCAGAGCAGGATGTAATTTCTCTCTAGAAGGACTTGGAGAGACTGGAAACGTGGGCAGGTAAATAGCAAATGAGATTTAATACAGATAAATGTAAGGTTATGCATTTGGGAAGCAAGAATAAACAGACAACTTACAAATTAAATGGGGATAAATTGAGGGAATCCTTGATGGAGTGCTTGTAGACAGCAGGCTTCGCAATAGTGCCCAAAATCATGCAGTAGCTGCAAAGGCAAACAAGATCTTATCTTGCATTAAACGGGCAATGGATGGACGGGAAGTAAACATAATTATGCCCCTTTACAAAGCATTAGTAAGACCACACCTTGAATATGGAGTACAATTTTGGGTGCCACTCCTTAGAAAATACATTATGGAACCAGAGAGAGTGCAGAGAAGAGCCACCAAATTAATAAAGGGGATGGACAATCTAACTTATGAGGTAAGGCTACTGCACCGACACACTTTATTCGAGCAAATACCCGGTATGTACCTGGCAGATACCTGGAATGCGCCACTCCTCACCTCTGACAAGCCCCGTTGCATTTGCCTTCCCAGCCTGGGTTCATGCCTGGCTGACAGGCGGCTGATCTGTTAAATGATAATGATTAGGATTTAATAGGCTGCAATGCTTCGCGTGTCTACCAGATGGCATAAATTCATGAATTGTAATGCAGTATATATATATATACTGTGCAGTATTGCAGCCAGCGGGAATAAAATGCTTCAATCCCTGCTTGGAAAATACCTCAATGCACTCGGGCAGAAAACAGTCACAAACCTCAATACACCCGGGTATACCCGAATTCGTGGGACTAGCCGAGCTCGAATAAAGTGTGTCGCCAGTGTAGCTAAATTAGATGTATTTACATTAGAAAAGAGGCGTCTAAGAAGGGATATGATAACTATATACAAATATATTTAGGGAGTGTACAGGGAGCTTTCAAAAGAACTATTCATCCCAAGGGCAGTACAAAAGACTTTGGGGCACCCCTTTAGGTTGGAGGAAATGAGATTTCACCAGCAACAAAGGAAAGGGTTCTTTACAGTAAGGGCAGTTAAAATGTTGAATTCATTAACCATGGAGACTGTGATGGCAGACCTCAAAAAAAGGTTGGACATCTTTTTGGAAGGGAAAGGTATACAGGGATATACCAAATAAGTAAACATGGGAAGAATGTTGATCCAGGGAGCAATCTGATTGCCAATTCTTGGGGAATGTTTTTTCTCCTTATGAGATATCATTGGATGATACTGTACAGTATAACACTTGTTTTTTTTGTTTGCCTTCCTCTGGATCAATAAGTAAGTATAGGTATTGGATACAGTATCTGTTGTCTAAATTTAGCATAGGTTGAACTTGATGAACGTATGTCTTTTTTCAACCTCATCTACTATGTAACTATGTAACTATGTAACAAAATATGCAATAAATAAGAGCCTAGGCTGAGATAGTGCTAGAAGCTTCTCCATGGACCATGCAGGTGCCTAGCCAAGAATTCCCCTCGCTCTCTCGGGATCAGACTAGACTGATTGGGGTTTCCCTAGGTGTTTGGAGCATTTTCCTGTTGTACTGTATGCTGTTAAACTGTGAAAACTGTAACTGCGAACATAACCAAAGCTAAGTAAAACCCTTTTATGATTACATCTCTAGGACTGTTTACTGAGTAAGCAAGTTATTGGCTGAATGCAGAATCTTTACATTACAACCACTAACATAACACGAGCAAGCCTGTTTACAATAGCAAGTGCTGTTGGGTGTGGGCCAGGCAGTGGTTTATCCCAGCCTGAAGGAAGGTAGGACTAGTAACGAGCCCAGAAAGGGAATTAAAAGGCAGGAAAGGAAACTGATTCTGTCTCTCCCTGATCACACATGCATGTTCTTTATCCCAAAGGACATTAGGGCGTGTGATTTCTTAGCAATTTATTTTTTATTCCACAGGGTGTGGGGACGATGTCGTCATGTCTATGACATTATTGCTCATTTATATTTCAATTCCAAGTCCTGACTCTCTAAATTCCCAAAATGTACAATTAAATGTAAAACAAACTGAGGAATAAAAATGCATTCCATAATAAATGTTAAAGTATTATGGTCCATATCACATCCCTAAGTAAATTACCAGCAAAAGTTCAGAAAAAGCGGGATGTAGGAATAACCGTATCTCCAGAGAGAAAGACCATGGATGTCCAGGATATGTAAAGCCACAAAGAAATCAAGCAAATAAGCCAATGATACATTGGGCATTATTCTATAAGGTATAATAGCTCCAATCTTGGAATCAGGGAAAGACTGAAGTCAGTGGGTCTCTCTGTGCGACAGCACCGAATTGGCACGATCGGTCGCAGTTTATAGATTAAGAGCCGTTGTATTTCTGCTTTAACCAATGTAGTGCTGAAAGCAGTTTCTGAAGCACAGAAGGTATAAATAAATAAAACACCCAAAGCAGTAGCTGTCCATGGTTGAGAAGGATTTATTCTTGATAAATATTTAATATCTATTTGGACTGAGAAACACTAAAGAAAACTAAACATTGAAAACAATAGAAAATAATCATAAAAAATAACACCTTGCAAAGATCGTAATCTCGGAAACGTGGCACTGAAGCAGATTTATCAGAGCTGTATTCAAATATACATTTCTTTAAGGAACTAAATATACAACAGCATTTTAAATAGAAAACATAATGGTTTTGTTGACTTGATTTTGTACCTGCTTGCGCCCTCCGGCGCTCCCTGCGGTAATACGAGCCCGAAGAGCCGAGAGGGCAGGCGGCGGCGTGTGAGAGGCGGCGTCGGCGAAGCGGGGTGAGCGTGCGCCGCTGCTCGTTATTGCGGTGCTGGCGGCGCCGTGGAGGCTGGAGTTTGCTGTGAGGGGGGGTGGGGTGGGGGGTGGGGAGAGGAGAGGTGGTGGCACCAAGGAGCGTGCACCGATGCCTGTGGGTAGCGGTGCTGGCGGCTCCAGGGATGTTGGTGTTTGCTGTGAGGGTGGGGGTGGGGGGGGGGGGTGGGGAGAGGTGAGGCAGTCGCGCCGATGGCCGTGGGTAGCTGTGTCAGCGGCAGTGAGTGTGACCAATGAGAGGCGTGGGGGGGCTGACGGAGCAATCTGATTGGCCGGAGGCTGAGTGACAGACCGATGGACCAGTCAGATTGCCCATAGGGACACCAACATACAAAGTTTAAAAAAAATATATATATATATAGCAACTGTAAATATTCCTTTATATTCATTTGCATGTCTTAGACAGGTCTGCAACCCTGTCTTTCACCATTATCACCCAGCACACAGCACTTCCACTGCAACAAGGGATTCTGGGAAATGACATGCAAATGAGCACACAGTGCCACCTTTTATCTCAAGCTCACATTACATGACCAACCCTTAGCCAATGCATGCTGCTTTAGACACAGCTTTTAAGCAAGGGCTTGGGAGATGCAAAGCTAGTAAACCCACTCACAGACATGTTTCAACCTTGATGGGTATCATAAGTGTGAGGTTGGTTGCTGGCATTTGCTCAATTGAGATAAGAGTCGGTAATCACCACACTTATTAAGCTTATGGTGGGTAAAAAAAGTGACAAAAACCCTCCACAGTAAAGCATAAAGCAACTATAAATATTCCTGTATATTCATTTGCATGTTTTAGACAGGTCTGCAACCCTGTCCTTCACCATTATCACCAAGTGCATGTATTTCATACCATACTTTTACCATAGGTTTTTATTTACATGGAGGTAGTACACAACCTCCGTTTGATTCTGGGAACAAAGAGATCATCATAAAACATACATGAGAGCAATAACTAGTGACGTTCACCTTACAACGGAGGCACAGTAACCCAAAGGAAACATGGCCACAATTCGTCTTTTAAGGCCTGGAGATGTATCAATGTATCAATTGATGTATCAATCCTAAAATGAACAAATACATCATCTAATAAAATTATATATTTTCTCGGCCCTGTTGCACTCAGGCATATATTTCTCGACATCCCTTGTGCTCTTTTGTTTAAAAAATAATGATATAAACCAGGGGTGGTCAACTTTAGTCCTAAAGGGCCATAAACAGGTCAGGTTTTCAGGATATCCCTGCTTCAGCACAGGTGGCTCAATCGTAGACATTTGGCTCTGCGGGACTGACTTTCGGGCCTAATTTTGACGGTCCCCTATATAATATGCATTAGACATTGAGCGATTTCTTCCCCTAGGAGAAAGGTAGATATAAGACAACCTTTGACACATAGCGCTTCTAAACGTTAACCCCTTAATCACCTCATACATTTCGCACATCCCATGCTATTGACTATAGTATATACAGCTTAACCCGTTATAGCGTGATCCACTACAACGTGGTCTGAGCGTGGCACCCGATTTAAAAACCTCCATTTTTTTTAAACATTCAATGCTATATTGCACACACACGCACGCACGCACACGCGCGCACGCACACACACACACACACACACACACACACACACACCCTGTGGGAATTGAACATGAATACATTTTATATAATACACATGCAGGAATCGAACCCAGGACCTTTCATATGCTAGTACCAATTCCCTACCTGCTACGCCACAGGATTGGCATGATGAAACATATAAATGATTTTTTTATATAATAATTTATAAATTATAAAATGAATAAATAATAATTTATACATTATACATTATAATTAAAATAAAATAATTTATAAATGATATCATATCATACAGTATTCGAACCCAGTGTGTGTGTTTGCGTGTGTGTATGTTTGCATGTGTATGTGTTTGCGTGTGTGTATGTGTGAGTGACCCTACTCTGCGCTCAAAAATCGATGTAAGTGCCGTGCACGTGGACGCAGCCTGATGAAGCAGGGAGAGCTGCAGAGAGGAGAGAGCTGCAGAGGAGAGAGCTGCAGATGCCGGTAAGTCCTCGCGTGACGAAATTTTATAACGCGGTCTCATTCTATGGATCCCGAGGACCGAGTTATAACGGGGTTCAGCTGTAATTGTTTTGCTTCCTCTTGAAGTGGAAGGAATTCAAAGAACACAATATTCAATTGGTAGTATAGAAACTTGCTGAAAGGGTTATCCTTTATGTGGTACATGGTTAACATGTTTCGGACAAAACTAAATGACCTATCTCCGGGTGGCGGCGGCATATTCCGGCATCTCCCGTCAACATGGCTACGTGACGTCAAATGGCTCTGCGTTGCCATGACAACGGGACACTACATGACATAACACAGCGTGATGTTGCCATGACAACATGACATCACCTGATGCTTTGGCGCCATAAGGAGTCCAATTGTTATGGCAACGTGGCACCATTTAACGTTGTGCAGCCATGTTGACGGGATTGCAGGGGGAGTTTTCAGGAAGATGCCGCCAAAGATAACAGGAATAAATATATAAAGAAGATAAATGTAAAAAATGTTATCTCCCGGTTAGCCTTTAATAGGTCAGGCAAATAGAATTGCAAGTGCTTAACTTATTTTGTCAGCATCGGTTTAACTGCTTTTTTCCCCTCAGACAATACTTTAACTTCTACAGCATGATAGGGGTTACTTTTTAGATCCATGCAGATACATTCATATTCATGAAACAGCCCTTACTTAACATTGCCTTTTTATAACCTTAAGGGTTATTGTCAGAACAAAAAGAATCACCTTGCATAATAACTGTGCAAGCCTAAATCTCAGATCAATCATCCAGGATTTCTAAAGGACATGCAGCTGCTGCATGGAATATACAGTAATACACAGAGAACAAAAATGACTAATCAATGCCAAAATGTCTATGGCACAGATCCAATGGTTTAATGGAAGGCGCTCATAGAATTAAAATAGGATTCACAAACATGTTTGACTTAAACCTTAGGACGGTCGCCCAATATATGATATTTGTTGATTTAACACCTCTGGCTAACCACATAATAAAAGGCAAGTTTTCTCCGATAGGTTTCTTCACTAAAGCAATCTCTTCCTGATAACAGTTTTGCACCAATTATGCCGCTAATAGTGTTAAAAAGATCTATAGAAAGAAAGAAAAGTGCCATGGAGTACGGAAGTGATTGGTTTGTTTTTTCTGCATCAGTTAGACATACAGTACACAGTATAATTCCCCATGCAATTACCACCATTATTGGTATTAGATAGTTAAGGAGCATTGCCGGTCTCCTTAACATTCAGTTCACACTATACTGGAATAGATTGAGAAATGTGATCCACCTATTATAAATATCTTTCTCTTATGTGGATTGTGACGGTACGGGCAATGTGGCCAGCATATTAAAGGTTACGCCCAGCCGTAACCCCTACCAGTCAAGATGGATCCAAGTTCTTGACATAAGTACAGTATACTATCTTAGTGTGGCCCAAATGGCCGACTGGCGTTTTTCTAAATGCAGTGTTGGGTCTCTCATGGGTAACGTACAATGCAAATGTATTTTAACCACACAAGGTACTGTATATAAAACATATGGCAGTTTTTCAGGTGTAAGACTCCAGACGCACATCATTTTTATATTACCGTAATATCAGAATAATGAAACAGAACTTGCGTTATTTAAATGGGCATCTTTAGAATTCACTTTCTATGTGTAGATTATTATAGGGTGGCAAACAATTTACTTTCAGCCTTCAATTTAAAATGTTCTGGTGCTCACAATACTCTACTATTAAGAACAATTTTGTCTATTGAAGGTAATTGTATATTTCCTTTCAGAACTAATTACACGGCTATTCTTGTCTGTGTTGATTATAAACATACTTGATTGAGAAGTTGTTCATATCATGGCACTAGAAAGACTACATTTAATTAAAGTATACAATATTGCTGTGATTAGCACAAATGGAAATTAAAGTATGTTGAACATTTTTCACAAATTCTGTTGACCTTACGTTATTTTATAAAATAATCATTGTAAATGTCACCAACTTGACCACGTCAACAGGTGTCATGGGTCTATAGTTCTCCAAGTGGTAGATCCACAAATGTGCGCTCATTTAGTGCAAAGGACGTAACATGATAACGGACCTTAATTTCCTACTTATTAATGGGTATCTTCAATGCTAACGATATGCGAAAGTAAGGTCCGCTAGGAAAATGGCCAAAGTAACATTATCTGCATGGACGGGGATTAAGGTCGCCTAACATCCTTAGGGTACGCTAGTTGATGATGCGTTGCATATTAGCGTGCCCTTAATACCGCGCCCATGAGCATGTTCTAATTTTTACATTTAAACACTTGCCTAACCTCAGCCACTTCCATCTGCCAAACATTAGGGATGGCTACCTAGGCTTCTACCTCCACTACTGGGGAAACAAGAACTGCTGCAGGGACAGCTGGAATCCGGTGCCAAAAATGTAATGATGAGCTGGAGATCCTCATTAAAGGAGTTGTGGCTAACTACACCAAATTATTGGATGCAACTGCAGAAAGCAGCGTATTTGGGGGCGCATTCTGCGTGTGTTAACGCTCTGAGTCATAATTTCCATACCATTGAGATGCTGATAAAGCAATGGCGGACAAGTCAAAGTTAAAAAAAATAAATGGCTGACCATGTAGTTGCAACCAAGAGTACAGGAGGAGGCCCACCTGTGCCCCTGAACCAGAAGGAGGAGCAGGTCAGCTCAGTCATCTTCCGCTCACTGGTAGTGGGACTACTTGGCCTTGGGGACTCAGAGGATCTGGAGAAACCTAGAAACTGACAATACAGTACTTTTATAAAACACTATATCAATTTCATGTATAGATGTCACTTTTGTACTGATGAAGGTGTGGTTATAGCAAGGAAACGTTTACTTAGTGTTGTGATTTTTGTTTGTTTTTTGGAAAGGGTCTGGAGTGTGTTGTCTTCAAAGTTCCACGAGTATGTGAGCAGCTTGAACAGCTGCTGATTACCAGCACCCAGCACCTTCACATAAATGGAGCATTTACTGTGATAAGGTGTACAATGCTTACACCAATATACTTTCTACATGTCACTTAAGATACATCCTTTAACATCCAAACAACCATTACAGTCTTATTTTCAGTGCACTCGAAATTACGTGAGGAGTACTTAACTAAATATTGTATGACATGCTCACGTGTGCCATCAAAAGATGTGTGTCCCTCAAATCATGGTCCTGGATACATTCATTCTAGACTTCTAATGTTATCCATAGCAATCATGTTAGAAATAATTACTTTTAAAGTACTTTATGTCACTAATTGGCCAGAACATACTTGAAATGTAGACATCACTCTAAATGATATACCAAAACAAAAAGACTTATAAACTATAGCATGCCTTAGCTGTCATGGGAGTAAAGTTTAGCAAAAGTTTGTGGATCATGTCACCAAATAGTCTATAATTTAAGAGACATGTTTAAAAATGGCTGTTTGGTCTATGAAAATCAATCCTTATATGCTTACAGTACATGTACTCAAGTTTATTATGAATGTTTTGATTTTTCAGAGCCATCTTGCAGAGTGCTTGTGATTGGCCTGAGAGGCTGCGTCAATGGCTCAAGAGCCACAGGTTGAGGAGGAGGAGGACATGGTTGAAGAGGCACAGGTTGAGGATGAGGGAGAGGAGCTGGACATCGTCCTTTCATAGGTCAGTGAGCCTGAAGAGCCAGGTGAAGCTCTGGGTGAGCTTACAACTGGGTCCTGGCCACCACCATCTGCTTCTGCTTCAACATCAACTGTCATGATGGAGATGCAGCAGGAATTAATGGACATCCAAAGGGCAGGATTCAGGCACACAGCGGGTCACCAGTCCCGCCTGGAGTCAAGGGTAGCCATAAATGCCCAAATAAGTGTGAGGGCTGCCACACGCTGTGATGAAGCTGCAGCAAGGCAAGGTCAGCTAATTCTATGTGCTATAAGGCAGCACACAGCAGCAGTTACTTCCAGCATTGCCCAGTTGATGGGGTCAGTCAGTGCTCTGATCTGGGCAATGCAGGAGAGTATGGACACATCTGTCGCCACAACATCTGTCGAATCGAGTCACTGGCCACATCTCGGGTATCCTCAAAACTTGATGCCACCCTTCCTCATCCCTCTTCCGAGGACACACTAGTGTTGCCAATACCTGCTCACTGTGGGAGACCCTATACCCGAAGACAAGTGCAGGGGGCAGTGCCACGCCAAAGAGAAGGTGTCGTTTGTAACTATGTATATATAGATTTGTTGTTGTCTCTTATGTATAGTGTTCTTTTTGTTGTTTATTATATATGTTAATTCATTACATTTTTTAAACACCTGAACTGTGCGTAATTAAATATTATTTTGGTTGCTTCTGTCTCCTTGAAAATCATTATCTCATAAGTAGATTCTTTCTGGTAAACTCAAACTTCATATGATAAATTGTATATAAAATAGTAGGTCAGATAAACATATCCAACATACACTTCATTAAAAAAAAAAGCATGCAGTATTATACTTTATCCTTTAAAAAAACAACCAAATAATATTTATTTGTTGCTGTGTTTCAGCCATGTATATGTTCATCATATATCTGTTAGTATAACACATCATGAAAGGGTTCATTCCTACACTCACTCCATTCATATGGGTACTACGTAAGCCCTTCCCATTTGGAGGCTATTTGGAGAAATAACGGAACGCTCCTCAGGGTTTAGAAGTAAGGAAAGCTTTCAGCGGGTGCTAAATATGGTGACGTTGTTAGCATAACGTTAACAGTAAGGGAGGTCTGAGGGTCACCGCTGGTAGGTAAAGTGCTCATTACCATATGATTTCCATATGAAGACGCCTAAGCTCCGATAACATTTAAGGTACCATTAATTTTAAGGAAAAAGGCTGAATAACGTAGCATTAAGCAGCTTTGGGGATATGCGTTTTGGAAACTAGAGACAACGAGTACACGTTTTGCTTAGTTACACAGACCTGTTCTCTTCTCATGGCTCCTTCTGTCTGGTTTTATTCTACTAGTCACCCAATAAGTAAGATAAAGGGGACACTCTTTGTACTGCTGATATTCTATATGGGATCCACGGTAATTTCCAATCTGAGCTTTTCATGCTTTTTCAGATTGGCCCACTAGAAATGACAAGACAGATGAAAATAAGAGATATTGTAATAGAACAGCTCATTGTGACCTCCGCAGAGAGTAAACACAGCTTTCCTTGTGACAGGAAAGTCTATAAAGGCAAGGTTTTAGTTGTCTGCTTGGTTTGCATTTTTCAGTGGACGGTTGAAACAGTGTAGCTGCATAATGTAGATGCTGTGAATGCTCTTCTTCGGGCATGTTCTGAATCTAACCTTTTATGACTGGTGGGTAATTCATTAATTGAGCTTTTGTTGTAACAGCGAGAATCTTTTGGGAACATCACCAGCTTGCAGCATGTTAAAATGGTTCAATATGCTATTGTGCAATGACTGAGTTTAATTCCGAGAGTTGTACAAATGTGTTCTAACCAAGTAAGTGCTTGAATTAACAATAGAGTGTTATCAATTTGAATGACCTTTTCAGAACTTCCACTGCATTTGCAATTCACCTTGCATAGTATTATCAGAACCAGACCAAATGGGACACATTAATCCCTCGGTGCTGGAGTGACTTGTAACCACTTTATAAGCCTATTGGTTCATAATATCTATTTTTGTATAGTATTTTCATTTTGCACATATGATATATATTATTGTATATATATAATTTAATTTATATATATATATATGTATATATATATATGTATATATATATATATATATATATATATATATATACATATATATATATATAAATTAAAATATATATATATATACATAATTTACATAGTGCACACATATGGAGATATTAAACCTTTGCATATGTTAGCCCCTATTTCATATGATGGGGAGGGAGATCAAAGCAAATTTATCATTGCAATACCTTCCCTGCAAATTACCATGAAGAGACTACAATTTATAAGTGAGGTCGATTTTAATATATATTATTGATGTAGCATTTGAATAGTTTTTCATGCGTCTTCTTAGGAAGTGAGGATTTTTCATTCTTTATAACTTGTAGGCGATTATTAAAAAACATATGAAAAGAGAATATTTAAGATTTTGACTTTATCTATCTTTTCTAGAAGAAGAAAAAATAGCTTGGTGGCATAATGTCATTAAATATGAGTATCTGCACTTAGGGAGATTAAACATCATATTTTCTAATAGGTGGTTAGTCAGACTGCACCTAAATCCTGATTTAGAATGTATATCTTCATCTATCATCACTTTTTCAGAAAGTTGATCCCCATTTTAGAGTTTGGTGCAACAGTCAAAAACAACTGTTCTTAAAATATTATAATAAGCTTCTTTTATAAGAATCATAGGCTATGCATCATTTTTACACCTATGCGTAAGGACTGGATTTGTAGGGAGTAAGTTCATCACCGTTATTTAGTGCTTCAGAAAGCACTGACGGAAGAAACAAGCGACCAGCACACGGCGAGGAAACAACAGCAGAAATGTAACAGATGGGAAGCCAAGGTGCTCATTGAGTACATCTGGGATACCAAATACGTTAACTCTTACTCTATACATTATTTCTCTTCTTCTGCGTGATCTAGGGATGTACAGAAGAGCAAAGATTGGGAATTCGCATCTGCGTATGAAGGTAGAAAGCAAGTGCAGCCATGGCTTTCTATGGAAAGTGCTGGAAGTGGGGGGTTCGCTAATTATTATTATCATTTGCTATTAGTAAAGCGCCAACAAATTCCACAGTGCAGTGCAAGGGGGGTACAGGCATTTGATCATTACATTAACAGAGTTACATACAAATACAAATAAGGACAGACAAGCACAAACAGGGAGGTAATGAGGGACCTGATCCTGAGAGCTTACACTCTAAAAGGAAAGAGGGACAATGTGAAAAAGGAAAGGTAAAGTGGCCTCTCATTAAGGAATATACATCAGGTTGGAGTATGGTCCGGTCAGACAGCAGATCCGATTAAGGTTTGAAGGTGGGGGTCTTAGGGGGCGTTACATAGCATGGAGATGTGTCCGGACACACATCTGTTACCCTGCTAAGTTGGCACATAATTAAAAAAGTGTTCTTAAATTAAGAACAGTCATTAATCCAACTCAAAATTGGTCTCCAAGACAGGTTCAATTCAATGTGGGAACACCCACATGAGGTCATTTAAATAAATTAGGCATAGTCACACCTCTGCCTGCACGTTATTCGTTAAATGTGCCCCACGTAAACAGGGGTTGCTCCCACTTTTGTCCAACTTTAAAGTGATGTCTTTTCTATGAGAATGAAACCACCCATTTAGTGCCTGCACAATTAGTGTGAGTATGACACAACTCTAAATTGACCCCCTTATGTCCCGTTCAAGTGAATGGCCCACACGGTTACTTATGGCTTATCCCGCCTAAGTTGATACAATATGGCCCTAAGATTTATTATTGTCCAGTATGAGGTATCAAAACTTGATCCCTTGTTAACTACCATTTAAGACGAAGGCCGTTAACATGGAATCAATCTCCAATACCCTTTATCATTGCTTAGTAAATCCTGGCCTAAGTGACATGCTTAAAATAGTCAACTAGAGTCTACAACTTTATAGGCAAGTTTCTTACCCAACGGCTTGGGTAAGGCATCCCCCAAAGCTGAAAGTGGACACTATAACAAATGGACATTCCTATCCCTAAAGAAACATACATTAATCAGATGGAAATTAACTTCATTTTTCAAATTCTGATTTTATTGGTAATACAGCATGGTCCTTCTGAGTTCTATATGAGAAGCAATGAGTATAAAGAAAAGCAAAGACAAATTATATCTGAGCCCATTTACACAACTGTTCTCTGATACAAAATAGAATGACAATTGAGAATGGCCAATGACAAAGTTGGAGAAAGATGGAGGGTCCTAAAAAATGATTTCAGGGATCTAGGCCAAAAGCTTAAGGCAAGGACCTCCAAGGTAGTATTTTCTGAAATACTACCCGTGCCATGCGCTACCGCAGGGAGACAGTCAGAGATCAGGGAGGTTAATGCATGGCTAAGAAAGTAGTGCAGGAAGGAGGGTTTGGGGTTTTTAGAGCACTGGGACTCCTTTTCTGAGAGGTTCCATCTATATTCTAGGGACGGATTGCACCTCAATGAAGAGCGATCTTCTGTGTTAGGAGGGAGAATGTTAAAAAGGTTGGAGGAGATTTTAAACTAGGATGGAGGGGGGAGGGGAATGAAACAGATAAACTAAATAGAATAGAGGAGGGTACAAGGGGTTATGAAGGTAGAATGGGGGCAAGTGTGAGTTTGACAAGCAGTGAGACACCCATAGTAAATACAGATAATACTAGAAAACTTCTAAAGACTAAATCAAGTGGGCACTTAAAGGAAGGAGCAGATAAGATAATAGTACAGGCTGAAAAAAAACCTGAAATGCATGCTTGCTAATGCAAGGAGCCTGATAGATAAAATGGGGGAGCTTGAATTAATAGCTGCAAGGGAGTAGTATAATATCATAGGCATTACTTAAACATGGTGGGATGAAACTCATGACTGGGCAGTTAATTTAGAGGGTTATTCCCTTTTTCGGAAAGGATCGAACAAATAGAAGGGGAGGTGGAGTATGCTTATATGTTAAACCGGATCTATAACCTATTATAAGGGACGATGTTTATGAAGGGAATGATGAAAATGTAGAGACCTTGTGGTTAGAAATTAGCAGTGGAGGTAAAAGTATTAAGAAAATGTTTGTCGGGATATGCTATAAACCACCAAATATCTGAGAGATTGAGGAAGCTAAAATACTTTTGCAATTGGAGAAGGCATCAAAACTGGGTCATGTTTGCATAATGGGGGATTTTAAGTATCCAGACATAGACTGGGGAAATGAGATTAGCACTACAACAAAAGGAAACAGGTTTTGGGGGGTTCTCAAAGACAATAATATGACCCAAATTATTGAGGAACTAACCAGGAGAGGGGCAGTACTGGATTTTGTAATATCCAACAAGGTAGAAGTAATAGCAAATATTCAAATCCTGGAACATTTGGGTAACAGTGATCATAACATGTCTCATTTGAAATAAATTATCAAAAACAGATTACTTGGGTTCAATAAAGACCTTAAACTTTAGAAAGGCAGATTTTAATAAACTGAGGTCTAATCTACAAGTAATACACGGAGATTATGTTTTTGCAGTGTTAAAGGTAGAAGATAAATGGGCAGTCTTTAAAACATTGTTAGAAAAGCACACTTATCAGTGTACAGGCATACCCCGCTTTAAGAACACTCACTTTAAGTACACTCGCGAGTAAGGACATATCGCCCAATAGGCAAACGGCAGCTCACGCATGCGCCTGTCTGCACGTCCTGAACAGCAATACCTACCTGTACCGATGCTGTGCGCAAGCGTGGAGACCAGAGCCTTTTACAAATGCGTTATTTACATCAGTTATGCACGTATACGACGATTGCAGTGCAGTACATGCATCAATAAGTGGAAAAAAGGTAGTGCTTCACTTATGTACATTTTCGCTTTACATACATGCTCCGGTCCCATTGCGTACGTTAATGTGGGGTATACCTGTATACACTTGGGTAATAAGTATAAAAGAAATAAGTCAAAACCAATGTGGCTAAATAAACAAGTAGGGGAGGAAATGGACAAG
Organism: Ascaphus truei; assembly: GCF_040206685.1. NCBI lineage: Eukaryota > Metazoa > Chordata > Amphibia > Anura > Ascaphidae > Ascaphus > Ascaphus truei. Next base: position 8,190,976 of record NC_134490.1, on the reverse strand, counting down.
AAGAGGAAGGCATTTAGATTCTTTAAGTCAGAAGGGACAGAGACATCATATCAGAATTGTAAGGAATGTAACAAAAATAGCAAAAGGTCAATCAAAATAGCAAAAGGTATAATGAAAATTGGATTGCAATGAAAGTAAGATCAACCCTAAGAAGTTTTTTAAGTACCTTAATAACAAACAAATGAGAAAATAAAATATAGGACCCTTTCAGTGTGAGATTGGTAGGCAGATTATTGGAGAGAAGGAAAAAGAAGAGGTATTAAACAAATTCTTTGCCTCTGTGTTTACCAGGGAAGAATCAAGTTCAATAGTAGTGCCATAAGAGGAAGCCACAACCTCCATATTAATTAACAATTGGTTAACTGAGGAAGAAGTTCATAAGCGGCTTGAAAAAATTAAAGTAAACAAGCACCTGGCCCCGATGCATACATCCAAAAGTTCTCAAGGAGTTAAGTTCAGTAATAGCCAAACCATTATATTTAATATTCAAGGACTCCATTTCCACAGGCTCAGTACCACAATATTGGTGTAAAGCAGATGTGGTGTCTATATTTAAAAAGGGAGCTAGATCACAACCAGGGAATTACAGACCTGTAAGCCTGACTTCAATAGTGGGGAAACTACTTGAAGGTTTAATACGGGATAATAATCAGGAATAACTAATGGAAAATAAAATTATTAGTAATAGTCAGCATCGATTTATGAAGGATAGATCATGCCAAACAGAGGGTTGTCATAAACGGAACTTTTTCAGGTTAGGCTAAAGTCGTGAGTGGAGTACCTCAGGGATCAGTACTCGGACCCCTGCTTTTTAACTTGTTTATTAATGACCTTGATGTTGGCATCGAGAGCAAAGTCTCCATCTTTGCTGATGATACTAAATTGTGTAAGGTAGTAGAATCAGAGCAGGATGTAATTTCTCGTCAGAAGGACTTGGAGAGACTGGAAACGTGGGCAGGTAAATGGCAGATGAGGTTTAATACAGATAAATGTAAGATTATGCAATTGGGATGTTAGAATAAAAATGCGACTTACAAATTAAATGGGGATAAATTGGGGGAATCCTTGATGGAGAAGGATTTAGGAGTGCTTGTAGACTGCAGGCTTAGCAATAGTGCCCAAAGTCATGCAGTAGCTGCAAAGGCAAATAAGATCTTAGACGAGCAATGGATGGAAGGGACGTAAACATAATTATGCCCCTTTACAAAGCATTAGTAAGACCACACCTTGAATATGGAGTACAATTTTGGGCACCACTCCTTAGAAAAGACATTATGGAACTAGAGAGAGTGCAGAGAAGAGCCACCAAATTAATAAAGGGGATGAACAATCTAACTCATGAGGAGAGGCTAGCTAAATTAGGTTTATTTACATTAGAAAAGAGGCGTCTAAGAGGGGATATGATAATTATATACAAATATATTTGGGGACAATACAAAGAGCTTTCAAAATAACTATTCATCCCAAGGGCAGTACAAAGGACTCGGGGCCATCCCTTAAGGTTGGAGGAAAGGAGATTTCACCAGCAACAAAGGAAAGGGTTCTTTACAGTAAGGGCAGTTAAAATGTGGAATTCATTACCCATGGAGACTGTGATGGCAGATACAATAGATTTGTTCAAAAAAAGGTTGAGCATCTTTTTAGAAAGGAAAGGTATACAGGGATATACCAAATACGTATACATGGGAAGGATGTTCATCCAGGGATTAATCCGATTGCCAATTCTTGGAGTCGGGAAGGAATTTATTTTTTCTCTTAATGGGGTTTTTTTGGTTGTCTTCCTCTGGATCAATAAGTAAGTATAGATATAGGATAAAGTATCTGTTGTCTAAATTTAGCATAAATTGAACTTAATGGACGTACAGTATGTCTTTTTCAACCTCATCTACTATGTAACTATGTAACAATGTAATGCTGAATACCAGTTTGTTTAATGAATGCTCCATGAAATTTGGAAGCATTCTCTTTGCACTGATTTTGACATGTTTCGCTTACTGTGATAGATAAGCAGAATAGTTGAGTAATCATCCATGAAAATGTGTGTATCATCCAAACACAGCACAAACAGTCAACACCAGATTCAAAGAAATGCAGAAAAGCAGACTGTAATGAATGAAGAATAGAGAAGGATGAGTAATATTAACATTTTTATAGTAACAATCACTTTCAGGTGCAAAGCACGTCACAATTCTACTGGAGAAGCTTTTGTGTAGTTATATATATATTGTGATGTCTGCATCACGTTACAGTATCATAGGTCCCATATTAAGGCAGTAAACATTGTACTCCTTTACACAGGGTTTATTTACAGGTGTTAAATAATACAATAACAGGCCCACCGTCCATTTAAGGCAAAGCAAATCATAAATTAAAAATCTCCTCCTTCATAGGAGTTCATCAATGATCTTCCCACAGCTTGTAAGGAAGCCTCAATACACATGTATGCAGATGACACAATCCTATATGCACACAGCCATAGCCTCTCTGACCTTCAACACATACTTCAGTTTGACTTTTTGAGACTCGAAAACTGGATTTCCCAAAACAAACTGTTTTTAAACACTGACAAGACTGTAACAATGGTATTTGGGACCAAGACTAAATTTTTTAAAGCTTCCAGCGACTGAGCTCCAGATTAGAACCAACACTAACACCACCCTAACCCCTGTCACTAGTTTTAAATACCTGGGCATATGGTTTGACTCCCACTTAACATTCGGGATGCACATTGATACCCTGACAACCAAGACCTATGCCAAACTAGGGGTACTTTACAGGAAAATATCCTCCCTAAGTCTCCTGGTCAGAAAGCGTATCGCACAGCAGATGCTAATGCCAATTATTGACTATGGAGACATAGTATATGGTTCGGCACCTCAAACCCACCTAAACAAACTTGACACCCTCTACAATTCAATTTGTCGTTTTGTTCTCCAATGCAACTACTGTATAACACACATCACTGCGAAATGCTCAAAGAACTAGATTGGTCATCACTCGAGTCTCGGCGCAAAGTTCACCTTTCCTGTCTTGCCTTCAAATTCTTTATGGGCAAGCTACCCAGCTACCTGAACAAGCTCCTCACCCCTACCACATGCAGCACCTATCATCTGAGATCAGACTCCAAAAGACTGTTCATGGTCGCAAGGCTCAACAAAGTATCCGGACATTCCTCCTTCTCTTACTGTGCACCCCAAAACTGGAACAACCTACCATAGACTCTCACATGCACCACCAGTTTAAGTTCTTTCAAATCCAAGGCTGTCACACATTTTAATCTGGTCTGTAACTGTTTCATACGCCCATAATATAATCTATAAATGTGTGTGCAATGTCTTGTATATAATGTATAACCTGCTCATTTATGTAACTGTATTTGTAACCATGTATTATTTGTCTTAACTCTGTGCCCAGGACATACTTGAAAACGAGAGGTAACTTTCAATGTATTACTTCCTGGTAAAATATTTTATAAATAAATAATAAATAATAGGAGACTAACTAAACATGCAGCTCCAGTCATCTCTATCGGGACCACCAGCTAAGCTGGTTATCAGCCCAAAACATGTACTATTATAGGTAAATAATATATACAGTCTTTTGGCACCACAATATAGAAAATAGTTCATATCTGTTTTGTGGGGGCTCAGCCCCATGAGAGTCTAGGGAATTCCCTCTGGAGTCTGTAACAGCTTTATGGTCCAGGACAGGACATCCTTGCTTCAGCACAGTCTTGTGTCCTTCTTACTGGGATTTACAACCAAGACAGTCCCAGCAGGCTCTGCGACCACCGTCCAGTGAGCCTAGGAGACTGTGCCATCCAGCTTCACCTTGCTGTGGTGAAGTTCCTCCCACCCCCCTTCTCTGGGCAAAAGCAGTCACTCTCTGTGTGCAGGCCACTTCCTGACTTTAAAAAGTCCTATTTCTTCAGTCCAGCCTGGTTTATTAGTTGCAGTTGCAGCAAGCTTTCCAGTTGGAGGTTAACTGCTTGTGCACCGGAAAGCACTCTAACTGCACTATTCCAGCACCTAGAGACAGTGATCGTGTGTGTGTGTGTGTGTGTGTATATATATAGCACAATATAGCAAATGGATATGCACAACAGTACTCCTGCAATTTTGAGAAGTAATGTTGGTGTTGGGTGAGCTTGGCGGAGTGAATAGAAAATATAGTGAGACTGGATTCCTCTGAGCTTGTGATCGTGATTCCTTAGCAACACCTCAACCCCTGTACCACATTCACTGGCAGAATATATCAAACTGGCCTCTGATATTTTGAACAATGGTTTATCACAGCGGTGGGCAACTGAGACTGAGTCACTGAGTGAGCAACCTGTGCTGAAGCAGGGATATCCTAAAAATCTGACCTGTAGGTGGCCTTTGAGGGCTGGAGTTGACCACCCCTGGTTTATCACCATCTCTTTTTTAAATTCAGCAAGCTTTAAACTATGTATGTATAATATCCAAAAGATAAAATATAAACCTATTGAACTACTTTGGCTAAGGCAGGGTAACCTGAGGGCACTGTGCATATAAGAGTAAATAATATATACTTTATTTTACTGATCATACATAAGCTGAACACTACCAAAACATAGACTGATCTATCCAATCCAGGATCCTGTAGCATGCTTCACTCGTTTATTCAGTGCTCTGCAATGTGTTGCTAAGTCTTTCAATATCTTGCGTCTTTTGCTAAACATGTGTGGAGATGAAGAAGTTCTGTCCGGTGTTTATTGCTTCATTTGATGAAATAATGTGACATTCTGCAGTATGTTTATTGCCTATAGAACAAATGTTCTTTTAAGAAACAGCCCCCCCTGTGGTGGAAGACCTGGAAGAGAGCTTACTGCAATCCCACGCGGAGAAAATATTGCATACACAAGGAACAATATATTTATTATGATATTATCATTTACAAATAAAGTTGAGGAACGCGAGCCACAAGGGATAGAGGGACTTTCTAACAAATGTAGCAAGGACAATCATCTAAGGTAGGAACTAAAAGAAATGAATGATCAGAACAGATTTCTACCAGGCAACGCATTTCTCTTTTCAATGGCAAAAGTGCTGAAAATGCCATTGTCTAACAAAAACAGAGGGTTATCCTCCCTTGTGCTGATAACACCCATTGAAGTTCTAATATTTCATCCCAGGAACAAGAAGAGGATAATCACATTGTACCTGAAAAAAAAAAAAAAAAACAATATTCCCTCTAATCTTTTTACCAGAATGAGAGTACATTGATCTGACTTGCTTGCCAGCCTAGACATTTGTTTCAGTAGTAAATTCCCGTGAAAATATCCTGGGGGACTGTCAGGCCGTTCTGTGACATACTATACTTGATTGTATAGCCCATCGACATTTGCTTTCAAAATAAATAAAAAGGTCTGTAACACCCCAGAGCCGCTCAGATCTCACATTTCTGCAAACAAAATATTTTCCAAACACTGAACACCGGTTTACTTCTGTCTGTGAAGGCACTGTGCCGTGCACAATTTTGAAGTCAAAATTAATAAGCAACTCAACAACCACCTTGCATTTATCATGAACGCATTGATAATAATAATATGAAGAGCCATTTACAGTCTTCCAATAATATAATTTGCACTCCTAATTTTACAGTCGGGATGTCACATCTGTGATGTTGTAATAACATTAGAATAACATGTCACCACTGCAGAATTAGATTATTGCAGTCTAAAAATAAATGGTACTAGGTTACTGACAGCTTTCTGTCTGTCCCCTGTGTCCTAACTGTTTCTCTGCACAGCCGAGGCTCAGTGATTCCAAAAATACTATAAAAAGATAACTAGTGACTGTAGCTACTTGCATTTAAATCAATATTTTATTGATGATGCCCCACTCAAAAAACTGTATTGTAACTACGGTATACTAAAAACTGCTTACCAATGTACGGTATACTGCAGACACCTATATACACTGATGCTTCACCTAATTACAAAGCAGTACTATTTGAGTGAACATTAATAACAATCTATAAGCATTTTAAGAGAAAATATTATTTTTGTGTAGTTTTTTCATACATGAAAATATGCTGTTTGATGCTTACTGGATACAATTGTTGCTTCCCCCTATATATAACTTATGTGACCTTCGCATTCATTCTTTTGGTATCACGTGCGCTGTACAGTATGTTGTTTGATATCCTAAAAGGTGACGCTGAATATATTTTGTGATTTACAGTAGATTTTGCTTTATGCGTTTTTGCTTTTACAGGTGTAGCAGGATTTATTGTCTGTAAAATTGTAACGACAGCAATGACAAATAAAAATGCCACTTGTGAGCACATTCACACGTCTCAGACAGGTCTCTAACTCTGCTTTTCCCCATTATCTCTTAGCAAACTGTGCTTCCACTGCAGTTAGGGATTCTGGGTAGTCAGATGCAAATGAGTACACAGTGCGGCACCTTTTGCTTCTAATCCCTTTTAACATGGACCCCATAAGCTTCTGCCTACCGCATTAAACAGCTTTTCAGCACAGCCCGGGTTAAAGAAGAGCAGAGCCAATAACCCTACTTACAGACATCTGTTTCAACCTTTTGGGTCTCATCAGCAGTGCCGCCGACAGAGGGGGAGAGCCGGGGCAGTTGTCCCGGGCTCGGAGGCTGCGGGGGGTCCGGCCGGTGCTTACAGTTGGACCTGACCTCTTGCTGGGCCCCTACTTGCCCGGTGCCGGGCCCAAGATTTCCTCCCCTGCGGCAGCAGACGCCTCTCTCCACTGTCGTTGCGGCCTACGATGCAGGCCTCGCCCCCGCCCCAGCCCCAGACGTTCGGTGGCTTGTAGGCACTGCACAGAAGGCGTGCGCACGATGTACAGCAGAGGAGGTGATGTGAGGTACAAGTGGGGGGATGTGAGGTACAAGGGGGGGATGTGAGGTACAAGGGGGGGGTGAGGTACAAGGGGGGGTGAGGTACAAGGGGGGGAGTTGATGTCAGGTACAAGGTGGGGGAGGTGATGTCAGGTACAAAGGTGTGCGTGTTACATTTTATGTGTGTGTGTTGCATTTTGTGTGTGTGTATGTGTTGCATTTTGTGTGTGTGTGTGTGTTGCATTTTGTGTGTGTGTGTGGCATTTTTTGTGTGTGTGGCATTTTGTGTGTGTGGGAGAGGGGGTAATTATTGTGGGGGAGATTGACGGAGTGGGATTGAATGAAAGGGAGGTAATTAAGTGATAGCAGAGAGAGGGGTGGAAGAAGGAGATGGGGGAATGGGAGAGTGAGAGAAATACACGTGGAGAGGGGAAAATGTATGAGGTGTCTCAGAAGGGTGTGAACGGCGGGGGCTCGCAAGGCCATCGACACATGGGGGGGCCCGGTCTAAACTCTAGTCCTGGACACCATGAAATCTGTTGGCGGCCCTGCTCATCAGTGACCTCTGGGTAGGTTTACTGGCTATGTAACCATAACGCGACAATGGGTGCAATGAACCCTGCTACATCTGTAAGTGCAAGTTTCTTGCAGAGCACAGAAATAAATGCAAGAGCACAAAAATGAGTGGGTCTGAGAAAGTACTCTGCCCAGGCAGGGTAAAGCTGTTGCATCTTGCTGATAATATAGTGGTATCACACAGTTACTGCTCTGTGTAACTAACATAGAGCCTTAACATAAATCCTGGGAAGTGCCCAGAGGGAATCACACCAGATAGAGTCAATTGACAGGGTGGTAAATCTTTGAAGACTTTGAAAAGGATCAATAGCCATATGCTGGGGAGATGTAATCAGGCTGAGAGGGATATTGTGACACCTGCCAGTAGCTTTCCTGAATTACACTGGAGAGACTGGGAATGCCATGCGGGTGACATTATATGTTGAGATGTCTGTGACATCTGCATTACTTAATAACAATCCCCTGCAATATTGGATTTGACGGTCTGTTTCACCCTCATGCTTCTAACTTCTAAACATTGTTGCAAGTGCAACCATATCACCTGCTTAGATAAGGGGTGCCCAAACTTTGCTCCCTGCGCCCCCCTGTCTGCTCTCACCCCCTGCACATGCCCTGGCATCAAATGACACCGCGGGGTCATGTGACGCCACTTTGTCTTGACAATGCGACATCACGTGACCCTACGACATCTTTTGATGCCGGGTTGCCATGGCTATGCGTCGCTGGAAAGTTATGGTAAGTAAAGTTTCTTGCGCGATCCCCTTGATTTAATTTAAATGCCTTTGTGGATGCGTGGAGCCTCTGTAACTGCCGCACACCCCAGAAAATCTTGCGCCCCCCAGTTTGCACACCCCTGAATTAGATCTGAGATGAACCTACTGTATTTCCTTACAAACTGCTATGGTTTATGATTTTTAAGAAGTCAGCGGACATTTAAATCAGCATAAGAATGACCAGCAGTTGTAACTTTATAAATGGAAATATACCTTTTGTGGGAATTTGCTGAAGTAATACTATTACAATCCATTACAGCTATTTCTTACAGTATTTCCCCAAATATCCCAGCGGATTGTGGAATTTTTTATAAATTATATAATCCCCCCAGGGAAATTTCTATAAAAATCTATTGTTTTTTTACAAGCTTACTTATACCGATGTGTAACTTTAAAAGTGAATGAACAGTAGTAAATATGATTGATGTCCTTCTTGGAGATATAAGCTTTCTCATTTTATTGGCTGGCAGGATCTCTTCAGGAGCAAAGGTCATCAGATTTTTTTTATTGGAAATTCCGTTCCTGGAAACTTTCTCCCACTGACATTCCATTTAATACATGACAGGTTCTGTCCCAGAGAGCAAAAAACAGTGGTGATATACTGTAAACTTCAAAATGTAAAGGGACATAGAATGCTGGAAAATACAAGCCGGTTTAATATGGCATTAAGTAAATCACTCAGACTCTGAGAGCTGGACCTGTAATTAATCTATTTCTACTGACTAGCACTTTTTTGTAGTTGGATGTTTCTATGGAATTGTTGAAAATACGACAATGGATAATTTACCATTTGTTACAGAGTAATAGTTTACTGGGTGATTTGATTCAATTTATGTAAGTGTAGCCAGGTCCCACTTTCCTTCCCTTACCTCTGATGCGGGTGCAGAGAAGGGGATGGCTACGGCTGCTCTGCCGGGACACGTCTAGGTGCCGCCGGATGCTGCAGGCAGACCCGGTTAGATGCGGGAGCGCAGTGGGGGGAACGGCTGTGGGCCAGGGAGCTCCGGGGCAGACTGGATCCTTTAGGGCAGGCCTCCATGTGATCCACAGGAGCCAAAAGGGTTTTAGTATTCTCGGAGCAGGGAATAGGATACATTTGGTGCACTGGGCACCACGCTTCAGTCGGGAGCAGCACGGTAATGTCCAGGGAGCAGTGCTCTGCTGGACTAGGCCACATTTCCCCCCAGGTCCAAGCTATGCCCCGACTAACTATAGTTTGTGGTTGCTGTAGGGAAGGCCCATGGGTAGGGATGCTTCCCCAGTAACTGTATAGTATCAGTGTAACGGTGAGTGATGCCACGCTGTGTGCCCGGCCTGCGGTCTGGGACTAGACCACAAGTATTTCTAAGAGACACTTGAAAAGGGACACACTCCAACGGGAGCTCCCTCAGAGGTGGACCAGACACACCAGGAGCAGCGGCTTTGTTGAGACATCCGTCGTGGGATCAGACGGATCCTTTGTTGTCAGCGGCACCTGGGTAGAGGGAGGTATCTACAAGTGCACCAACGGCCACATACACAGGGGTAGTGCTACTCCTCATACACTTTGGGGTGGGTCGGTCTTGTGGACATCGGGTGTTTAGATGCCCAGGGCACCCTCATAACTTTGGGGGAACCTCACCGGGGTGTGGACAAGTTGGTGGGTACTGTGTGGGTACGGCCTTGCATGGCCTTGTTATTATAGTGTGTTTGTTTATATGTCATTAAATACATTGTTACAGTAGAGGCAACGTTTATTCTAACATTTGCCGTAAACTAGCCGGGTTACATTCTGGGTATGTGCTGGGTATGTGCTGGGTATGTTCTGGGCTAGTTTCAGGCACGTTTAAGGCATTTCTGCATTGACTAACGACCCATAGGATTAACACAGCAGGGATCCCTGGCAGTCCAATTCAGTTTGAATGGGACTGCCAGGGACCCCCGCTGTTAATCTGATGTGAGCTGCGGCATAATCCCTATCACTCCTCATTCACTTGTTAAGTGATAAATGTTGATTTTACTTTTTTATATTGTAAGTGCGCATTTTTAGCATTACCATAAAGGTATCCTTTTGTACCATTGACCTGCACCATGGAGATTTCTCTTTATTCTTCCATGCCCTTATCCACCTGACTTCTGAACGTGAGTTGTATCCTGTCTGCGTCTAGAAGACTCCATAGATTCCACAAATCCTGATATTGCCTTTACCCTACTACTATCTTGTGAGTAGGCTGCACATAAGAGCCAAGCTTATCACATGCTTCAACATTGAATCTGATTGTCTGTGTTTTCTCTGTTGTTTTTTCCTCCAGGCTCCCCCTGGGTTGGGAGAATACATTTAATGCTTATTATACATAGATAGTCCATTTGATTAATAAATGTGCATGTATTGTAGCATTGACTCTAATATAGCAATACCCAATATATGATGGGTAATATTGGTATATATCGTGAGCATAGAACATATTTTACAAGTATAGAAAGCATGTAAATTGGATTTGTATGGGCACTGCTAGCATGAGTCATGTTTATCGGAAAATGGGAACAAATTAGAAAAATTCACAAGTTACAGTTGTTAAATACAAGAATCAGTTGTTGGAAGGCAGAAAGTTACATCTTCTTAAACTTGGCAGATATTTTGATGCAGATTGAAGGAGAAAAATGGGAAAATAATGGTGCAACAATGGAAACATGTCATTATAATCTGATCATCATTTACAGGATCGGACTGGCCTGCCAGGGAACCGAAGAAATCCAAAACAAGCCAGGCATTCCTACAGGGGTGGCAGGTCCCACATATGGATTTCACTGGCAGAAGAGTAACTGCCTGCTCCTGCTGCCAAAGTTTATATATTTATTTTGCTTTTAAGTGCATCATTTCCTCTCCCTGTCTCCCCAAAGAGGAAGGGAGCAGAGGCAGCACCAAGAGACCAGAGAGAACCAGGACCACCAGGAATAAATCTGTGTGTATATTTGTATATACCTTATTTCCTCGATTCTAAGACGCAATCTTGATTTAATAAAAATAAAAATTGGGAAAAAAAACCCACTATATTAAATGTACAGAATTTTTTTTTAACTAGCAGACAATAGCATACATTTTTCAACACTACCCTACTCTACTGCACTACAACTTTAAGCTGCGGCCACGCTGCCGCTGAGCGCGCTTGGCGAGATCACTTCAGTGATTCCCAATAAATATGGCCACGCTCCCCCAGCGCTTGTGCACGTACGCTCTCCAAAGCTCAGTGCTTTAATAGACATGGAAATTTGATTTCCAAGCGCTCAGCAGGGTCACATGACGCTTCAATAACCATGGGGGGGGGGAGAGATACAGACACAGAATGGGGAGAGAGGGACAGACACAGATGGGGAGAGAGAGACAGACACATAATGGGTGGAAAGAGACAGGCACAAAATGGGAAGAGAGGGACAGACACAGAATAGGGAGAGAGAGTCGCAATTCACACTGAATAACAATGCACTGGAACAGACAGCGAGCTACACATACCTTGGTCTAACATGTCTAACATTTCATCAGGTAAATTCCACCTGGCCATAAATACACTGAAGGAGAAGGCCCGCAAAACTTTCTTAGCGATAAGGAAACAGATGTACCACCTCAAACCACCAATAAGAATCTGGATGAAAATATTCAATAGCATCATCACACCCATCCTTCTGTATGGTAGTGAGATGTGGGGTCCTGTGACATACCAAACTCCACAAATGGGATACCAGCCCAACCGAAATACTGCATCTGGAATTCTGCAAACACCTTCTCCAAGTACACAGGAGTACATCAAACAACGCATGCTGGGTTGAGCTGGGCCGCTTTCCTCTACTGCTCACTGTACAGAAGAGAGCACTGGCATTCTGGGCCTCCTAAATTATAGCCATCCACAGTCTTACTGCTACAGAGCAATGAAAAACCAGGACCTCCTCACTAAAACCTGTGCCATTAAACAATGTCCTCTCACTCCAAGAACAAAACCCCACACAGATCAACAACCTGCCGAAAAAACAAATCAACTCAATCGCCAGTGAAATGAAGAAGCAGTATGTGATTATGTGGGGAAATGATATCCAGCGCTCAAAGAAGCTGGAAACCTTCCACAGCCTACAGAGAGAATACACTCTGGCACCCTACCTACTGAAGGTAAAAGACCCAAAGCAGAGACAGACCTTGGGCCAGTACAGAAAGAGTGCCCACAGCCTGGAAATAGAAATAGGCAGACACAGACAGAAATGGAAGCCCCAGGAGATGAGACTGTGCCAGCGACGTGAGCTAGGAGAGGTAGAAGATGAAACACACTTCCTGCTGCGTAGCACACAATGATCTGAAGTGAGGTGTGCCCACCTGGAGAAACTCACAGCTCTTAACCAGAACTTTAATAATATAGAAGATAACCAAAAAAAAGTGATCCTCCTGGGAGAAGATGAAACCACTGCAGAACTGGCTGCACACTATATCAGCACCTGCCACAGGCTGAGAGACACCACTAACCCCCACATCCCTGTGTGTAACTGTTACCCATGTACCGTGCAATCATTATACCCTACCCCCTATAATTCTTGTACTGTGTAATCATTATACCCTACCCCCTACAATTCATGTACTGTGTAACAATTGTACCCTATCCCTATTTTTCATGTACTGTGTAATCATTGTACCCCAACCCCTATTATTCACGATTTGGCAATACTGAAATGTTCTTTCGTCATGCCAATAAAGCTTATTTGATTTGATTTGACAGACACAGAATGGGGCGAGAGTGACAGGCACAGAATGGGGGGAGAGAGAGAGTATCGAATGAGCAGAGAGAAAATGGATGAATGGGGGAAGGAGAGAATGGAAGGACACACAAACAGAGACACACCAAGACAGAGACACCCACAGACACACAGACACATACACAGAAACACATACCCAGACATACCCAGACATACCCAGACACACACACACACACACCCAGAAACACATACCCAGACACACACACACACACACCCAGAAACACATACCCAGACACACACACAGCTCCCCCTACACCTCCTGCAGTTCACACACAGATTTGACAGGGTGCTGCTGGGCAATGTGAGGATCCCTGGCAGGCATCTCCAGCTGATCTCTCTGCACCTCATGGAGAGGGAGGGGAGGAGTATGATCAGAGCCATGCTGTTGCTGCTGCACACTGAAGATCCCGGCCGGCATCTCCAGCAGCGTCCCCTAGCTGATTTTTTATTTTTTAGTACATCCATTCTAGGACGCATCCCTATCATGTGAAAAGGGGAAAAAAAGGTGCGTCATAGAATTGAGGAAATATGGTATGTGAGTGACTGTATCTATGTACAGTATGTACTGTGTGTGTATGACTGATACACACACATACACGTACATATACATACTGTATATATGTATATATATATATATATAGGAAACCAGGTGTCCCACCAAGGAGACAAAAAACAGCACTCAAGGTATATTGCAAAAGTGTATTTGAAAAAAAGCAGGCACATATAAATCTAACGTTTCGGTCCTGTATAGGACCTTCCTCAGGGTGGTGCTGGAGAACACTGCCCAAGGAAAACATATATACCCATCACCCACCTGTGTGCATAATCAAGAACCAGCTGATTGTAATTAAAAATGGGAGTACTGTAGGCGCATGAGAGCCCTGTCATCACTGTGCAGCAGCTCAGCCTCACCACTCCTCTGTTTACATTTAGCTATCAATGCCAGACACACCGCACATGTGCGCCTGCGGGTGGAGCCAGTGAGCACACCAGTCATTCTAAGGCATCCCCCGTTGCCATGGCGACGCAACTAAAGTGTCTGTAACCATGGGAGTGTAGGCAGAAGACAGGCAGTAGGCAAATAAAGTTGCATTTGTTGCGACGAAACGCGTCAGGGACGTAACCTACGACACTACGTCATCACGTTGTGTGCTCCTTTACGGCCGGGGAGCACATGTAGTGATTTCAAGGCTAACTCTGATACCAAATGACTTTGGAAGATTTCAAGTGAACCGGAGGGACAGCGCTGTTTGAGTGACCTTTTCCAGCGAATTTTGGACTCCCTGCTGCAGTTTGGACATGCCTGGTGGTCATTATATATCACATACTGCTTAAATTTAACCTTTACTTTGTGAGTGTTTTTAATCCCTCTATCCACCCTTCCCCATATTAAATGTTACAGTGTTACACTATGGGGTGTGCGCTCTCTGTTTTGTTTTTTCTATAGAATTTGCTGTGGAGCTGGTTATTCCATGTGAGAGCTGCCGTGGACCCCTGGGATCTGTACATTTGTTCTGGTGCTATCTGTCAGGACTCATCATAGGGTTTGGACATTGGACTTTGATTTTGTTATCTTGTGTATCCATATGTTTGGTCTAGAATAATGCTGCTTGCTGTATATTATTAATTGGTATTATTTAATTAATTATTTTTTAGGGTATTATATATTAACATGTATTGTCATTTATTGGTACATAATTTATCACCTCTTGGCGCTACTTTTTTCTTTTTTTTTATATATATATATATACAGTGGTTGACAAATCACCAAAAAATCTACTCGCCACCTAGTACCAAACGTGTGCTGCTTGGGCCAATATTTACTCGCCCGGGGGTTAAATCCACTCGCCAGGGGCGAGCAAATGTATAGGTTTGTCGAACACTGTATATATATATATATATATATATATATATATACATAGTGGTTAACAAATCACCAAAAAATCTACTCGCCACACAAAAAAATCTACTCGCCACCTAGTACCAAACGTGTGCTGCTTGGGCCAATATTTACTCGCCCGGGGGTTAAATCCACTCGCCCGGGGCGAGCAAATGTATAGGTTTGTCAAACACTGTATATATATATATATATATATATATATATATATATATATATATATATATATATATAGAGCAACTGTAAATATTACTGTATGTTCATTTGCATGTCTTAGACAGGTCTGCAACCCTGTCTTTCCCCATTGTCACCCAGCATACAGCGCTTCCACTGCAGCAAGGGATTCTGGGAAATGACATGCAAATGAGCACTCAGTGCCACCTTTTGTCTCAAACTCGTATTACACAAGCCAATCCTCAAGCCAATGCATGCTGTTTTAAACACAGCTTTTAGACAGAGGCTGGGATGAGATGCAAAGCCATTAGACCCACTCACATACATGTTTCAACCTTGATGGATATCATCAGTGTGAGGCTGGTCTTAATGGCTAGCAGGTTTGAGACTAGACTAGGTAATCACCACTGTCATTTAGGTTATGGTGGGTAAAAAAAGTGACAAAAACCCTCCACAGTAAAGCATAAAGCAACTCTAAATATTACTGTATGTTCATTTGCATGTCTTAGACAGGTCTGCAACCCTGTCTTTCCCCATTGTCACCCAGCATACAGCGCTTCCACTGCAGCAAGGGATTCTGGGAAATGACATGCAAATGAGCACACAGTGCCACCTTTTTTAAAAACCACCCACAGACAGCTGTTTCGACCTTAATGGGTCTCATCAGTGTGGGGCTGGTTAACTGGGTATGTAAAGAAGCTAAAGGATAGGCCAACCATAATACTGGGTTAAGTTATGGTGAGTAAAAAAAGTGACAAAAACCCTCCACAGAAAAGCAAATATGCAAATGTAAATACAACTGTATGCTCATCTGCATGTCTTAGGCAGGTCTGCAACCCTGCCTTTCCCATCATCATCCAGCACACAGCACTTCCACTGTAGCAAGGGATTCTGGGAAATGACATTCAAATGAGCACACAATGCCACTTTTTGCTTCAAAATAATATACTCAGTTAAGTTATGGTGGGTAAAAATAGTGACAAAAACCCTCCACAAAAAAGCATATAGCAAATGGATATATTACTGTCTGTCTGTGGGTGGTTTTGCTGGCTATGCATCTTAACCCTGGCTGTGCTCAAAGCTGTGACCATGCAGCAAGCTTAAGCCTATAGGGAAACCATGTTGAATGGTTTTGAAGCAAAAAGTGGCACTGTGTGCTTGTTTTCATGTCATTTCCCAGAATCCCTTGCTGCAGTGGAAGTGCTGTGTGCTGGGTGATAATGGTGAAAGGCGGGGTTGCAGAACTGTCTAAGACATGCAAACAGTAATATATCCATTTGATATATATATATATATATATATATATATATATATATATATATATATATATATACTGCTGCGGCAGCTTTTATTCTAACAAATCGCCGTTTTTTCCCTGGCTTTTTCCTGGAATGCGACGCTCTTCACCTGGTGCATGCCGCGTTCATTTTGCGTTCCCAGCCACGGGTCATGCGCGGCTGACGCGCGGTTGATGCGTTTATTGAGAATGGTTCGGATTTAATAGGTTGCAATTCTTCGCGTGTCCGCCAGATGGCAGATATTCATGAATTGTAATGCGCATGCGCTTCAGTAATGTGTCGACTTGCAGGTGTTTCGTTTAAAAAAGATACCACAGTGTGCTATTGTATTTTGGCCTTGAGACTGAAGGAAGAGGTTGCAATAATGTATCAATTTAGGCTTTTCATATTAAAGAAAGACAAAGACCAGTTTCGGTTACAGTATTCTCCAGAGACCCGCCCGCCATGAGTGTTCAAGTGCAGCCCGCTTTCCAAAAACCCGGCAGAAGTTACGCGTATTTGATATGGGCCGCGATTAATGCAACAGAGGATAAGATGGCAACAGTTGTTCAAATTTATCAGTATTTTATCGAAAACTATGACTTTTACAAATTTTCGCCAACTCCTCATACATGGAAGCGTGCAATAAGGAAAAGGTTATGTAGCGATCCTTGTTTTTATCGTATTGAGCCACAATTTGTTGGAGGGTATTGGTGTGTATCACCGGCTTTTTCCTGTATTTATGATCATGATGACGGCAAAAGGCGAAGGGTCGTGTTAAAACCAACTAAGAAACAACAGTCGCTGTCAAGCAATGCACCAGCACCGGCTTCCAATGACGGTCCCGCCGTCAGTGACAACCCTGAGCCTGAGCCGGATTTCGCGTGCAGTTTCGATCAAGCTTGCATGTACCTAAGCAATTTCCAGCCTCATCAGCTGACTACAGGTGGACTAGTCCCGCTGCAAACTATTGACGTGGATGATCAAGAACGCTGGACTGGCAGTGGACTGGCGCCGGCGCCAGCTGAATGGGAAATACTATGGTGAGTATTGTTGCCGTATTATTTTCTGTGGTTTTTTTATTTTGACAATACAGTATCAATATCGGTGTGATTCAAAAGTCAAGCGATTCTCCTGTAAGCAATATCATTGGCTGAGCGGCTTCTACAGTACTGTACTGCAGATGCTGAACAATTGGTGGAACGCTAGGCGCATGCGCATTGGAGCCTTCTTGAAACGCACATGCGTGTCATCGCATCGACGGTAGGCGCATGCGCATGTGAACAGGAGACGCCCCCCGAGAAAATTATTGGTGGGACTGGCTGGGAACTTCTTTAGGGGGCTGACCATTACAGTAAAACTTTTCTTTTTGTTTTTCCTCAGAAAAGAAAACGGCTAATGGAGGGATTTCGATGGATAATATTGCTTTGTGTAACAATGCCTGCACATTGCTGAATCGGATTTAAAAACCCACGTACCGGAGTCTACAGTTTAGTTGCCGTTGTTATTGATTAGGATAGAATACTGTACCTGAAACAGTATGCTGATGTTTTCCGGCCGTACAGTACACTGTACAATACTTTTTTATATACAGTACAGTATACTGTGTAATAAACCCGAAAAAATAAAAACTATGCATTAAATCTACATGTATTATGTGTCTTCTACAGTATACAGTGCCAGTACATACAGTACAGTACAGTTTGTGTCTTCTATTTTTTTTAATACTCTTATACTGAGCATGCCTACAGTATACAGTGCAGTATGCCTCGACATTCTAGAAACACTGTATTTTGTTACAGTAGCAAAGGAGCAAATGGAAACAATGTAAGACAAATCAACATGTTCTTTTATTGGTGGAGTAAGTACAAAAACATTTATTTACAAATACTGTACAATGTAGAAACATTTTAAGTGCACAGCAATTCAAAACATCAACAGGTGTATGGTTTACTGCTACATGTGTGAAAACATTTATGTATAGAAAGTATGGTTTACAGTCACATTTTAAAAACAAATTATTTATTCATAAAATAAGAAAAACGCAACATCTCCTTTATTAAAGAACGACAAAACAAAACATACTGTATACTGTACAGTGGGATGGTGTTCAAAACAGTCTGCACCAGTACAGTCCTCGAGGGCAGCAAACAGGGCAGGTTTTCAGGACAACCTTGAAAACCGTGCCTGTTTGCGGCCCCCAGGGACTGGAATTGTGCATGTCCTGTGTGTGTGGACAGCAAGTTAAAACATTTCTGTATAAATGCAAGTAAAAAAACACACAACAACATCTCCTTTATTTAAGTACAGCAGGTGAAAACATGTAGAGTACAATACAGTTCAGCACAACAGTATGGTCTTACAGAACGTCCTCTGCATTATCCGTCCATGGCCGATTCCTTGCATGGCGCAAAACACCATTAATGCAGTCTCGAATGCCTTTCATTACAGGATCTGTAATTGGATAAAAGCGCCGCATTTCATCCCGAATGTTCTGTCTTAAATTGGCAGGAAGCGCCTTTTTTATTCGATATCCGTCGTAGTTCACTTTGAAGGCCCAGTCGCAGTACAACGAGTAGGGAACATGTTGCTTAAAAAGTAACAAGGCATACTTGTGGGGTGCACCAGCACTCTTCACCCTATACTTCTCCCTGAGCGCCAGTGGCAGATCGCACAGGGTGATGTCGGGCACCGTATCGATGCGAGCGACTGTAGGTCTTTTGGGAGCGGGTGTGCTTAAGGCGACGGGCGATGGTAGGATGTCTGGGAGGAAGCTTTCCTCCTGTCTTGGTCACCGTGTTGTCTCCTGGCGTGGTCTTGATGGGGTTGTCATGTCCTCCTCAACGGCATACATGTACACTGCATCTTCAGGTGGAGGGGGTGCGCTTGGTGATGGAAGGGGGTCGAAGGTCCCATTCATCACATCCATGTCACCCCCTGCTCCAGCGTCGGGGAAACAGGGGCATTAACACCGAGCAAATAATGTATGCCCGCTATGTCAGCCTATATCGTCTCCATCCGTTGATCCATTTGTAGCATCCATTGCTCCACATTTAGCATTGTCTCCAGAAGCAGATCTATCTTTGCTAGCACAATAGAATTCCCAGGGAGATCCACAGTTATCCCATTCAGCATCCGGTCTAACGAGATGCTTCTTATGCATGGCATGTGAACATCTGGGGGGATGGGTGCAATGGAGGATGAGATGGGGGTTCCATGGAGAGAAGCGGCAGTGACATCGAAGAAGAGTGGAGGAGGTGACCTGTGGATATCCGGTAGAGGAGAAGCGGCAGCGTCATCAAAGAGGGTTGGAGAAAGTGACCTTTGGATTTCCGGGTGAGAAGCAGAGTCGTCTAAGAGCAAACGAGAAAGTGACCCGTGGATTTAAGAGGCATCGTCGTCGGATAGAACTGGAGAAGACGGCCTGTGGGTTTCCGTGTGGGCGGCGGCAGTGTCAAGGACGAGGGGTGGAGAAGACGGGCTGAAGATTTCCGGGACAGCGGCGGCAGAGTCGTCGAAGCATATGTGAGGAAGTGGTCTGTGGGTTCGATGGGTTGGCTGCCAATCGTTTGCGTCGAGAGTACATCACCGTATATCTTCTTGACTATAAGGCTGACGTCTATGAAAACCCTTAGCCTTTAGGGTCAGCAGAAGGTTTTCTTTATTGGCCTTAGCCTGTCGCTTTTGCCTTGGCATGGAAACGGCAACTGCCTTTCGCTTTTTCTGCTTGACAGGCACGGCAGAGGCGAGTGGGTTCCTGCGTCCGTAGAATCGGGGTTGCTCCATGGAAGCAGGTGGCACAATGCGGTATCTGGACATGGGCAAGTTCAGATAAAGATCATCGAGTGGTGGGCTATGCAAAGTGTGTAACCTTTTATGCATGGCGACCAGGTACAGGTGTTGAAAGTGGGCGAACTCTAATGTGAGTCATTACCGTATAAATACACCATCCATTTTGTTGATTCACTGCACATTGAATACACATCGACTAAACTTCGAATATACATTCTTGTGTTTGTATTTCTTTCTACTCGCAGCAATGCCTGTTAAAAAGATTTCCAAGGAGCTCAGCATGCAAATTAAGGACATGTACTCGAGCGGACACCGAATTGCTGCTATCCAACGCTGGTTAGCTACTTCTGACAATGTTGTGCCAGCAACCACCGTGAGCTATCATGCACACAGAAAAAACAGAGACCGCAAAGGAGCACCAAGGGTAACTAACGCGTAAGTATATTTATACAACTTTAAAATAAAATAAATTTTAATTTAAATCTAATAATTTTTGTTGATTTATATTACAACAGTATATATATTTTGTATATTTATATTTATATTACAACAGTAGATATATTTTGTATATTTATATTTATATTACAACATTATATATATTTTGTATATTTATATTTATATCAGTACAGTGTATATATTTTGTATATTTATATTACAACATTATATATATTTTGTATATTTATATTTATATTCCAACATTATATATATTTTGTATATTTATATTTATATTACAACATTATATATATTTTGTATATTTATATTTATATATAAATTTTGATATAATGAGTTTTTGGAACAATGTACTCACCGTGGAACGCTGCAATAAATATATAGACCATATTGCCACTGTGTTGCCCATTGTCATCGCGCGTAATGGGCAAGAATCAGGAAAGTAGTACTGTGCTGTAGTATTGTAAGTACAGTATGATACAGGTAAGTATGGCAGAGATTTTTTCTTTCCCAATAGTCAGAGTATACAGTAGTTACAGTTTTTTCTTTACAGAGAGAGCAGCACCAGCCATCAGGTTCAGTACACAGTATTTAACAGTAGTCAGAGTATACAGTAGTTCCAGTATAGACTAGTTTGACAGTACTACAGTAACTGCCTACTAACTGCTCAATTGTTTTCTTTCCAGAGAAAGCAGCACCAGCCATCTATAATCTTTTGTTTTCTTGTCGTTTCAGGAAAAAAGGGTGGCCTGGGGGGAGGTGGGGTATATAAACAGCAGTATTGATGTACACAAAACCTCTCCTCTCTCAATGAACTACTGTACTGTACACAGAATGAGGAACAAAATAATGGCGGAAAAAATAATATTACTATGTATACTGTATATATATATATATATATATATATATATATATATATATATATATATATATATATATATATATACAGTATACATAGTAATATTATTTTGTATATATATATATATATTATACATTACAGTATATATATATTATTAAATAATATTCTTATAAATGTGCATAATTCATGTTTCTCCATGTTTTACAAATGTTTTGTAAATGTTTATCCAATTTCAATCTGCCAGAAGAACTTAATAAAGACTGCATTATGTATTATTCATGATTATTTTTATATTTATATTTTTTGTTCCTGATGAAATAAAATAAATATTTATTCACATTCCTGGTAATCATAATCATTGACAACAACCACACCCCCTCCCCCCCACCCCTACAGTATAAGAATGAATGACAAAACAACATGAATCAGTTAATGTTTTTTTTACTCTCAATTCTCACAATGCTGTGCACATCAGATTTACATTTCAAATTCGAGAAGGGATTTTCCAAAGCGTTACCATAAACAAAGCCTCAAAGGGTTTGGGGGGTTGGGTGAGTCATGTGCAGTAATCAGCTAGCTCCCATGTTGAAGAGGCTTAGAGTACACGCAGGCGCAGTGAGGCGATTGACGCTCGGCTAGGGACGGATTAAAAACACAATGACTAACTTCAGAAAATGAATGACTCTGTGGAGGTGTCTGTCGAAAAAAGTTTGTGTGTGCATGGGGGAGGGATGAAGGATTAGTTGTGCTGCAGTTCAAAGAAATTACATACTGTAGAGTAGAGTACAGTAATTTCAAAAGGCAGTTCATCATAATAATTTGATCAATAAACCCCCAAATACATCCCCCAAATACAGTACATAAAAAGCAAGTCACTTTATCTCTTTGTGCCTCAGTCACCAAAAACATACAGTAGATTGTGAGCTCCACGGGACAGGGAGGGACCTGTGCCTGCAAAATGTCTCTGCAAAGCGCTAAGTATACTGTAACTAACAGCGCTATACAAAAACATGCTATTAATATTATTATATTATCAAGGTGATGCTCTGTGCAAATCAAATTCGAAAAGGGATTTTCCAAAACATTGCCGTAAACAAAGCCTCAAAGCTCCCGTCTCAAAGAGAATTACACGCAGGCGCAGTGAGGCTTTGTACTGTAGCTTGGCTATGGACGGATTAAGAACACAATGGCAAGATTTATAAAATTAACAACTCTGTGGAGAGGGGGGGGGGGGTTGGGTGACTCATGCACAGTAAGCAGCTAAGCAGCTAAATAGCTCCCATCTGAAAAAGGATCACACGCAGGCGCAGTGAGGCTTTGAAGCTCGGCTATGGACGGATTAAGAACACAATGGCAAGATTTAGAAAATTAACGACTCTGTGGAGAGGGGGGGTTGGGTAACTCATGCGCAGTAAGCAGCTAGCTCCCATCTTGAAGAGGCTTAGAGTACACGCAGGCGCAGTGAGGCGATTGAAGCTCGGCTAAGGACGGATTAAAAACACAATGACTAACTTCAGAAAATGAATGACTCTGTGGAGGTGTCTGTCGAATGACTATGTGGAGAGGGGGGGTTGTGTGACTCATGCGCAGTAAGCAGCTAGCTCCCATCTCAAAGAGGCTTAGAGTACACGCAGGCACAGTGAGGCTTTCAAGCTCGGCTATGGACGGATTCAAAACACAATGGCAAGATCCAAAAATTAAAGACAGGCGCATGAAGTTCAAAGCTAAAGACATAATTTAATTTAATTTCAAAAGGCAGTTCATCATAATAATACATCTCTGCTCATGAGATTAATACATTCTATTTGTGTACATTTGTTTTTAATTTAGCTTATATGTCTAGATCATGTGTTTTCATTCATATTCAGGATTGTTCTTTTTGCTTATACTTTCTGTTTACATAAAGTTTGACGAGATATAGAATTTAACTAATCTATGAATAAAGTATAAACACACCTCTATTCATGAGACCAATACATTTTGTTTGTGTACATTTGTTTTTAATATAGCTTTTATGTTTAGATTGTGTTTTTTTCATTCATATTTAGGATCGTTCATTTGTTCATTTTTTTTTGTTTAAATAAAGTTTATTTTATTGTCATGGCTTGAGCGCACTGACGTCACACGTCCCACGTCACGTCCTGTGTCATCCTCCCCGTTGAACCAGGAAGTGGCGGCGGATTGGTCACGCCAGCGCCGAGTTAAGGTATTTAAATGCTCCGGTTTATGTATTTCTATTCACCTTGAGAAAGGGCCATAAGCCCGAAACGCGTAGGTGTTCTGTTTTTGTACGTTTGATCCATTAAACTTTTATTGTGGGAACGCACCTCTGTGTTAACTTTTGTCTTAGTGGAGCCAGTGCTTCGTTTTTGCTTCTCTCCTTGTTCCTGTTCATCATAATAATACACCCCCAAATACAGTACGTAAAAAGCACACAAATCAACCATGTGCAGTCAAACGCACAGGGTCGCAGTCAAAAGCTACTGTACAGCACAGATTGTATATCGTAATACAGTAAGATGGTTTTGCAGGCTTGTGGAGAAAATAAAAATAAAAAAATTACAATAATTTTTTTTTATAATTTTTAAAAAAAATTTTGGTCACTCACTCAGGCAAGCAAGCAAGCAGTGGTGGGCGAAGTTACAGGCGCATGCGCAGTAAATTCCTGCTGTCAAGCAGGAATGTGATTGAAACCAGACACACGTTCAAAGGAATGGTGTGGGAGAGATGTACTGCATTGCACAGAAGATAAGAAGTTGAAATACCCTGCAGTGCAGTTAATTATCCTGAGCGAGGGGAGAGCGCTGTATTTGCCGAAATGTGACACTGTTACAGTACTGTACATGCCTATGCGTTTCAACAATTTTCAAATGAGACATACCGTAGAGCAGCACAGCACTGCAAATGCATGTATACTTTAAATATGCAAATTTACAATTACTGCGCGCGCGCACACACAGACTGTGTACTGACGTAGGTTGAACCGCGAAGATATTAGACTTCCAAGACAACAGCTCGCAAACGCCCCCCTGAGTTTTTACACGGCATTGCAGTATTGCAGACAGCGAGAATAAAATGCTAATATCACGAGCGCGAAAATAACGCAGTTCACTCCGGGCGAAAACGACACAAAACCGCACATAACCGGGATAATCTGAAATTCGCGGATCTAGCCGATTTAGACTAAAGGCGGACGCCACTGTATATATATATATACTGTATATTGTGTGTGTGTTGCTGTGACTGTGTGTGTGTGGTGCATAGGCTTTGATGCGCTGATGGAGTCATGTGCTCAAAACTTGCCAACGACTGAGCCACCTGTACTGAAGCAGGGACATCCTGAAAACCTGACCTGCTGGTGGCCCTTGAAGACTGGAGTTAGCCACCCCTGCCCAAATACATAAATCTCAAAGTAAACACTAGTTTGGGGTAAAAATAAAAAGCTAGAAAACCCAGTGAAAATAGACAGAGGCAGTGTAATTAATAAGCAACAAAACAGCAATGGGATGCTCTCCAGAGTTGGGAAAGAGACATTGAATGTCAGTGTAAGTGATGGTTTCACAGTAATAAACCTGGGACATTGCTCTGTAATTGCTTTCCAGAAACAAAAGAATCCCATCAAAATTAGACACTTTATTATTAGACGCCTTTAGGTGAAACACACTCAATAGATCACGCACAAGGTTTCGGTGCAAAAGATGAATAAATCTGACACTATTTGGGCAGACAGAAGAAGCATTCATTTAATTATTATTTTTTCCAATGTTGATTATTACACATAATTTTGTGCAGTAGAACAAAATAAAACATGCTACCTACATTCTGCAGGTATTCTATTTAACACTGGAAGCGATGGGTTTCATTCAGCCCTGTCTGTTTGCCGTTAAATATGGACTTCCATAAATCACTCATTCTCCGTTATCAACATGATGCATTCTTAAAGGCAATTGAAAATAGAATGAAATACCAACACTAGTAGTTTGCACACATGAAAAAAGGCCTACGTGTTTTTTCTTCTTTTTCTATTGTTGCCACTGCGCATGCAGTGTAGGGGTTAAAAAGTAAATTAAAACCATTGCAAATACTGTAGCAAAGGGAATTTATTTAAGCTGCAGACAAAACAATATCGCTCGTGTCTTTTTTTTAATAATTCAGTTGTTTACTGTATTATGAGAAAATAGGTGTAGCGTGTTTTTTTATAAACAACGCTGAATGACATTACTGTATTATAATGTAACAAGCATTTTTTGTTTCTATAGCAACCATTTACAATGTCACATCCCCTTCCTCTTCTGAAACAGGCTCTGGCACACCCCTTTTAGAGCCCTGCCCTCTCTCTAGCAGTGCACCAATTTGACCTAGTGACTGCTTGGTCACATGATCATCCCCACAGAACTTTGCATCTTTGGTCCTCTTCTGTGTCACTGACAGCCATTTAGTGAACCCCCAAGCCGAATCTTCGCCAATCGATCACAGGAGAACGGATTGATCGGCAACTTAGCTAATTACTTATCATTGTGTGGATTGTATCGATGCACATATTAAAAGGAAAAAATAAGAATAAAATAAATTAAAAGGCAGCTTGGCTTGGAATAGCAGGGCAGGTTTGGTGTGTAAAGGTATAAGCAGTAGTCAAGTTATCAAAAGCAGTCTGGTTGTCTGCATACATATTCATTGTAAATCTACAATAAATGTGAGTCTAGCATTAAGCACTATAGAGACATTATTAAATAAAGCATTGTAATGACCAGTATGGAATATCTGAAAATGTGCAATTTTCATTAGAATGGGAAAAAAAGGCAGGGCTGTAAATTAATTTCTATTCATCAATGGTCTACACTTATCACAATGGACGAATACAGTACAAGTTCTTTTTTTAACTGTTCATCACTGTTGCTTTTCTGTTGTTCGGATGTATGCTATTTTAGCTGTCTCTCAGCGCTCTGTGTATCTCTGCTCATCATTATAAGAGCCTTAAGAACTTGGAATAAAAGGCACCTGCTGAGTAGGTTTTTTTAACTTTTCCCCCCAAAGTATGCCATTCTTCGACCTCTCGTAGGGTCAACATTTCCAAAATCGGATGTGCCAGCTCCAGCACTTCAGTCAACGTTCGAAGTGGCTCGTGATTTCCGTAGAGATGGGTGAAAGTGTCGACTTTTCTATTTACAGGTGTACTGTAGCAAGCCTTAAAGTCTTCGTGCCGCGAACGCATTGAAAGATTAACGCTGCGGGCTTCCCACTCAGAACCATGAATCCCTGCAGCGTGAACGCGGCGCACGCTCTCCACACCTCCGTGGCCTTCTGCTTGTTCGTCTGCGTGGCTGGCGACAGGAAGAGTTGCTCCATCCCTGTGGAGCTTTCAGGGTCAGAAATGCAAGGTAAATTGTCCAGTTTTGCGGTCACAAAGGAAGTTGACTATTTTTTCCTCTGAGAAAATGCTGCCTTACACTTTTTTTTATATAATAATATGTTACATTTTTTATATTAAAAATATAATAATATTTGCACATTTTTCATTTTTGTAACTTTTTTTTCTTCATTGCAAAAAAATGGTAGGTTTGTAGCAAATTAGCATTTTGCTGAAATATTGACCCATCTCTTGATTTCTGTTTTTAATCTTGAAATGTTGACCTGGAAAAAGGTTTCAACAAAGCAATCCACACTTATTTCTGTAATGTTTTTGTTCTTCTATTAATTCTTCTATTAACAGTATAGATCTGTGCTTAGTTCCTATTTAAAGTCTCTAGACATGTTAAAAAGGCATCCCAAGCATGCAATTTTTTTTAACGTAGGATTAAAGCAGGGGGTTTCAGGAGCTGAACCCCCATTGATTTCAGCTCCGGGAACCCCTTGCTTCTGGAGATCCAGACCTCGGAGGTAGGAGAAGCTGGCACTCACTCCGCTCGGTAGGCAGGGTTCACATACAGTACGGGCCAACAGGAAGCTGTGACATCATTAGATTCGGCTTCCTGTTAGCCCACATGATGAGGGAGCTTTAAACGCTGCCAAGATACCAACACCCCCTTTCGAGGTGAGTATCTCTGCAAGCAGGGTGTCCTCAGAGCTTATATTAATGGAGTTCAGCGCCGGAGACCCCCTGCTTTACTCCTATGTTAAAAAATGATAAATAAAAAAAGCACATTATAAATTGTTTCTTTAAGCTGCAACTAGGAATGGGTTAGTGAGCATTTCAGTGATTCTTCTCTTTACTACGACATTCGTGTGTTGAACAGGACCTTGCACTCGTGGTGTCTCACGCTATATACACTAGGTGGAAGAAACACCTAATTGACATGCAATGTCCCTACAAGGTCCCCACAGATCACAATCAGTTGTTTGCTTTCAGCATGATTCTGTTTGTTTATGGAAGCCAATAACATTGACATGCTGTGTGCAAAACATTTTTCTTTTGGGTGACTGCGTTTTTAATAGAGAGGATTTCAATTTGAATATATAAAAATATCAAGTTGGAATGACACACTGTCTGGGACATATTACTTTTCAAGTATGTCCAGGATATGCAACTCCACCTTCCACCTCCCACCTCCCATGTGTTTCCCTGCGCTCGGCTCCAAAGCCTTATTCATGTATAATTGATAATAAAGGGGATGGGGTGCAGTAAGGGATATATTCATAATATCCAGCCACTAAGAAACAAAAGTGGCTATTTTAGAAGCTCAGAAGTTGTCATTGAGAAACCGCATGGTTTGGCATATTCAGAAGTAGTACTATGATATTTGAGAGAAAAAAACCTATTCTCTATTACAAACCACTTCTTCTAACATGCTCCTAAATAAAAGTGACAAACTGCCCATATTGTACTTGATTTAGAAGCAGAGTGACATGAGGTGGTGCTACCTCCATCCCTAGTCTGATTTATGGGGTTTTCTCTCAGCCAACCCCATATTTCCGGCTCTGGGTGTAACTCATAATCCCAATCTCGCCTCCTTGAGGTGGTGCTAAAAAAATGGAGTTTTTAAAAGCGGTTTGCATAACGGAGCTTCGAGAATTGCAGTTGGGGTTAATCAATCGGATTGTCAGGGCCAGAGAAAGTATTTTAGATGCGGTTTGAACATGCGATAAGGGCTTACAGAATAGCAAAGCATGCCGATCCGCTTATAAAGGGCACTTTAGCAGCACTTTGTCACACTTCAGAGCTATGTTCTAGAATAGGCCCCTATGTATCCCCCATGAAGCTGCACTCAAAAAGATACCTCCCCAATTCTATATGAGTCCTCTGTGAATAATATGTATATTTTAATAATAAATGATTTCAAACTGAAATAAAAGAGAAATAGCACAGTGAAGAAAAAGAAAGAACAAACCCCTTTTGCTAAAATAGGAATACTAGAGCTGGATCTCTGGAAGAATAAAATCAATCGGGAGATAAACATAACTATTGTCACTGGTCCCTTTGTAGTGATGAGCAGGAAAACCTCTCCTCCGGGGAATAGGATTATAGATGTGATCTAAATGAATAAAACGATGTGCTTATAAATCAATATACTCGTCATAAAGTGAATGTGATGATAAAATAAGCTCATGTGAAATACCGTAGCAGAACTCTGCCAGTGCTTTGTAGAGTGTTACAAAGAAACAAACCAACCTTAAAAGGAACAATCCAAGCAATATCCTACATGTGCGTATTTTTAAATAAATCACTTCTGTAGTATTAGGTAACACTTACTACATCATAGAAAAAAATTAAACTCAACTCTTAATGCCATTGTTAATAAGTTTTAATATACATTACTGAACATCTTTTGATTTCTATTGAGTAGTAGCGCTGATACCGGTGAGGGAAGGTAAGTGTGGACCAGGGAAAGGAATGGTGGGAAGTCCGTTTGGATTTTTTGTTAGTGCCCTGGAACATTGTCACAGTTTGATTTCTATACCTGGTTTTAGCACACCTCCCCAGCAGTGCAAGATCTTTGCTATGTGTATGGCTATCTTTGCACATTACATTTTTTCATTTTTCTACTGATTGCGCTTGGGTTTTTATACCCACCAGACGGCAGTGAACCGCCATTGCAGCATTTCTCTCTGCCTTTGGATTTTTGGGCAGGAGCACGCCAAATCTGCATACTGATTTCAGCTATATCTATACAGCTACTACATCGGCATCAACGTCGTGCCAAGACTGTGAGTACATGCCAGCTAAGACACCTTACTATTGTGTGTGACGCCGGGATTTAGGGAGGGCAGTGGTAGAGAGGTTTTGAGGTTGCCGTGGGACGCACCTAACAGTGCGTTCACCGACTTCTCTGTTCCTCTCATACCCATAATAGTACCCCCGTCCTGATGGTGAGTCCGGTCACACATTGGGAGTCTACACAGCTGAAATATTCAATTTAGCCTGATCAGTTGCAGCATTAGACTTTATTTCTTGAAAGTATATTTCTCCTGGCTGTTTTGGAGCATCGGTTTTCAGAGGTTTTTTCTTCTTCTTTCTACATGATTTCTATACCTGGTTTTAGCACACCTCCCCAGCAGTGCAAGGTCTTTGCAACACTTTGCTGTTTATGATAATTTGTTGCCAATGTTCGGAGCAGTTTGGGCTGAAAACTGTAACAATAGATAAAGTTATGCATATCAGGATACATTGTAGCTGCTGAGGTACACTGACTGAACAATTGATTGAAACTGAAAGGCAACCATTTAGTGAATCCTGGAAGCAGGATCGTTGCTGATCGATCAGGGGAGAGCGAATCAATGAGCAGCTTAGGTAATTCGGTTTCAATAAAGGTGATCAAAAGCAAGTACTCTATATTAAAACAAAAAATTATATATATATTTTTTTTAAAGTGCACTTAGATTGTCTCTATAAAGTGACTCCTGGGGAGTTTAAAACAAAAATCTGGCCCAGGATATACAGGGTAGAAAGAGAAAACCCGGGCGTTACCTCTGTGCATGATAAGGGTAGGAGGGAATAAAAGTGTGGTTACAACCTTAGGAGTTCATAAGGTGTCACTCCGCTTCTCTGTCTCCTCCTGTGACTCAAAAACAAAAACAAAAAAGGATCTACCCAGGATCCTTAGTTGTACAGGGAAACAAGAAAAGCAAAAGGGGGAGCACAGGTTGAGGGGTGAAATGGAACAAAATATGGTTCAGAGTACTAATACTCACACGGCCAAGTATGAGCCCACACTTGGAATGGTATCTTTGTTGCTCCTCCTGCAGTCTTCAAACCGTGTTCAAAAGGAAGTTAGAGTGATAAAATCCTGCCCCAGAATGGTAAGGATTGGTCTTCAACAAGGAGTATAGGTCAAGGTCTTTATTAAAACAAAAAATAAATAAAAAAACGGTAAACAAAAAAATGCTGTGAACTATAAGAGTAAGCAGCACCAAAACGGATAAGAAAGCCAGTCTATGTGGAATATAATGCAGGACTCGTGGTGCACCGCAAACTCTCTCCGCGTCCGGTTCCAACGATTCATCCCATTCTCACTGTCTATTCAGTTTTAATAGAGAAGACCGAAAGATACCTTGATGCGACAGCATTTGCACAAGGCCGTGCAAGTGTTAAGAGTTAATACACACTTTGACACCACCACCGTTATTGTTTCAGGGATTAACACACCTGAACCATATTTTGTTCCATTTCACCCCTCAACCTGGGCTCCCCCTTTACCTTTTCTTGTTTCCCAGGATATACATGGAAACAAGATTTGTTTATCAATGTATCTTCCTGGTAAAAGTAATTGAGCTTTAAGTTATAATTCCAACGCTGTCTCCTGTTAACCTATTTAATTAATAAATACTAGAAATGTAAGTGTTTAGCATTTTTAATATTAGTATAGCTAGTATTTGTATTGCAATAGCCCCTAACACAAACAGTACAGAAACCCTTACCATACCACAATTGGCCGAATACAACTTTCTTTTCCTATTTCGTGCAGACTTCTTCTGTGTAGAAAAGGAAAAATTGCTTCTCCCCATTTTACACCCCATAAGTAAGACTATTCCAGAAAGTGTCTGTGCTGTTGTATTCTCATTTAGTATTCATAGAGTACAGATAGCGAGTGAAGCTTTCCGGTTATAGAAGAAATAATTGTTTGTTCCAACTTCCAAGGACTATTTAGAGGTCCCTAAAGATTAGATTTTTTACCGCGGCGAAAAGATACATTTTACATAGAATATTAAGCCTTTGCCTCATAAACATCTCTATCTGGATTCCTGTTTCAAACAGATAGTAAACGCTGTAAGTTTGCCTGCTTTGAACTTGCATTATAGAAATATAACGTAATAAATATCAGAATTCTTTTATAGGTTGCATTAATACATTATGTACAATATTTCTTTTTAGTCGGTGTATAGAACATTTCAGTTGTTTGCAGACTGTTAACTGCACAGTTTAGGTAAACTATAATCAAAGAGCAACAAGGTAGCGTGCCAATACTTGGTACCGCCGACAGGGCCCCTAAGAACACAGCCCAGGGCTCCGCCGTCTGCAGAAGAACTTGCTCTTATATACTAGTGGAGCAGTGCGCAAATTGGGGGGGTGGGACTCCGGGGGGGCATGAGATTTTTTTTGGGGGGGGCGCGGGCAGTTGCAGAGGTCCCGCTCTCTCCCCCCAGTCATTTTAAATAAATGCCGGGGGACCGCGCGAGGCCTCTGCAACCTCTACTTACCGAGGCTCCAGGTTATCGTACTGAGCTGGGTGCGTCCAGGCAAAGATGGCCCTAGAGGTAGGGCGACCAGACATCCCGGTTTAGCCAGGACAGTCACGTTTTTTAAGTTACTGTCCCAGTGTCCCGACAATCTCTGTAATGTCCGGTTTTGAGTGTGTGTTTGTGAGTGTGTGTGTGTGTGTGTGTCTGTGGGTAAGTATGTGTGTGGGGTGTAAGTAAGTGTGTGTGTGTAAGTAAGTGTGTGTCTGAGGGTAATTGTGTGTGTGTAAATAAGTCTGTATGTGTGTGGGTAAATATGTGTGTGTGGGTAAGTAAGTATGTGTGTGTGTGTGTGAGTAAGTAAGTATGTGTGTGGATAAGTAAGTGTGTGTCTAGGTAAGTAAGTGTGTGTGTGTGTGGGGGGGTAAGTAAGTGTGTGTGTGGGTAAATAAGTGTGAGTATGTGGGTAAGTGTGTGTGGGTAAGTAAGTGTATGTGTGTGTGTGTGGGGCGGGGAAGTGCTTGTGTGTGTGGTAAGTTTGTGGTTGGGTAAGTAAGGGGGAGGGAGGAGGGGGAGATCGAGGTGGGAAGGGAGAGATGAGAGGGGATGGGGAGAGGGACAGAGGGGATAGGGAGAGGGAGGGGAAAAAATGAATAATACAACATAATGGGGGTCGCTGTTAGACAAATACCATTATAATATTTATTTTTAAGTGATGTTATTTATTTTAGAAATCATTTTTTAGTGTGTCTCAGTTTTAACTTTTTGAAATCTGGTCACCCTATCTAGGGGGGTTTCTCCCATATCCCAGGAAACATGCCTCACCTGGAAAGGGGACCCTGGCTTCAGTGGAAGCACTGCATGCTGGGGGATTATGGATTGGTAGAGGAAAGAAAAGAAACCCTACCACATGCACTCACTGTGAAAGAATGAGGTATTTGAGTGTAATTTAAAAGCCTTTTATACCTGTGATATAGAGATCCCCACAGGGTTAAGAAGCACATGTTGGTATACTATATACTCACTGAATACATTGGGGGCTATGCACTAAGCTCCGTGCTTTTGCGTCTGTTGAAAATAAAAATCACGTCCGATACAAAGTGAAGCCGGAGACGCGATCCACTAAGGCCTTGAGCCCATTTTCTCTCGGCCGGGCCAAAAACTGGCTTATCGTGCGTGCAAGCTTTTTCCCCCTGCCAGCGTTCTTAAACTTTACGTACACTAGCTGAGAAAAAAAAGCCGCTTGGAACATTTGCATGGAGATTTGCCATCTCATACACTAAATAAAGTTAGTGATCATACACTAACTAAAATCATTTTAATAATAGTGAACATGAGCAGGGGGTCTCCGGAGCTGAACCGCATTGGTTTCAGGTCCGGGGACCCCCTATTTCAGGAGATACAGGCCCCGTTATGGGGTGCCGGTATCCCCTGCACTTTCAAGGTTCCGCGTCACGTCACCGGGACATTTACATTCTGCAGGGGATACCGGCACCCCATAAAGGGGACTATATCTCCTGAAGTAGGGGGTCCCTGAGGCTGAAACCAAAGCGGTTCAGCTCAGGAGACCCCCTGCACATCTACACTACTGTCAAAACACACATATCAATAAACAATAATTCCTCAACTTAGCGGCTATCTGCTATGGTAATGAAGCTGCATTAATGTACATTTTAATAATAGTGTGCGGGAGCAGGGGGTCCCCTGAGATGAACCGCATTGATTTCTGCCTCAGAGATCCCCTGCTTCCCGAGTTACAGGCCCCGGTATGGGGCATCAGAGGCCAATATCGCCACCATCTTTATAGCGTCCAAGACATGACGTGGGCTCTGTAAAGATGGCGACGACACTGGCACCGATGCCCCAAAACAGGGCCTGTAACTCGGGAAGCAGGGGTCCCTGAGCCACAAATCCATGTGGTTCAGCTCAGGAGACCCCCTGCTCCCGCACACAATTAATAAAAATAAATTAAAGCAGCTTCATTACCATTGCGGTTATCCGCTAAGGCAATGAAGGGGTTAAGGCATAATAGCATGTTTATTGGGGACAATTGCCCCCAATAAACATTGCAATATACAACACACATCCCCCCGCCCCCTAACACATACACACTACAGTAATGGGCAAAATTACTATTATCCACATATGGATAATAATGCATTTGCCCATGAAAAATACATTAATCACAATAAATAAAATAAATACATTTTGTACTCACCCTTGTCCGGCAACCACGATGAAGGCCATCCTCATCTTCATCACCGTCCATACACTCGGGTGCTGAAAAATATACACAATAATAAAAAGAGCCAATCTAATGTCCCCTAACCCCTTAATCACTTTAGCGGTTCTTAACCGCTACAGTTATTAAGGAGTTAAGCCACCCTGACCCGATACCCACCCTTCACCCATTTATTTGTACAGTGGCTTCATCATGTGTGTATATATAGCTTGAGACAAAAGGTGGCACTGAGTGCTCATTTGTCATTTCCCAGAATCCCTTGCTGCAGTGGAAGCGCTGTTTGCTGGGCGATAATGGGGAAAGACAGGGTTGCAGACCTGTCTAAGACATGCAAATGAACATACAGTAATATTTACAGTTGCTTTATGCTTTACTGTGGAGAATTTTTGTCACTTTTTTTTACCCACGATAACCTTTATAACTGTAGTGAATACCTAGTCTAGTCTCAAACCAGCTTAGCCATTATAACCAACCTCACACTGATGATACCCATCAAGGTTGAAATATATCTGTGAGTGGGTTTAATGGCTTTGTATCTCATCCCAGCCTCTGTCTAAAAGCTGTGTTTATAACAGCATGCATTTGCTTGAGGATTTACTTGTGTAATATGAGCTT
This sequence comes from Ascaphus truei, assembly GCF_040206685.1. NCBI lineage: Eukaryota > Metazoa > Chordata > Amphibia > Anura > Ascaphidae > Ascaphus > Ascaphus truei. The sequence goes on along the minus strand of NC_134490.1, from coordinate 8,156,104 downwards.
GAGACAAAAGGTGGCACTGAGTGCTCATTTGCATGTCATTTCCCAGAATCCCTTGCTGCAATGGAAGCGCTGTATGCTGGGCGATAATGGGGAAAGACAGGCTTGCAGACCTGTCTAAGACATGCAAATGAACATACAGTAATATTTACAGTTTATATATGTATATATATATACTAGCTGATATACCCGGTGCTGCCCGGGATTTAATGTTCTAGCTCCCCCTCTCTATCTCTCCCTTCCACTGTCTCCCCCCTCTCTTTCTCCCCCATTCACACAAATACACCCCCCCTTCACAGCTCCATCACCCCCCCTGTTCACAGCTCTGCCCCCCCCCCCCCAGTTCACATCTCCAATGGGTGAGTGGGTGGGTGAGTGGGTGGGTGACTGAGTGGGTGGGTTGGTGACTGGGTCAGTGAGTGAGTGGGTGAGTGGGTGACTTTGACTGAGTGAGTGGGTGGGTTGGTGACTGACTGAGTGGGTGACTTTGACTGAGTGGGGGACTTTGACTGAGTGGGTGACTTTGACTGAGTGGGTGACTTTGACTGAGTGGGTGACTTTGACTGAGTAGGTGGGTGAGTGACTGGGTGACTGACTGGGTGGGTGGGAGACTTACCTTGACCGGGTGGGTGGTGGTTCCTGGTGGCAGACAATTCCCCTCCTGGCCCTGATATCTCCATGGCATGCGGAAGGGCAAGAGTGGCAGGCTGTGGCAGGAGGGTCGCACCGCGCTTCCCCTCCGTTCCTCATTGGGAGCGAGGGGGGAAGAGCCTGGAGTTGGCAGCTGGGGCAGGAGGGCCGCGCCACGCTTCCCCTCCATCCGGAAGCCGAAGCAGGGCGGCGAGGGTGAGGGCCGCGCTGCGCTTCCCCTCCGTCCGGGAGTTGGTGCAGGGTGGTGAGGGGTGGGGGGGGCGGGGGGATTGTGTGTGTGTCTGCGGGTGAGGAGAAGAGAGTGTCAGTTAGGTGACGTCATAGAGGCACCAATCTGATTGGCCAGAGGCTGGGGACCAATCAGATTCGCCACATCTAGCACCAGACTCACAAGATTCAGTTTATATATATATATATATATGCAAATATAGCTGTATGCTCATCTGCATGTCTTAGGCAGGTCTGCAACCCCACCTTTCCCCATTATCACCCAGCATACAGCACTTCCACTGCAGCAAGGGATTCTGGGAAATGACATGCAAATGAGCACACAGTGTCACTTTTTGCCTCAATAACCATTTTTAACATGGTTCCCTATAGGCTTAAGCTTGCTGCATGGTCACAGCTTTGAGCACAGCCAGGGTTAAGGTGCATACCCAGAAAACCACCCACAGACAGCTGTTTCGACCTTGATGGGTCTCATCAGTGTGGGGTTGATTTTACTGGGAATGCAAGAGAGGCTTATGAGATAGGCTAAACCATAATACTGAGTTAAGTTATGGTGAGTAAAAAAAGTGACAAAAACCCTCCACAGGAAAGCAAATATGCAAATATAGCTGTATGCTCATCTGCATGTCTTAGGCAGGTCTGCAACCCCACCTTTCCCCATTATCACCCAGCATACAGCACTTCCACTGCAGCAAGGGATTCTGGGAAATGACATGCAAATGAGCACACAGTGTCACTTTTTGCCTCAATAACCATTTTTAACATGGTTCCCTATAGGCTTAAGCTTGCTGCATGGTCACAGCTTTGAGCATATATATATATATATATATATATCTTAAAAATGGTTATTGAGGCAAAAAGTGACACTGTGTGCTCATTTGCATGTCATTTCCCAGAATCCCTTGCTGCAGTGGAAGTGCTGTATGCTGGGTGATAATGGGGAAAGGCGGGGTTGGAGACCTGCCTAAGACATGCAGATGAGCATACAGTTATATTTGCATATATATATATAGACAGTGGTTGACAAATCACCAAAAAATCTACTCGCCACACAAAAAAATCTACTCGCCACCTAGTACCAAACGTGTGCTGCTTGGGCCAATATTTACTCGCCCGGGGGTTAAATCCACTCGCCCGGGGCGAGCAAATGTATAGGTTTGTCGAGCACTGTATATAGATATATTTATATATATATATATATATATATATATATATATATATATATATATATATATATATAGTATATATATATGCATGATTAACCAATATACAAAGAAATGGTTAAGGATATACATGCCGAAATACAAATATCTCCAAATATCAAACATCGCCAAGCCAAATCAATATCTAAGACATGCAAATAAAAACAATCAATTTGAGAATGTGTACATGATACAATTAATCTGTGCATCATGTATACTTTGCCAAGCAATGGTCAAAATCAAATAAACTATTCCAAACAAGATACTGTACAAACCAATCATTAAATACAAACAAAGCAAATCAACACAATTAAATTACCAACAATTAATTCGTCCAATCTCAAGTCAATTACAATCAAAATCAATTACAGAGTTCAAATCCTAAAAACAAACCATGCTGAAAAATAATCTATGTCAAAGTAACCACCATGTGACTAAATCTAACTTCCAAAAATAAGCCTTTTAAATCATCTATTGCAAACAGCCTTTAAAATAACCTTAGAAAAAATAACATGTACATTACAAACACATTTTTACACAAAGCAGCAAATTACAATAAAAAAACATGAAAACAAGACAAGCAAACATTATGCAAACAAGTTTTTATTATACCTGTATGTATGTCCGTCTAAAGTTTACATACATACATAATAACATTAAAAATAAATATCCAGTGACTGTCTTGTACGTATGTATGTCCAGTGACATACATAAATTCAGGGCCAATAAATGGACATACAAAAAAAAAAGGATGACATGAAAAAAATGCAAAAAAAATCTGTAAAAGTAAAATAACATACTTTTTTTGGTTTACTTAACATTAGATGAACGGCTCACCGAATCCCGTTGAACCGGATGTGTCGAAGAAACAATCCAACAACAGGAACCAGGTAACCATAAAAAAATAAACCATTACAATCCAAAAGTGTCTGTGTCTTCTTTCTTCTATTTGTAATCCATAGCTGGGGTCTTCATCTGTATCTTCTCCGTCTTCATCTGTATCTTTTCCGTCTTCTTCCGGGTCTTCTTATCTTCATTGGCCACGCCCTGCTGTTCTTCTTCTTCGGGAGGTCCTTCCTCCTCGGCGTCTGGCTTCAAAATGAGACGACATAGGCTTTTATAGGCCAATGACGTCACATTTTCATCATATGGGTCCCACGGCCCTGATTGGGCCGTGAAAACCATGTGATTTTGCCGAAACAAATAAAAAATTGATGACGTCATTTAAAGGCAATGACGCCAGCCAATCAGAATGGCTGTACTTCATTTGCCTTTAAGATGACGTCACCCAAACAAACATGGCCGGCCTCACATGGTACGGAAGCTAGACTTTTTTCATGTTAGTCTGTTTTTTGTTTTTTAGTATGTGATTCAATAAAACTTTTTTATTTTTTCTACTTCTGGTGAGTTCATTGGTGCTGTTTGGTTCCCACTGTTCTACCAATTTGTTTTTTCAATTCTACTGTTCCATCATTGGAGTGACGCACTTCCGTAGCACAGGTTCCGGCCATTCGCAAAGCATCACGGGAGAACGCCGACAGGAGACGGGTACCTCCACGTCGTCAGCCTGGAGCCTTCCCGGGTGGTCTGAGGCTTCGGTTACTGCCACAGCTTCAGCACACGGGATCGCAGAGGCTACATCCACAAGGATTCAGGTATCTACATATATACCTCTGGACACTATGGGATGCAGAAGTTAGGACGAAGACACTTATGCCAATTAAGTCACTAGGGGCACGGTTTAAGGCTGGCTCCAGTTTCTCTGGCAACTCTCTTAAATTGCCCATCTTTCCCTTCCAGTTAATATCCTTATAGCTATTATACATGCAATGTCTACTGGCCTTTGATTCCATACCTGTACTGCTACGGATTTAGAACCACATTGGACTTCTTATATACTTTATATATTTTTCCATTTGAGTCTCTTAGATATTGTCTTAGAGTCTCTATACCGCTAATTTTGGAGCTGGGAGTAGTTATTTACACAACCATGAAACCACCTATCTATCGCTCAGGGAGGCTGCGTGAGGGGGGTTAACCCCACAGGACTGCCTGTCACTGCCTGTAGCTATTAGGCCTTACATGACAGGAGGGGCAGAAAGTTAGCTGGACATTTACAATGGCATTTACATTTTCATAATACATTTTAAATCATTTCCCACTCAGTTGTCCATTAAAACCCTTTGCAGTGTATGACAGACATGCTCTTTGTACAATGCATTGCATGCCTCCTGGGGCCATGAAATGGTTACATGTAATATATAAATGCTTTCTCATGTTTCATTTGCTCAGCTCTTTTCTGGTTCCTAGATCAATGCAGCATTTCCTGTAGACATGTGCAGTCCAGTCTCCAGCAGAATGTGTGCTAGTCAGTTGTATATACTGTATATGCTGTGTTCAGTTGCATATACTGTATATGTTGTGATCAGTTGTATATACTGTAAATGCCGTGTTCAGTTGTGTATACAGTTTTGTATATGCCGTGTTCAGTTGTGTATACAGTACTGTAAATGCCGTGTTCAGTTGTGTATACAGTACTGTATATGCTGTGTTCAGTTGTATATACTGTATATGTTGTGTTCAGTTGTATATACTGTGTATGCTGTGTTCAGTAATATATACAGTACTGTATATGTTGTGTTCAGTTGTATATACATTACTGTATATGCCGTGTTCAGTTGTATATACAGTACTGTATATGCCATGTTCAGTTGTGTATACAGTACTGTATATGCCGTGTTCAGTTGTGTATACAGTTCTGTTTATGCCGTGTTCAGTTGTGTATACAGTACTGTATATGCCGTGTTCAGTTGTGTATATAGTACTGTAAATGCCGTGTTCAGTTGTGTATACAGTACTGTATATGCCGTGTTCAGTTGTGTATGCAGTACTGTATAAGCCGTGTTCAGTTGTTTATACAGTACTGTATATGCCGTGTTCAGATGTGTATACAGTACTGTATAAGTAGGGTGACCACCCGTCCCCCTTTTGCCGGTACAGTCCCGGTTTTTCGGGAGCTGTACCGTTTTTCTGTGCGTACCGGTAATGTCCCGGATTTTCCTCATGTGTCCCCGTTTTTTTGTCGCCGGCGGTTCGTTGTGCGCGGTGCGCGAGTCTGCGGCGGCGCGGAGGAGGAGACTGCAGCAGCCCGGCTGGTAAGTTTTTTTTTTTTTTTTTTTACTGCCAGGGGTTGGGCTTGTGTTACGGGTCTTGCTGATTGGATGCGGCCCTTCATTATACAATGTCCCGCCCCCCTCAGCATTAAGCCCCGCCCCCGGCATCATCCTTCACCAAGGCCCGGTATTGGGTATAGTATGTGTGAATGGAAGGAAGGGTGCCGTGGGGGGGGGGGGAGAGGCAGCGTGCCTGGGAGTGGGGGGGAGAGAGGCAGCGTGCCTGGGAGGGGGGGGAGAGAGGCAGCGTGCCTGGGAGGGGGGGAGAGAGGCAGCATGCCTGGGGGGGGGGGAGAGAGGCAGCATGCCTGGGGGGGGGGGGGGAGAGGCAGCGTGCCTGGGGGTGGGGGGTGGGGGGGGGGGGGGAGAGGCAGCGTGCCTGGGGGGGGGGGGGGGGGAGAGACAATAACAGTGCAGGAGATTGGATGTTTCCTGCAGGGGGAGGCAATTTACGTATTGAATCTGCAGCAGGACCGCAGGGGATTGGATGATGCCAGAGGTGAGGTGGGAGGGGAGGAGTGAAGTGATGTCAGTGATGTCAGTGTCGTGACATTCACTGCCATGCGGAGTATCAGAGAGGAACAAGTGTCAGAGAGCTGCTGCACATTTGCTTTGGCCTTTGTCTGACTGTGTCTCAAAATCCACCTCCTAGGAGCAGAGCTGAGCTAATAATTACTGTAAGTAGTAGCAACATATATTTTTAATATAAATACAACCCTATTTGTTATTTCCCCTATTTATTTTGCAAATTGTAGTACACAAGGTCAGGTCAGAATGTTCAATTTAAAAAAAAGTCTTAATTGTACTTAATGCCTTCATTTTTTATTTAATGTCAATTCATTGTTTATTTCATTTTAATTAATGTCAATTATTTAATTTTAATGGTCATTTTTTATTAATTGAAATTCTTTAATTTTAATCTCTTCATTATTTAAGTAATTTTAATTAATGTTAATTTTTTATTAAGTCCAGTAGAGATTAGAAAGTAGATTTCAGGCTGCGAAGTAAAGTGGTATGTTTTATTCATTTCTGATACTGAAATCCCTTTTTACTTAATAGAATTTATGTTGAAGTTAAACTGTAAAAAAGACATTATGATTTTTTTTTCTTATGCTGCTGTCTAGATATACAGTATAACTATATTGCATTAAAATGCTGATTTCCAATTACATTTTTTGCACCCTTTTTCTTGCAGCGCGGGCACTCACAACGGACGTTGTGGTGTCGGCCACGAGGCAGACTTTTCACAGACTACCAGTCCACACAGACCTTGGGTAAGTACAGAATATAAAAATAATTTTTAAAAAATGTTGTTTTTGAAAAAAAAAAACTGTTTTACAAAACATACATGCACACACATACATATGTTACACACACACACACACAAACACACACACACACACACACACACACACACACACACACACACACACACACACACACACACACACACACACACACACTATAATCCCTGGTCCTGAACTCCGATTTAGGGTGCAAATGTATTGCACATGTATTGCATTTAAATATTGATTTAAACTTCATATTCATATTTATGCACCCTTTTTCTTGCAGCGCGGGCACTCACAACGGAGACTTTTTACAGACTACCAGTCCACACAGACCTCAGGTAAGTCCAGAAAAAAATAAAAATAATAATAATAAAAAAAAAAAATTGGTTTTCCTTTTTTTTATTAAACGGTTTAACAAAACATACATATGCAGACATGCACGGTCACTCGGTCACAGACACTCGGTCACAGACACTCGGTCACTCGATCACAGACACTCGGTCACTCGGTCACAGACACTCGGTCACTCAGACACTCGGTCACTCAGACACTCAGACACTCGTCACTCGGACACTCGGTCACGGTCACTCGGTCACAGACACTCGGTCACGTCACACACTCGGTCACGTCACAGTCACTCTCTCACTCTGTCTCTCCACAGTCACTCTCTCTCTGTCTCTCCACAGTCACTCTCTCTCTCTCTCTCTCTGTCTCTCCACAGTCACTCTCTCTCTCTCTCTCTGTCTCTCCACAGTCACTCTCTCTCTCTCTCTGTCTCTCCACAGTCACTCTCTCTCTCTCTGTCTCTCCACAGTCACTCTCTCTCTCTCTCTGTCTCTCCACAGTCACTCTCTCTCTCTCTCTGTCTCTCCACAGTCACTCTCTCTCTCTCTCTCTGTCTCTCCACAGTCACTCTCTCTCTCTCTCTGTCTCTCCACAGTCACTCTCTCTCTCTGTCTCTCCACAGTCACTCTCTCTCTGTCTCTCCACAGTCACTCTCTCTCTGTCTCTCCACAGTCACACTCTCTCTCTCTCTGTCTCTCCACAGTCACTCTCTCTCTCTCTCTGTCTCTCCACAGTCACTCTCTCTCTCTGTCTCTCCACAGTCACTCTCTCTCTCTCTCTGTCTCTCCACAGTCACTCTCTCTCTCTCTGTCTCTCCACAGTCACTCTCTCTCTCTCTGTCTCTCCACAGTCACTCTCTCTCTCTCTCTGTCTCTCCACAGTCACTCTCTCTCTCTCTCTGTCTCTCCACAGTCACTCTCTCTCTCTCTGTCTCTCCACAGTCACACTCTCTCTCTCTGTCTCTCCACAGTCACTCTCTCTCTCTCTGTCTCTCCACAGTCTCTCTCTCTCTCTCTGTCTCTCCACAGTCACTCTCTGTCTCTCCACAGTCACTCTCTCTCTCTCTCTCTCTCTCTCTCTCTCTCTCTCTCTCTCTCTCTCTCTCTGTCTCTCCACAGTCACTCTCTCTGTCTCTCCACAGTCACTGTCTCTCTCTCTGTCTCTCCACAGTCACTGTCTCTCTCTGTCTCTCCACAGTCACTCTCTCTCTCTGTCTCTCCACAGTCACTCTCTCTCTCTGTCTCTCCACAGTCACTCTCTCTCTGTCTCTCTCTCTCTGTCTCTCCACTCTCACTCTGTCTCTCCACTCTCACTCTCTCACTGCCACTCTCTCACTCTGCCTCTCTCTCACTCTCTCACTCTGCCTCTCTCTCACTCTGCCTCTCTCACTCTGTCTCTCTCTCACTCTGTCTCTCTCTCACTCTGTCTCTCTCTCTCCCCTGTCTCTCCCTCTCTCTCTCCCCCTGTCTCTCCCCGTCTCTCCCCCTCCATCTCTCTCCCTCTCTCCCCCTGTCTCTCCCTCTCTCTCCCCCTGTCTCTCCCCCTCCATCTCTCTCCCTCTGTCTCTCCCTCTCTCCCCCTGTCTCTCCCTCTCTCCCCCTGTCTCTCTCTCTCTCCCCGTCTCTCCCTATCTCTCTCCCCATCTCTCCCTCTCTCTTTCTCCCTCTGTCTCTCCCTCTCTCTCTCCCCCTGTCTCTCCCCGTCTCTCTCCCTCTGTCTCTCCCTCTCTCCCCCTGTCTCTCCCTCTCTCCCCCTGTGTCTCCCTCCCTCTCTCCCCGTGTCTCCCTCTCTCTCTCCCCGTCTCTCCCTCTCTCTCTCCCCGTCTCTCCCTCTCTCTCTCCCCGTCTCTCCCTCTCTCTCTCCCCGTCTCTCTCTCCCCCTGTCTCTCTCTCTCCCTCTCTCTCTCCCCCTGTCTCCCCATCTCTCCCCCTCCATCTCTCTCCCTCTGTCTCTCCCTCTCTCCCCCTGTCTCTCCCTCTCTCTCTCCCCCTGTCTCTCCCCATCTCTCCCCCTCCATCTCTCTCCCTCTGTCTCTCCCTCTCTCCCCCTGTCTCTCCCTCTCTCCCCCTGTCTCTCTCTCTCCCTGTCTCTCCCTCTCTCCCCGTCTCTCCCTCTCTCCCCCTGTCTCCCTCTCTCTCTCCCCCTGTCTCTCCCTCTCCCCCTGTCTCTCCTTTCTGTCTCTGTCTCTCCCTCTCCCCCTGTCTCTCCTTTCTGTCTCTGTCTCTCCCTCTCCCCCTGTCTCTCCTTTCTGTCTCTGTCTCTCCCTCTCCCCCTGTCTCTCCTTTCTGTCTCTGTCTCTCCCTCTCCCCCTGTCTCTCCTTTCTGTCTCTGTCTCTCCCTCTCCCCCTGTCTCTCCTTTCTGTCTCTGTCTCTCCCTCTCCCCCTGTCTCTCCTTTCTGTCTCTGTCTCTCCCTCTCCCCCTGTCTCTCCTTTCTGTCTCTGTCTCTCCCTCTCCCCCTGTCTCTCCTTTCTGTCTCTGTCTCTCCCTCTCCCCCTGTCTCTCCTTTCTGTCTCTGTCTCTCCCTCTCCCCCTGTCTCTCCTTTCTGTCTCTGTCTCTCCTTTCTGTCTCTGTCTCTCCCCCTGTCTCTCCTTTCTGTCTCTGTCTCTCCCCCTGTCTCTCCTTTCTGTCTCTGTCTCTCCCCCTGTCTCTCCTTTCTGTCTCTCCCCCTGTCTCTCCTTTCTGTCTCTGTCTCTCCCTCTCCCCCTGTCTCTCCTTTCTGTCTCTGTCTCTCCCTCTCCCCCTGTCTCTCCTTTCTGTCTCTGTCTCTCCCTCTCCCCCTGTCTCTCCTTTCTGTCTCTGTCTCTCCCTCTCCCCCTGTCTCTCGTTTCTGTCTCTCCCTCTCCCCCTGTCTCTCCTTTCTGTCTCTGTCTCTCCCCCTGTCTCTCCTTTCTGTCTCTGTCTCTCCCCCTGTCTCTCCTTTCTGTCTCTGTCTCTCCCCCTGTCTCTCCTTTCTGTCTCTGTCTCTCCCCCTGTCTCTCCTTTCTGTCTCTGTCTCTCCCCCTGTCTCTCCTTTCTGTCTCTGTCTCTCCCCCTGTCTCTCCTTTCTGTCTCTGTCTCTCCCCCTGTCTCTCCTTTCTGTCTCTGTCTCTCCCCCTGTCTCTCCTTTCTGTCTCTGTCTCTCCCCCTGTCTCTCCTTTCTGTCTCTGTCTCTCCCCCTGTCTCTCCTTTCTGTCTCTGTCTCTCCCCCTGTCTCTCCTTTCTGTCTCTGTCTCTCCCCCTGTCTCTCCTTTCTGTCTCTGTCTCTCCCCCTGTCTCTCCTTTGTGTCTCTGTCTCTCCCCCTGTCTCTCCTTTCTGTCTCTGTCTCTCCCCCTGTCTCTCCTTTCTGTCTCTATCTCTCCCCCTGTCTCTCCTTTCTGTCTCTGTCTCTCCCCCCCTGTCTCTCCTTTCTGTCTCTGTCTCTCCCCCTGTCTCTCCTTTCTGTCTCTGTCTCTCCCCCTGTCTCTCCTTTCTGTCTCTGTCTCTCCCCCTGTCTCTCCTTTCTGTCTCTCCCTCTCCCCCTGTCTCTCCTTTCTGTCTCTCCCTCTCCCCCTGTCTCTCCTTTCTGTCTCTCCCTCTCCCCCCTGTCTCTCCTTTCTGTCTCTCCCTCTCCCCCTGTCTCTCCTTTCTGTCTCTCCCTCTCCCCCTGTCTCTCCTTTCTGTCTCATCTTAACTGCCGTATACCTACACTGAAGTAACCCGCCCTGCTTTCTTCCAGATCTGACTCAAGTTTCACACGGGAGACATCGGAAGACAGGTAGGGAACACCTCCCCTCCAGTATAGTACCTTGAGGGACTGCGGATCAGGTAAGATCCCATCCGGGATTGCTGCTTTAGAAATTGTGAAGAGGGGGCGTCCTGACAATGGTTTAGGGGTACAGAAGTCATTCACATCTGGCTTTTTTTTTGTTCGATTAGTGAGGCCATCCGAGACACACACACACACACCACACACCCACACCACACACACGTAACTAGGACTAATGGTAGTAAAGTATAAGTGTAATACAATATATAAACTGTTAATGTAAAAAAAAAAAATTGTGTCCCGGTTTTTCATTTTCAAAATCTGGTCACCCTATGTATAAGCCGTGTTCAGTTGTGTATACAGTACTGTATATGCCGTGTTCAGTTGTGTATTCAGTACTGTATATGCTGCGTTCAGTTGTGTATATAGTACTGTATAGGCTGTGTTCAGTTGTGTATACAGTACTGTATATGCTGCGTTCAATTGTGTATATAGTACTGCATATGCTGTGTTCAGTTGTGTATACAGTACTGTATATGCTGTGTTCAGTTGTATATACAGTACTGTATATGCTGTGTTCAGTTGTATAAACAGTACTGTATATGCTGCGTTCAGTTGTGTATACTGTGCTGTACATATGCTGTGTTCAGTTGTATATACAGTACTGTATATGCTGTGTTCAGTTGTATATACAGTACTGTATATGCTGTGTTCAGTTGTATATACAGTACTGTATATGCTGTGTGACACTGATTAGATTTCCTTCTGTGCTCTTACTGCAGCTTGTTATTCACATGCTGTTCTTCCGAATCCGTGTGTCTCAGAACATGAAAGTAACAATCTAACAGTGAAATCATATCCATTGGTATCTCTAAAGACAAATCCTCCCTCTCCATGAGCGCTGCAATCAGCTTTTATAATCCGGCCTCTCAAGCATGTTATTTGTTCATCTTCCTTTCTCTTCTCCAGTATCACTAACAATCTCTCTCATTTCCCCATCCTCTCCCTCCCTCTCTCTCTCCCTCTCCCCCTCTCCCTTTCTTCTGTTTCAATCCGCCTCCATTTCTCCTCCTTCTCTATAACTTTCTTATTATTGTCCCTCTCTGTATGGAGTTGCCATTGCTTTTTATAATAGCAAAACACCTTTAAATGTAGTTGCTGAACCCAGGTTAGCATATGAAATGAAAGGGTAGGATACCCAGAGCTAACGATCTGTCAGTGATCCCTGCACTTTATATTCATGTATATATTTTGCTGAATAAGATGCTTATTGATTTTGCATTATCATCTGTTTAACCTTTTTTCTTGCTAAGCATTAAAGCAACATTATACTACTCCCCCAGCCTTTAACCCCCCCCCCTTTTTGTTTTCTTATTTCTATATGTACAGCATGTGACAATGCAGAATTATACATTCTTACCTAAGCTGTCAACTAGTTTGGTGCTCCTGTTATAAAGCTGTAAAAATCAAGATGGTGTGCCTAACTAAATGGCTGCCTTCTAACTTTGTGCTGCAGTCTGTCAAATGATGCAGCTGATTTGTAACATTATATTTCTTGTAACACATTATTGTTACAGCTTTCTGAGAAATAGACAGTACTGTTTGGAACACAGCAACAGATCTGACTGTGATACTTTGTTGCCAAAGGGCAGAGCTCAAATAGGTGCGTGTCAGAGCCTGTTTCTAAAGAGAACGTGGATATGACTTTCTAAATGGTTGTTGTAGCAACCAGAGAATGATCAGCACATAAAAGAAAATCAGTAACAATGGCTTTAGCCGTTAAATAAAAATGAAGACAGTATTATCTAATACTACTGAACTGAATATTGAAAAAAATATATAGGATTTTTCATGTTTTGATGCTTTAAACGCACCTTTACGAGGGAGGATTACAAATGTTTGCACCATAGTTAAATGTTTTAAAGAAACTGACAACATTGAAATGTTTCCCATCGTTAAAAAAAAAAAAAAAAAAAAGCTTCTTAGCGTAATATGACAAGTCGTACCATTCAGATTGACAAATAGGATCTAAGCTGCATTCGCAGGCACAAGAAGCAGTAAAAGTAATGTTCTGCATTACAGAAAAGACATCAGGATTTTCAGAAAAACTAAATGAAAAGAAGCAGTTCTGCACTAGAAAGCCAAAGCCAGTTTAACCTTGAAAAATCAACTGAAAAGGGATAAATGCAATAGAATAATGTAGGTACTGTATGTACCAATGGGTAGAATGACTCTAAATAACCACAATCAATGTGTTTTGATGGACTTAGGTTTTATTGTTCATCTTGAAGGCCCTTCGAGCGTTAAAGGGAAGAGAAACAGCATTGCACAACAAGATGATCAAAACTAGATTGTCAGCTCTTCGGGGCAGGGACTCCTTTTCCTAAATGTAACTTTAATGTCTGACGCACTTCTTCCCATTATGTGTTATTTGTATTATTTGTTATTTATATAATTATGTCACGTGTATTACTGCTGTAATGTACATTAATGGCGCTATATAAATAAAGATATATATACAACTAACTCCAATATTTTGAGCAAGGGAGTACCGGTGTCACTAGCAGTATCAAAGGAGGGAGAGGGAGTAGGGGGTTTGATACCTTTTATTGGTCCAATAAGTAGTTGATCTGTTACAAGCTTTCCAACCTCTCAGGGTCCTTCATCGGCTATGGCAGAAATGCAGAAACATAATATTATATACAGTATTTGTAAGAGAGGTATCTGGGCGCAGTGAACGTTGAGAGGAAGTGGGAAATAAAACAAGATACAATTTTATAAGCAATACAACCTTACTATTATCTTCATGGGGAAAATACTTTGCAAAGCTGGAGTCACTGTGGCATTTTTCAGCAAAGTTGGTCCATGGCACAATCCCACCTGCTTCATGATTCCAAATCAATGTGATGTGTTTAGCGACTGACGTAAAATCTATCTCATTGCATTAAAGTGTCCTGTTATAACATTCTCAAATGTCCTATTGCAACTCGCATCAATGGCCAAGAATTGTGCATCGCACACCTGCAAATGATGCACAATAATCAAGAACATCATGCAACTTGTGCTCATTGAATGACACAAGGACTAGTCAATGAAAGATTACTGATTCAACTGCTGTTGCTAGTCTTACTGCCTGTTTACCAAACGGTAAAACTCTCAGGTTGATCTATTAAATTATATTAATTCCTCGAAAAATAACCTAGTTCTCCCCACAACCAGTGTCACTCATTACTGCAAATCTCCACTTCTTATGCCAAGTAATGTTTCACAGAGGCCCTATTCAATGTGTCTAGTCTATACATAGCACTATTTGTGTCAAGGTAACTAGAAACAACAAAGGAAATATACTGGGTGAGCAAAGGGGCTTGACTTAGGTGCCAGGAAGCCTGATAGGCCATGGGGCATATATTGTTGCTAGAGCTGGATGCTTTAGAACAGAGGTGGCCAATTCCAGTCCTCAAGGGCCACCAACATGTCAGATTTTCAGGATATCTCTGCTTCAGCACGGGTGGCTCAGTTGAAGACTGAGCCACTGATTTAGCCACCTGAACTGAAACAGGGATACCCCTAATACCTAGGCTGTTGGTGGCCCTTGAGGACTGGAGTTGGCCACCCCTGCTTTAGAAGTACTATGGAGCTGATTAACTCCCACCCTGGGACAAAAGTATTTTGCACCAAGACCATGGGGAGCTCCCCTAAACCGCCAAAGCAGTGTGCCTCTAGAATGCCAGGCCCCAAAACTGACTGACAAGGGGGTTAGCAAGTTATTCAATACACTCTCAAATATTTAATCTGGAGTGCAGTCATTTTGATTTTCATTGGAGTCTGAATCCTGAACAAGTAGCTGTCCTGATACTGTATCGTTTAATATGTATTGAGCATCCCACTCTACTGTAGCTAGGTAAAGGGAGTCTGCATATATACAGCTTCTATATCTATTTGTAGTCATCCCACCGTACCTCATTGTGTAGTTCCACTCAATGTCACCCAAGGCTGGAGTGTGTTTAAAAATGGTTAGGTATTAAATGTTGGTAAATAGAGAGAGAACAGTGCATTTGATACAATATGTATCTGTATGCAGACCTGTGTAAGTCTCTGCGTGCAGTATTGCAGAGCAGTTTATATATCTATCTAGAATTTAAATATAGATTATTATGTAAGTGTATCTGGATGCAGAGCAATGTATCTCTCTTTATATATGCACAGCAATGTATCTAATTATATGGAGAGCAATGTACCTCCTGATATGCTTGCTGAGTAATGCATTTCAGGATCCTGTGTAGAGGTTGGAGGAACATTCACAGCTGTGATTAGGTAGTTCAGATTTCCTTTGAAAGAGCATTTCACATTCAAAGGGAACAAGCTGAAAATGTAAAGGAACTAGTTTAGCATACAGTAAAATAATAAGTATGTACATATATTACATGGGCAAGTAATTGCTACCATTGTGAAGACGTATATTGATTCAATGCATTCAGTACATGATCAATTGGGTATACAATGTAATGTTAGAAAGTTGCAAATGCTGAACATTCTCCGCTGAGTCATTCAGACACAAAAGCTGAAAAAAAGTGCGTGTACAGATGAAGAAACGGTTATTGCTCTCGCTGACACGTTACGGTGGGATATTCTGTAATATTGTACGTTATCACAGCCATTGAGGCCCATGGAAACTCTTATATTCTGCGTTATAATATGATATTTTGTTATCAGCTGGAGCAATGATGAGCTACATTAAAGACTCTTCATTGACCATATCAATGATTAATGCAAAGCATCCGAATGTTAAGTATTTTAATATACCCAGAGCGTGTCTTTATCCAGTTAAATAAGGTAACATGTGCAGTGTATTTCAAATGAATGTACCTTCCTCAAAATATTTCTTCCAAATTCAGGACAAGATATGCATAATATATGATAAAATCTCATTCGGACATTACTTATGTATGAAATGTTTACTCCAAGAGCAATTTCTTGCTTCGGCTGTTACAATTTAATTTGCAAAGAAATGGGAAAGTTTGCCTTTTCCCCCCTTGCAAAATCTGCATGCATGGTGCTGAGAATTAGCCACTGATCTGCAAAGGGCTTAAGAAAAGATTCATTCAATTTCATTTATCCCACGAGCTCTCATACTACCTGTATTATAATGCACAGTTTTAAAATCCATTTCCATGTTGTAAAAAAATCTACCTACCATTATTTCATCCTTTACATTAAGAAGATGTGTTGTCTTCTGAGCCCTGAAATAAGAGAACATCTTTCAGGATCCAGCATCACCACCATATAAAGCATTGCTTCTCAATCCCGTACCAAGGACACACCAGCCAGCCATGTTTAATGGAAACCAACCAATCACACATTCAGATGTAAGTGTACTTGTGTGTTCTTGATAATTAATTGGGTATTCCTAAAATCATCTGTTCTGGCTGTGTTTCATCAAGAAGAAGTTTGAGAAACATTAATGTCAGGAGATGTGTCATTCCTCTAAGGTAGTATTGGGTGTTCCTTTATATAAATTTGACCTTTAACACACCAAACAGATGGACTGTTTACAGTATATTATAAATGTTTTCCTTAAAATAGACTATATTCTGTCATTGATATAGCAAAATAACTATTGTAGCCTTCTTTCCCCCACCCTCTGGGAAATGGTGTTGCTACAGGTGTTCTGTGGTTGGTGGTGCATATCTGAATGGTAAACAGGAGGCAGGAGATCTCTGTGATGTTGTGGGGAGGACATACAGACAGGCACACAGTGGTTCTTTAGGTGACAGCGCCTCCAGTCCTAGAGGATCCTGAGGCTTTAGGATGAACCTCATGGACACTTCTTCTTTGATCACTAGCCATGCTTCATATACTACGCCAAGTGTTGGTATAATTGAGGTTTATTGAACACAGTACATATACACTGGAACATAGGATTGGCATAGTACCCATATTTGAGGCCTAGCCATTATCTTCTTAGTACCCTACCCCCTAGTGGGGCTATGCCACAGCATACTCCTCTAACAGGAGAAACTCTCTTCTGTGTCTGCACACTCTGAAGTCTATCGCAGAAGAACTACTCCCACTAAACCTACGCCACACTATAGAGGAGAAAACCCCTCCTTCCCTGGGGAGTGGCTAATAAGCTGGCCTACACTATGTCATAGACCCCTCTTACCATAGCAGGCTAGCCCTGAACTTTAATGAACATGCACACTGAACAATGTAACATACCAGCATAGTCTACTGCTAACACTGCCCACTTACTAAATGGGATCTTACAGGCCAGGAAATCAGTAGTCCAAAGGGACTGGGCTACACTATTATTTTATCTAACCATTATATGCAAAATTACCTACATCAGGGTCTACAAGGCTGTATTTTTTATCATTCTATTGAATGGAGGGCAAAGACCAATAAATATAGTATACGGTAGTACAAACTGACCTACATATGTAATGCCTACATATAAGGGTATTGCTTTTTGATGTGATTCAGGCCTTTCCAGAAAGAGATGGTTAAACATTCCTAAATAAGCAACAATATGAAGTCATTGTAGTTATTATTCTCCTTCTCTAAAAGTGCACAAATATTCCCCTGTCAGAATTTATTGTGTTTATTGATGTTCGTCTACTACTATAATAACACAAATAATTTTAACTTTGATACAATAAGAAGTACTGTACAATAAATATGATAAATAAGTAAAGTACTAATGTTCATGAAGACGAAAGTGTACATTAGCTCCCCTTACAAATATCGTCTATAAACCATAATGTATTATTCACTTACATTTATTTATTTATCAAATGTTTTACCAGGAAGTAATACATTGAGAGGTACCTCTCATTTTCAAGTATGTCCTGGGCACAGAGTTATGATAACAATACTGTACATGGTTACATTAAATGAACAGTGGTTATACAGTAAATTCACAGAGATTTCATAGATAAAGATATGGTTATTTGCGTACAGTATGTAACCTTTACAGGCAAGATTAAAATGGTGTTAGAGGAGGTAGTCTAAGCCTGCAATGTGTTAGAAGAGGCCCTGCCTCATGGAGCTTGCAATCTATAAGCCAGGTAAGTTGGAAAATTGGTTACAGGGGATAAAAGGGCTGGTGAGTTTAGATTGAAATAGAGCAGCTTTAATATCACCAAACAGCGAACGGCAGCAAATGGCTCACACCATTTGGCTGCCCTTTGGCTGTGCCAAAGGCTGTCCACCTTTGGTGCGAGCAGATGTAGACTGAAGGGGTACAGATTGAAAGTATCTGTGGTTTCAAAGTGCTTTGTCCTCTTGGTCATTAACATTCCAGTGAGTGCATTTGACGAAACACATAGGACTTAGCAAAAGCAGATGTTAACCTTTACCATGCTAGTTCTGTACAGAGGGGAGCAGCTTTTTGGGAACCCTTTCAAGTGTCCACCTTTGGGGTGATGGAGATGTAGACAGTTGTTAGATGAGCTATGAATGTGCAGTATTCTACTATCTGTAGTTGTCTTTTCTCTCAATGTTAAGGACAATGCAAAGTGGCACAATGGAAAGTGTCAGTTTTGGAGGAGTTCCTCCTAGCTCCAGGTGATACTAGAGCTTCTTATCACATGGGTAATTTAGCAAATGAACCATACATCCACCATGGGGTCCTGCATAGTAATACAATAGGCAAGATATCTTTATTAAGATCAAATCTCAAATGTTTAACTTCACCTTTCTCTTTTCTAAAAGAAGCGCAGGAATTCAGAAATGAAGTAGATCAAGATGTAATACTGTCATGTTCCTTTTGTCACATACTGTAGGCAGAAAAAGAGAGAGATTGTTGAAATAATAACTGTGATCCAATGACTTCTTCTTCATAGTGTTACCTACAGGTAAGTACATATTGATCTCTCTGCTGTATTATAAACAAAACCCATTAAACTGGTATCATGTTTTTGCGTAAAATTATTTTTTCTATAAAAAAAATCTAGAACATTTTAAACAATTGATACACAACATTACCACTGATACCGCCTGTGTATGCAAGATCATTGGGTAAAATGCAATCAAATAAATGGTTGTACTATCAGGACCCTGATACGCTTGGGCTTGTAGATCTTTGTACTGAATGCTTATTCTATAGTGTAATAAATGTACAATTGAAATTAAGTAATGATACAGTATATCCCAGAGGAGTTTAATTCTAGTTGTAGGGAGGGATGGTGGTGCTTCACGCTACCATGTACCTGTATGTACAAAACATTGAATGGCAACCTACAGCTGCAGCGGCCATTATTCAAACAAATCACGCATTGTGTACATCGGAATACCGATGTCACGACGCGGGATGTCTTCCAACCTTTCCGCCTTAAGACGCAAGTGCGGCGAGTGCAGAAAATGGCATTTTAGAGTTCTGTTTTTTAAACACCTTAAATTGTCACAGTAGCACAGTAGCATAGTACTGTACACATTGCAATTCATTCATTTCATTTCACCCAAAGAAACAGAATCCATGAAATTTAACAAAGCAATCGCGATAACCTCGGGAACCTGGGGCGATTGACCGCGTTCATGCTGCGTGGAGTACAGCAGCGCACACGAAATCGACGCCGTGATTTGTTTGAATAATGGCCGCTGCATCTGTAGATGTTTCTATAGATGTAAAGCTACTTTTCTCAGATAATCACTTAGTATCATAATGTAGCTATTTCTAACTTTCAGTAGCTGTGGTTTTGCTATTGTAAAGTTTCTGGCATGTCTGTGTAAGTGTGAATATTGTACATACTACCAGAACCAAAAGCAGTAGTAACTGAATCAGATATCTTTCTCTCTATCTTCTGAAGTCCTGAGAGAGATAAATCCTGTGCATGTTATCATCATGGCTATGCATGATTGCAACAGTGTTCCAAGTATAAGCCACTACTAAAGTCTACATTCGGTAATCATCACAGAATTGCTTATATCCACTTTCGTTATCAAACTCATCATACTTATCCAATATGTGTGTTGAAAAAGAAACAGAGTGATGGCAGGTCTGTCTTTCCACCGTTTTTTTTAAGTCTTGGATTTTGACACAATAATTTTATGCTTTCTGACAGTTCTGAAACATTTAATCTTATTTCCAAATAGGTCTAAAACTATCTCGTGTGCACATCTCTGAAGCTTTATAAAATATGCCAGTGCAAAGAAAATATATTTTCTGATTTAGGCATTGGTTTTATCTCTCAAAATCCGGTGAATTAGATACCTGTATGGAAAATACATCAAGAACATCAGATACATCGAATTGTTTCCCTCTCAAAATGTATTTAATTAGACACCTACTGTATATGGAAAAATACATTAAAAAAACACTGGCGATACAGATAGCATGCACTCAGGTTTCAATATATACTCTATAAAGCATGCAATTCTACTTTAAATACAAATTCAATCATACAATAGTCAGCATTGAGATCCAGGTGGGTTTGTTTATTTCTGTAAAATATGTACAATATTCTCACTATTATTAATGGTACTAAAAGTGCTGATTGGGTACTGTATGCTAATGGAGTGCAATTATAATAGTTTTCCTAAGGCAGTTTGGCTTTTTCCCCTTATGAAGTACAGCAAGAAGCATGGTATAGCTAATAAACACCATTTCAGTGAGTGGAAGTTGGTGCATTACTATGTGTGTTTTATTTGACTTCTTACTATAATGAATAGGTGATACGTGAATGATAAGAATGTATCTACTTAGTAGATTAGTGTTTTTCAACAGGAGTTCCTATGAACTCTTGGGTTCCCCTGGCTTCCCTAAAAGGTTCCCTTCAATTTTCAGGTCATTTCAAAATTGCATCAAATACAGAAGAATTTACAATGCCTCTGATCTCAAATGCACTATTAGAGAGGGTTGGGGTTCCTTACAATTCATCTGGTCCCAGACGTGCTATTAGAGAGGGTCGGGGTTCCTTACAATGCATTTGATCTCAGACGTGCTATTAGAGAGGGTTCCTTACAATGTATCTAATCTGAGATGCGCTATTAAACAGGGTAGGGGTTCCTTATAATGCATCTGATCTCAGAAGCTCTAGTAGAGAGGGTTGGGGTTCCTTACAATGCATCTGATCTCAGACGCGCTATTAGAAAGGGTTGGGGTTGCTCAAATTTTCACAATATAATCTTAGGGTTCCTTAACCAAAAAAAGGTCAAAAAAAAAACACTGGAGTAGGTACAGTACATTGATGAATGTGAGTGGGAGAGTCATGTATAGTTACTTTAATTCATATGTTATACTGTATCTCTATTAATAATTGCATTTGAACACAAGCAATGTATTATAAATGCTGATGATACATGCTAATGGCCATGGGCTATTTGTATGTTATTTGTTTAACTTTGGTCTCATTAAATCACTTTTGTTCTGTCCTTGATCGTGTTCTTGTAATTTTGTGAATCTGCAGTTCTCATACCGAAGGCACGAAACATATCGATATAAATCAAAGTACTTGACCAAGCAAACAAGAATTTATAACAGCATAAAATGCCATAATAAACAATAACTCTGGTTGTAAAACAACTATGTTCAAGCAAAAAAAAATATGCTACACCCCTGTGCTGATGCCATTCTTTTTATTAATGATGGGCACAAGTTCATAAATATGTTCAGTGCATCTGCTGGCTTAATGACTTTCATTCTCATAAACCAATTCAATGGAGTACTGCATGGGTTATCGAAACTCCCCTTGGTGATCAAAACATACATGAGATTTTAGGAATAACCAATGGAAAGGCACAGTGCACCTATTTTGCATGTTTGGTTGTCCCAATAACCTTGTCTGGCGTAGGGTCCTGAGGAAAGATCTGAGAGTCACGTCTGTACAACAGACATACAATCTTGCTTAAAAATCCTAGACTTGTTTTGAGCATATTGTGTGTATGGGATATGATCCCGGTCTTCAGGGCTCAGCTGTTTGTGGTATACAATTGATTAATCCTTTAATCACAATTCATCCAGTCACTTGAGCATATATTGAGCTGTATGAGACTCACTGTGGTATATAGGCAGACAGGTGTACAGGTTATACTGGAGGAGTGACACAGAACTCTATATATACCATAAAGGCACTGTCTAAATCCCCAGTAAACCAAAGTACATACCTTGTAATAAACCGTTCTGTATTGGAGCCTCAGTGGAACAGCTGCTCAGACTTCAGATGAGTGCGTGCATCACGCCAGTAACATGAATAGGCGGTGGGTGGTCCCGTGGGATCCGACGGCGGAGCACTGCAACTGTAAACAATGGGGGCTGCAAACCAGTTCCGATTATAAAAAGAATTTATTTAGTGGTCATGGGGAGTACAAATAAACACTCTGACGCGTTTACGGACTTTCGCCCCTTTATCAAAGAGTAGATGTGCGTCTGCTAAGTTCTCCATTATAAACTCTTACTCCCGCCCCCAATGATGACGTCACAGGCTCTACAAGTATCGCGTGAGTTGTTGGATAAGCCTGCTCATTGGTGGATGTACTAACCAATAGCGCAACTCATAGGAGAATAGCTTCCCCTGTGGGAGTTGCCTCGGAGTCTTGTGAATAACGGAGAAGCAGCCAAGGAAACAAAACACTAAGTGGATAATATTAAAACATGCTAAGTAACACTATACTAATTAAAGATTAAAAAACGCAACGTTTAAAAACATAAGAGATGGAAGACTGTCTAATATGTAGCACATACATAATTATGCTATTTTCCTGAGGGTAACTCGTATCAAATGTGCAAACAAAGTTATATATCCAACATGATCCATTTAAAACAACATTATTGCTCTGCTTATCTTTTGCAAAAGCTATGTTCACATACCTCAAGTGAATAGGAGGGTAATGTAAGTCTAGGATGACAGTAAATATACATATATGATGATGTCACCTGGAAACAGTATAAAGGAAATTCATGAGAACTAGACATTAGATTCCTATTATGTAGAACCACTAGTTGATGAATGGGAACAGATAATACCACAGTATATTGGCAGTGTTGTTAATATAACATAATGTCTTATTTGTGTATCTGATGATAGCACCAGATGCATATAGGTTTTATACCTTAGTTATTGTACATAACATTGCCAACTGTAAATCACACAAGCAGATATTCAAATCACTTATGTAAATAACACAGTATTCTATGATTACACTGTAGACAGTCATTTTGTATTGGTCTAAAAATCATTTTGATATCCAACCAAAGGAAGGAATAGATGACATAACTCCATAGAGTACATAAGAAGATGTATGTACAGTAGCATGGCTATATATATTCTATGTGTGTAGACACAAATTATTGTTGCAGGTGGCTATGCAAGCTATATATGCCATGTTGTTTACTCAAGAAAATGTTTAAGTTCCCAGTCTAGATTCATGCCCCTGGGTGCCAATGTCCCAAGGGCATAAATCCAGAACATTTCTCTTTTATTGAGGAGAGATTCTCTATCTCCTCCACGCACATGAGGACGTATATGCTCAAGTGCACTAAAAGAGAAATTCTGCAAAGTACCAGATTGACATTTGGAAAAGTGACGTGCAACTGGGTATCTCTCATCTTTGTTTCTAATTGTTCTAACATGTTCTACAATCTTCTCTCTTAGTGGGTGGATTGTCCTGCCCACATAGGAGCTGCCACAAGTGCATCTCAATAGATATATCACAAATTTGTTATTACATGTCATCAGGGAATTGAGAGTGTGAGTTCTCTTTGTATTAACATTTATTATGTGTTTTATGGGGGAGGCATGTTGGCACATTCTACAATCACCACAACTGAAAAAGCCTTTGACTTTGGATTTAAAGTTATTTGTGTTGGGATCAAATAGACTAGGTGAAATTTTATTGGCTATTGTTTTTGCCTTCCTGAAAACTATTTTTGGCTGATCTATTTTTGGCTTAGATTTTAGATCAGCCAAAAATAGTTTTCAGGAAGGCAAAAACAATAGCCAATAAAATTTCACCTAGTCTATTTGATCCCAACAAAAATAACTTTAAATCCAAAGTCAAAGGCTTTTTCAGTTGTGGTGATTGTAGAATGTGCCGAAACGCCTCCCCCATAAAACACATAATAAATGTTAATACAAACAGAACTCACACTCTCAATTCCCTGATGACATGTAATACCAAATTTGTGATATATCTATTGAGATGCACTTGTGGCAGCTCCTATGTGGGCAGGACAATCCACCCACTAAGAGAGAAGATTGTAGAACATGTTAGAACAATTAGAAACAAAGATGAGAGATACCCAGTTGCACGTCACTTTTCCAAATGTCAATCTGGTTCTTTGCAGAATTTCTCTTTTAGTGCACTTGAGCATATACGTCCTCATGTGCGTGGAGGAGATAGAGAATCTCTCCTCAATAAAAGAGAAATGTTCTGGATTTATGCCCTTGGGACATTGGCACCCAGGGGCATGAATCTAGACTGGGAACTTAAACATTTTCTTGAGTAAACAACATGGCATATATAGCTTGCAAAGCCACCTGCAACAAGAATTTGTGTCTACACACATAGAATACATATAGCCATGCTACATACATCTTCTTATGTACTCTATGGAGTTATGTCATCTATTCCTTCCTTTGGTTGGATATCAAAATGATTTTTAGACCAATACAAAATGACTGTCTACAATGTAATCATAGAATACTGTGTTATTTACATAAGTGATTTGAATATCTGCTTGTGTGATTTACAGTTGGCAATGTTATGTACAATAACTAAGGTATAAAACCTATATGCATCTGGTGCTATCATCAGATACACAAATAAGACATTATGTTATATTAACAACACTGCCAATATACTGTGGTATTATCTGTTCCCATTCATCAACTAGTGGTCCTACATAATAGGAATCTAATGTCTAGTTCTCATGAATTTCCTTTATACTGTTTCCAGGTGACATCATCATATATGTATATTTACTGTCATCCTAGACTTACATTACCCTCCTATTCACTTGAGGTATGTGAACATAGCTTTTGCAAAAGATAAGCAGAGCAATAATGTTGTTTTAAATGGATCATGTTGGATATATAACTTTGTTTGCACATTTGATACGAGTTACCCTCAGGAAAATAGCATAATTATGTATGTGCTACATATTAGACAGTCTTCCATCTCTTATGTTTTTAAACGTTGCGTTTTTTAATCTTTAATTAGTATAGTGTTACTTAGCATGTTTTAATATTATCCACTTAGTGTTTTGTTTCCTTGGCTGCTTCTCCGTTATTCACAAGACTCCGAGGCAACTCCCACAGGGGAAGCTATTCTCCTATGAGTTGCGCTATTGGTTAGTACATCCACCAATGAGCAGGCTTATCCAACAACTCACGCGATACTTGTAGAGCCTGTGACGTCATCGTTGGGGGCGGGATTAAGAGTTTATAAAGGAGAATTTAGCAGACGCACATCTACTCTTTGATAAAGGGGCGAAAGTCCGTAAACGCGTCAGAGTGTTTATTTGTACTCCCCATGACCACTAAATAAATTCTTTTTATAATCGGAACTGGTTTGCAGCCCCCATTGTTTACAGTTGCAGTGCTCCGCCGTCGGATCCCACGGGACCACCCACCGCTTGTTTTGAGCATATTTAGGTATTGCTTTGGTCAGAACATTTTTCAACCTATAGTAATGTCATAAAAAGAAATAAGAAGGTATGTCATGAGATATACATTTTCTGCTATCCGGTTTAAAGTTAACATATTTCAGTTGTTTTTCCACATAAAATAGTGGGAATTGTAGCTCCTCTTCTGCTACATTTGGAAGCTGAAATCTGTCTGGCACCGGAACACAATGGGCTCCGACCTAGAGTGTGTATCCCAATGGCTGGAGTTGGCAGGTCTGATTCAACAGCAGGGTGTAGCATTAGAGATGAGTTGTGAAACATGGGTCTGCATCAGGGCAGATGACATACAGGAATTCCAGGAAAAAGGCAGAGCATGGTATAAAAAGGAGGAAGCAGGAGCAAGGTCAGAACATGTCAAGGTCAGATTGAGTCAAGGTCAGATCAAGCTGCAGACAGGTGTCAGAAACACACCAAGTGAGAAAGTGTTTCCAGACTGTGAGAGACTGGAAAAGATGGCTGAACCACAGTGATCTGCCAGCCAGGAAAAAGGAAACAGTCAACGTTAAAATAAGCCTTAAGCCAAGGAGTGTGTCAGGTAAACCTGTCGATCTCAGGAGTACACTGAAGTAGTGGAGCTGTCCAGTATCTAATCTATCTCACTGCTAGAGCTACTGCCTTTAAATGCTGAGATTGTGGGATTGGATTCCTCAAAGCCTGACCAAATCTATATAAGAACAGTTTAGTTCTTGCAAGACTTCTATCAGCTTCCCCACATACAACTGTGCCACCATCCTTTGCTACAGTGAAAAGGATTGTGTGTCTACTTTAGAAACAGGCTGAAATTAGCCCCTTCCTTCTAAACGTTCTATGTACAGTACATAAAAAAACAGAATTATCTAATACTGAAAAGTCTCATTTGGTGATTAAAATGTGCCCAAAAAGTTACTTTGCCAAATGAGGATCAAGTAAAATTTGCCTCCCTCCCATCGATTGCACAATGGGCATAAGTTGGTTAGTCCTGCATACAGTATATGGGGAAATTGTAGGACATGTGTGAAAGGTGACAGATTTTTTCAGTTATCAGCAACCATGCATTTCCTAAAGATTTTTCAGATGTGCAACTACCAGTCGTCAATACCAGACTCCAATATTTACATATGTAATGCCCCTTCATTTTTGTAGATAATGATTACTCAGACTCACTCCCTTCACACATCTGGTAAAAGAGCAACATTGGTTATCTCTGACCTAATGATATTCTATGTCAGACAGTTCTTTGAAGGAGTCACCAGCTCATCATCGCATGTGCCACAGAACTGATCACCTCCAGTCTAGATCCAAAGCAGGACCCCCTTTAAAAATATGGGTTTTTGTTTTGTTTTTTCGTTTTAATTCAGCATTTTTTTTTTGTATTCTGTTTCTATTCCTGCCAGGGTTTTCATGTTTTTTTTTCAACAGCTCTCTTTGATACTTCAACAGCAGTCATTTTCCAACAAATTGCTGATGTTTTTGCAGCATTAGGGCCAAATAATTTATCACCATGATCAATCATCTCAGCCATGAAATTGTTTATCTCCCTGGAGGCACATTTCAGCTTCATCTTGTAAGATGTTTCCACAGTGGGTGCAACACAATATTTCCTTTCCTGGATATTCTAATTCTAAACAGGCTTCAAATTATGAAATGTGTATCATGCACACTTTGTATAGCGCTAAGGAGGAGGGCAGGTAGCTTCTTTTTCATCAAGTTCAATGCAATATGCCAATGAATAACATTAGATAATTAATATTACCAAAAATTCAGCAGCATACTGTGCAACGATAGCATCATGCTTTAATTATGTGGAACTGTAAAATATATGAAAGTACATTACTTGTGCAGAAGCATTCTAACCTGAGTCATTATACATATATATATATATATGCTTGTGTAATACGAGCTTGAGACAAAAGGTGGCACTGAGTGCTCATTTGCATGTCATTTCCCAGAATCCCTTGCTGCAGTGGAAGCGCTGTATGCTGGGCGATAATGGGGAAAGACAGGGTGCAGACCTGTCTAAGACATGCAAATGAACATACAGTAATATTTACAGTTGCAATATATATATATATATATATTTATATATATATATATATACACACACACACACACACATACACACTTCACTGTGAAGTAAGTGCTCGTTGGGTGAACAGAATAATACAAAATAGAAACAATTTCCATGGCACTCCAGGATTAGAAAAGTATAAAAACACATTTATTCAACACTTCGTGTGGTACAAACAATAAAAGTCTGAGTGACGTTTCGAGATCCATAGCAAAAAAACATTGATACGGGAATATTGGAATAATTAAAAGTGTCTCTCACTTCATGGCATAGTCATTCATGGCACACATACATATATATATATATATATATAAATATAAATATATATACACAGATAGATTTTACCAGATAGGAGTCCGGGAAAAACGAGACAGCACAGCCAGAGAAATCCAGAAGAACTGTATTCAGATTAACATGGCACCACATCCAACGTTTCGGTCATCAAAGAGTGACCTTCCTCAGGGACGTGTGCATATGGGGCAAGCATCAGCATTTTTTCTGTTTACAGTGTGCCAACTGAGTTTCTATTTTTTCATATATATATATATATATATATATATATATATATATATATATATATATATATATATAATATATACACATGATAGAAGAAAACAGGACAGGCACTCCAAAATCCAAAGTTGACATTTATTTCTCAATTTTTTGGCTCCTGACGGAGCCTTAAACATTTGGGTGCTCTTGATAAAGGCTCCGTTAGATGCCAAAAAGTTGAGGATTACATTTCACCTTTGGATCTTGGAGTGTCTGTTTTCTTATTTAAGATGTGCTGACACCTGGACAGTTTGCACCCATCTGCCACCTCTACCTACACATATAGGAGTAAAACAAAAAGAACGATTCCTGCGCTCTTACAAATCAGGCTAAAATAAAATGGTGATCTATGAATAAAGGTTATTTATTTAAACCCTTTGGCCAAACGTTTTAAGCCTGCAGCCCCATCAAGGTATAACGAAATTTGCAGGTTCATACAGCGAATATATGTAATTATTGTCTCATGGACTGGTGAAAAATGTGCGAAAGCCCTTAAGGAGTTAAATAAAGCATATGCTTGTGTGAGTAGTGCAATTTAAAGCTGTCCAAAGCCAGTATCATAGTTACCTTACTATAGAGGAAAACTGTGTGTGCACAAATTCCCTGGTGTGAATATAATAAAATGTACACATACTGTAAAGCTCAACCCCATCATAGCACGATCTCCTACAATGCGGATCCGCTTATAACGTGGTCTGAGTGTGGCTCCCGATTTATAAACATCTCCAAGGGTTTTATAACATTCAATACTTTATTGACTTACCTGGCATCTGCGCAGAGGAGCGTCACATGACCCTTCTCTGACCAATAACAGCCCAACAGTAAATACATTTTATATAATACACATGCAGGAATCAAACCAATGACTCTTCATATGCTGGTAGCAATTCCCTAGCTGCTACACCACAGGGTTATAAATAAACTTTACCAACTTTACCAACCCTGTGGTGTAGCAGTTAGAGAATTGCTACTAGCATATGAAGCGTCATGGGTTCAATTCTTGTATGGTATGGTATAAATTATTATTATAATTTATAATAAATGTAATAATTGGACGCAATTATAATGATAATGATATAAGACCAAATGTCTACACATTTGTGAATACTGTGAATAAAATGTACAGATATGGGCACATCATTTTTATAGTAGAAACTCGGGGAAAAAATATAGGTAAATGGATAAGGATCCAAAAAAAGCTTCTTTAAACAATTCAGAGTCTGTAGGGAATATCCATTGTATGTTCAGGAGTCTGGGGTTGCTTGGCCAAAGATGGACCACATCCAGAAGACACTCTAAAAAACATCATGTATTGACAGAGAGATGCGAGAGCGCATGCACGGAGATATACAGAGCTGCAGGAGCGACTATCGGCTATGCCGCTGTCTTCGTGTTATACATCCGGGAATTCACCCAACTACGGAAACTTTTCTT
Organism: Ascaphus truei; assembly: GCF_040206685.1. Lineage (NCBI taxonomy): Eukaryota > Metazoa > Chordata > Amphibia > Anura > Ascaphidae > Ascaphus > Ascaphus truei. The sequence continues at coordinate 8,126,833 of NC_134490.1, read as the reverse complement.
CTTGCCCTGAAAGATTATCCCCCAAGTGGCAAAGAGCTCCTCATACGTGCAGCATCCGTGTGGGAAATCCGCACTGTAAGATCATCATATGCGAGACCAACACCTGGTAACTCTAGATTGCGAGTTTTTAACATATGTCTTGTCAGTGAGCATTTGTCTTTTTATCAATTTAATCATTTTTTTAAATCTTTTTACACTATTGAGCGTGTGCTTCTCATTTTTGTTTTTAGAATATATATATATATATATATATATATATATATACTATATACAGTGGTTGACAAATCACCAAAAAATCTACTCGCCACACAAAAAAATCTACTCGTCACCTAGTACCAAACGTGTGCTGCTTGGGCCAATATTTACTCGCCCGGGGGTTAAATCCACTCGCCCGGGGCGAGCAAATGTATAGGTTTGTCGAACACTGTATATATATATATATATTTATATATACACAGACACACACACACGACTTACCTGTTTTAACTTTTGGGTAGGCTTCTGTCGCAGGAATCTCTTTACAGATTTTTCATCGGCAAATGGGTTAAACCAATTGTTAAAGCTTTCCATGTCTATACTGCAGAATAGACTGAATGATTTCTACCGTTTCTTAAAATACTCTCTGGCTTGGCAACCTTTTACAGTATTGACCTATTGACCTTTACCGCATCTTTCATTCTAGCTTCAGTAGCTTGTTTATCATCCCTTGTGTTACATTGGATTCCTCTTGTAAGTGGTCTATTTATTCAGTAATGAAGAATATAAGCTTACCTGACATTCAGAGTACAAGAAAAATGTAGTACCTACTGTTTTTTTTTTTTTTTTTTTAAATCTAGTAACATACTTTTTAATAATACTGATGACAAATAATATTTACCAAGAGTTGTTAGAATACCAGGAGTTACATAGTAGATAAGGTTGAAAAAAGACATATGCCCATCAAGTTCAACCCATGCTAAATTTAGACCACAGATACTTATCCTATAATTGATTTTCTAAAGTCGTCCACGCTAAAGAATTGTACTAGATTTATCACAGGGAAAAATCAGCAGTATTAATTTTCTTTGATAAATACACTTTAGTGCTGTTTTTTTGCACCAGTTATTCCCCAGTTTTGCAACTATGTACTGTAATAATCCTTTAATATCGGCTATATTTGTTTATTTATTTTATTTGCAGTACCAGGTGGTATTAGGTGCGAAAGGAAGGTATCGCTGCTGAGGAAAACTGGAAGAAGTTTGGTGTTTGCAGAAGCTGATACTGGTTGATAATTCTGAACATACTAAGATCACTAATGGCCATAATGCAGACCAATCAGATTGCTTTGTTTCCTAATTTTCTGTAGTTTTAGCCTATGATCTAATTGTACACTGGCGACACACTTTATTCGAGCTCGGCTAGTCCCACGAATTCGGGTATACCTGGGTGTATTGAGGTTTGTGACTGTTTTCTGCCCGAGTGCATTGGGTTATTTTCCAGGCAGGGATTGAAGCATTTTATTCTCGCTGGCTGCAATACTGCACAGTATATATATATATACTGCAATACAATTCATGAATTTATGCCATCTGGTAGACACGCGAAGCATTGCAGCCTATTAAATCCTAATCATCATCATTTAACAGATCAGCCGCCCGTCAGCCAGGCATGAACCCAGGCTGGGAAGGCAAACACAACGGGGCTTGTCAGAGGTGAGGAGTGGCGCATTCCAGGTATCTGCCAGGTACATACTGAGTATTTGCTCGAATAAAGTGTGTCGGTGCAGTAACCTTTAAGGTGCAATCCAATAGACATCATCATGTGTTTGCTTATCTCTAGGGGATATCACATCCACAGCACCCACCTACTCTTCTATCCACAACATCAGGGAGTGATTCACCACCAGGAGATCGCAACACAAGTAACCCCATGGCCATGAACAATTTCTCTTGACTCTGAAAAATTGGCCCCGGGGGATATTCTCCAACCACTTTTTGTATTGGTTACTTGTGCTATGGAGATAGCCATTGGCTGTAACATTCTTAAAGTGTGTTTTGGTAATGATTTGCTCTTTGGCATCTATCGAAAGTTCAAGATCGAGAAAGACAATCCTCCTCCTATCTATCTCAAATGTGAACCATAAGTCCATATTGTTGTCATCTAATGATGTTAAAAAGGCCCTAAGGTCTTCTAATTCCCCATCCCAAATTAATAAAAGGTTATCTATGTAACGGCCATAGAACACCAGACCCGTCACCAGTCCCGCAACCCCCAAGCATGTAGATTTCTCCACAATCCCATGTAGAGATTAGTGTAACTGGGGGTGAATCTGGTGACCATGGCAAACCCACAGAACTGTAAATAATATTGATCCTCAAACAAAAAATAATTATGTTCCAAAATAAACCAGATAGCTGTTAAAATAAACCCTTTCTGTGTATTACATATCACTACTCACAAATGGACTCTCGGATTATATATACTACTTGAGTGTTAACAGAGTTTGTCCCCTGATGAAATCCGGTGAGACGGAAGAAACGTGTAGGGTCACGTGTTGAGAGTAAGATACGGAAGCTGTGTGGGCTGTGCCGTGCGAGTGCAAATCCCGATGGTAGAATAAGATGCTGTGACGCTGTGATCTGCATCCAAGTACTGGGAACCTAAGAGGTAGGAAATCTCTTTCACATCTGCGAGCTGCCGGAGGACCTTCCTGGCAGTGACACTTGCAGGGAGTTCTGGAGGTGGATACCCCACGACGGAGCGAGCAGAGCGGCGTCTGAAAACAACGGGTCGGCACCTGTTTACTCATACCATGCTCATTATTCATGGATATTTGTGAGTTTTTTTTTTTTTTTTATAACTTTCTTTTATTGGGTTTTTCAATGATAGTACATGCCAGTATCACAGTAATGTCACTTGTTTTTCATTGTGACATACAACATCAAAACAAACATGGGGGGGGAAGACGTGAGAGGGGGTGGTAAGGGGGGGTTAGGGGGAAGGGCATAGAGTGACTGGATGGATTATAGTCTCTTCCATGTATTCCCTTAAGCCTGGCTCTTTTTTGCATGTTCTTTACTATCTCGTCCAACGTTCCACCTAGTTTAATAATCCGGGAAAGGGATAATTCTCCTTAATTGATCCTGTTCGTCGGGATTTCTATAGTTCTATCTCCCCTGTGTCTGTTCCGCTGCCGAAGGAGAACCCACCTGCAACTATCAAAGCCAGATGGCGGTATTGCTCATCCCGGGGATATCGGTCTGTGCCAGCCATAATGACCAGACTTTTTGGAAATTTGGGCCAGTGTCGTTGACTAGACTTGTCAACTTTTCCATCTGGCAAGCGAACCAGATTCTATTCCGAATTTTATCTATTGATGGAATTGCATCCTGATTCCACAATGCTGCGGTCTCGCATCTCATTGCCGTCGCAAAATGTGCTATAAGTTTGTTTCCCGATCTAGACACCTCTTCTGTGGGTTTACCTAGTAGGAAAACCCAAGGATCTAGTTGGATTTTGAGGCCCAAGAAAACCTTTTGTAGCCAATCTCTAATTTGAGTCCAAACGGGAATGATTCGAGGACAAGACAACAGCATGTGTACCAGATCTCCCCGTTCCCCGCACTTCCTAGGACAGAGCGGGGAAGCGCCCGCGACAAATTTTGCCAGTCTAACTGGGGTGAGGTACCACCGTAATAATACTTTATATGAGTTCTCCTTCAGCGTCGTACAGATCGAGCTGCTAGCCGCAGCTTTAAAAATCGCTTCCCAGTCTTTGTCTTCTAACGGTCCAGTCCGATCTGTCTCCCATTGTGTCATGAAGCTTGGTCTGTGTGCGTCATCGGAGTTTGTCTTGGTCACCACCTTGTACAGAGCAGAGATGAGTCCCCGTGTATCGGTTCCCCGATTACAGAGCTTTTCAAAATTGGTTAGGGGTTGTCTATTTGGGTGTTTGGAATAAAATGCCCGGACCTGGAGGTATCTAAGAAATTCTGTATTAGGTAAGTCTGTTTCTGACTGTAGATTATCGAATGTTTTGATTGTGTCTCTGCCTTCCAGGTCCTTGAGTCTTCTTAATCCCCCTTTTTGCCAGAGTGTGAAGTTTCTGTCAGTTAACCCCGGAGCAAAGTCCGGGTTTCCATATAGGGGAGTCATTAGAGTGTGTTTTGAGGTTAGTGAGGGACTATTTTTAACCATCTCCCAGACCGAGAGAAAGCTCAACACCGAGGGAAGCGGGTTCTTGAGATCTTTTAGCCTGGATTTAGGGTACCATATAAGGTATTTCAGCTCCAGCGGGGCGCAAGCCTCCCTCTCCAATGCCACCCATTGCCTTTGCTCCGGATCCCCATGCCACTGTGTAATTTGGCATAATTGGGCTGCTTTGTAGTAGGCCATCAAGCACGGCACTGCCAACCCCCCCGTTTCCTTAGGCCTTTGCATGATTGACCTTTTTACCCGTGGTTTTTTGTTTTTCCAAATGAAGTTTGTAACTGCTTTCTGCAATTCTATAATATCTGATCTTACCACGGGTATCGGAAGAGTTTGGAACAGGTATAGTATCCTGGGGAGGAGGTTCATTTTTACGCAAAAGATTTTACCAATCCAGGATATCCCATATGCAGACCAGTCTTTGAGTTCCTTTATGAGGGTTTTTATAAGTCTCGGGTAATTCTCCTGGTAGAGATTATGGCTTTGTTTGGTTAGGAAAATTCCCAAGTATTTTATAGCTCTGGTCTGCCATTTAAACTGAAAGTTTATCTCAATTAGTTTCTCTGTCGCCTTTGGAATATTTAGACTCAGCGCCTCCGACTTTGATTGATTGATCTTAAATCCGGAGATTCTGCCAAATTTATCCAGTAGAGCGAACAGATTGGGTAATGCGGTGAGCGGTTTTGTCAAAGATAATATAATATCATCTGCGTATAGCGCGATTTTATGCTCTTGGGAACCTATTTGCACTCCCGTAATATCTGGATTGCGCCGAATGTGTGCTGCCAGCGGTTCCATGCATAGGGCGAACCACAGGGGCGAAAGTGGGCATCCCTGTCCGGTACCGCTTTTAATTTTAAACATATCTGATGGGAAGCCTTGGTGTAACACCCTGGCGGTCGGGGATGTGTATAATGCTTTTATTGCCCTTATAATTTTGTTCTCAAACCCGAATGCCTCAAGCGTGGACTCCATATATGGCCAGTCGATCCTGTCAAAGGCCTTTTCTGCGTCTAAGCTTAGGATTACTCCATGGATCCCGTTGGCGTTAATGTAGTTAATAATATCAATTATCTTTCTTGTATTATCGGCCGCTTGTCTGTCTCTAATGAAGCCAACTTGGTCTGGGTGTATAAGCCGTGGCAGGATCGTACTCAATCTATTGGCCAATAATTTGGAGTAAATTTTTACGTCCGAATTGATTAAAGATATTGGCCGATAGCTTTGGCAATTTGTAGGATCTTTGTCCTTTTTAAAAATTATGGATATCGACGCCTGAAGCATCTGGTCCGAGAAGGGTTCCCCCGCAAGAACTCCATTGAATAATTTGAGCATGTGTGGCGCTAGCACCCCTATAAATTTCTTGTAATATAGGTTAGAAAACCCATCTGGGCCTGCGGCCTTAGAGGGTTTGAGATGTTTGATTACCGCTGTCAGTTCCCCTAACGTGAAGTCAGATTGAACTGCCTCATTCTCCAGCCTGCTCACCTCTGGTAAGGCTGCTTCGTCGAGGAAGGACTGTAAAAGTTTTTTTGTTTTTGGGTTTTGTGATACTTTCTCCCCACGATATAGCTGTTCATAATAAAGCCTAAACTCTTCCACTATGCGTTTGGGGTTGGAGGTCAACTCTCCTGATTTTGTTTTTATGGTTTGTATGTTATAACTCGGCTGCCTATTACGGATCCTGTTTGCTAACATAGTGTCCGGCTTGTTGGCCTTCTCAAAAAATTTCCGCTTAGTCCAACTGATATCTCTCTCGGCCTGGGATGTGAGGAGGAGATTAAACTCAATTCTTACATCTTTCAGCTCCTTAAGGATGTCCTCTCCGCCTGTTCGGCTATGTAGTGCAGAGAGCTCGTGTAACCTCTTATATAGTTGTGTCAATTTCGCCTCCCTTTGTCGTTTGCGTCTTGCTGCAAGGCTAATCAAAGTTCCTCTTATTGTGGCTTTGTGAGCCTCCCACAGTGTAGTGTGGGATTCCACAGTGCCTGTGTTTGTAATAAAAAAAATTCTGATCTCGTCCTTGACTGTCTGTGCCAATTCCGGAATTAGAATAAGGGATTCGTTTAGCTTCCAGTTTGCTCCCGGGCTAACCTGTCTAATTTGTGTGCATCTTAGCTCGATCGATGCATGGTCCGACCATGTAATGTCATGTATCAGAGTGTTGGAGACTTGTGGGACCATTCTACCCGATACAAAGAAGTGGTCAAGTCTGCTGTAACTGTCATGTGGGTGCGAATAGAATGTATATGTACGCTCGCCTGGGTGTTGTTCTCGCCATATGTCCACTAGGCATCCCCTTCGTAGCCCTTCCAGCAGCTCTTTGGTTCCTGTTTGTCTCCCCTTCTCCTGTCTCGGAGATCTATCAATACGAGGGTCTAGGGCTTTGTTAAAATCCCCTGCTAATATCACATTCCCGCTTGCCCAGTTTTGTAGCTTCAAAAATAATTCTGTAAAGAATTGGGGGTTGTTATCGCAGGGGGCGTACACGCATGCTAAGGTTACCCTGGTTTGCTGCAGTACGCCTACCACAATGACATATCTCCCTTCAGGGTCACGCTTTAATTTTTCTAGCACAAATGGGACTCTGTTGTGGATCAAGATAGCTACACCCTTTTTTTTTATCCTTGGCTGAGGCTAGGTAGAATTTTCGAAAGTGTTTGTCTATGAATTTCGGATTATTATTAAGGCTATAGTGTGTCTCTTGCAGGAAAAGAACATCAGTGTTTTTGCGTTTGAAGTCAGCGAAGGCTATCCTGCGTTTTCGGGGGGAATTAAATCCCTTTACATTCTGGGAGATGAACGTTAATGCCATCTTTGTGTGTGTAGTGGGTGCTCATGGGCGTCTGGTGTTCTCTGCTTACCCGGCTCGTGTTGTTGCGGAGGCTGTTGGTGACAGAGCTGCAGGTCTTTTGTTGCCCAGTCGTCTCTACTAGGGATACCTGGATGGGGGGGAGGGAAACACATAGGGGAGTGACAGGAAACATACAACCTTGTCATAGTGACAAGGGAAACCACTTTGGTCTTAGAAGACCTATGGTTTGCTGCCCGGGGACACTGTTCCGAATCCAGCGCGTCCCAGTTCCCTGTATGGGGTTGTGGGAGGACACTGAAGTCGAGTAAGCCCTGGTCTTTGGTTAGGCCGTGGCTTAAGGCCACCGTCCAACCAGAGAGGTACTTGCCAACAGGCAACAGGTAGGGCAGACATCCGCCCCCCCGCCGGCAGCGAATATCTTGATTTTTATTATTAATCAGCGCTTAAGCACTATGACATAACTTGACTATAACTCAACTTGTGTCTCTGGAAAAGAAAACTTTGGTTAGTTTAAACCTATCAACCATGCAGTCTTTAGTTGATTACCCTGCAACTGCGTGTTATGTTTAGCCTTGCTCCCCAGTAGGGGAATGCGCGGACCCCTCTGGGGAGCTCTGGGCCTCTTTGCCGCTCTTCTGATGGCTGTTCTCATCTCTCAGCCTCGCGTTGTTCCTGCTCCAAGACGAGGACGCTGTTTGCTGATGTCAGGGTCCTAAAGACGAGCTCTCGCGAGAGTTTCTCTCCCGACGTCCTCTGCGGGTCGCGCGCAGTTCTGACTAGTGTTTGCAGAGGGGGCTGGTGTTTCTCGGGGGCGGAGTCTTCTGCTTCACCTCGTGTTCGCGCCAAATCGTCCTCCGCCATTCTGAATTGGCGCTTCTTTGCCGGATTCTCCTGCCCGTCATCTCGTGAGGCCATTTTGGAGCGTGGAGAGCGAGGTAAGAAAAAGACAGGGGAGAACTTTTGCCGCGTCTTTTCTTTACTTGATCTCTCCCCTCCTCTTGTGTGTTTGGCTCAGCAGGGTAGCGAAGCTCCGGGGGGCGTTGCGTAATGTCTTTTTTGCAGAGGACCGCAGCTCGTGAGGGTAGATAGTTCAGTTTAAACCAAGTAACAACAGTAACTGGTGATTCAGGGGTAACTGTGGGCCATCTTGTGTGGCCTTTATCCTGATCCGGAGGGGCCCGCTTTAGAGTGTCTTTGTTTTGGTGGCTGTCTCACTTTCTCCCATTCGGTCCGACGGGGTAGACGGCTATCCAAGGCTTCAGGCTGCGGTAAGGTATTGGGGAGGCCCAGCTTGGTGAGGAACTCAGGACCGTCTGCGATGTGTTTAATGGCGTGTGATCTGCCATTTTGCCGCACAATCAAGGCGAAAGGGAAAGCCCAACGATAGCGGACATTTTTTTCCCTGAGTAGCCTGGTGATCGGCTGGAGGGCCTGCCGTCGTGCGAGCGTGATCGGTGAGATGTCTTGGTATATGGCCATCTCTATGTCTTCAAATTTTATTATGGGGGTGGCTCTTGTAATTTTGCTTATTTCAGCTTTTGTTGTGAAGTGGTGTAGTCTCATGATGACGTCCCTGGGAGGATTATTGGGAAGTGGTCTTGCCCTCAGTGCCCTATGGCACCTGTCCATTACTAGTTCTGCCTCAGTTTTTCCAGGCATGATAGATGACATCTAGCGGTTTATTAGGAGCTCGGGGTCTAAGATCTCCTCCGGTATCCCCCGGATCCTCAGGTTGTTTCGCCTGTCTCTGTTTTCGCTGTCCTCGTTGCGTTCCTCGAGGTCTGCCACTTTCCTTTCCAGGGCTGTAACTCTGGAGTCCGTTTCTGTTTGACAGCGGGCAGCTTCATCCATTTTCTCCTCCAGGTCGTTTGTGCGTGTTCCAATGTTCAGTATGTCTTTACGTAAGGAGTCCACTTCCCCGCGAAAGAAGGTCTTTAAATCTGTTAGGAGTTTGGCTATTTCTTTCTTCATGGCTCCCGTCTGGTTCACCGCTGTCAGGTCTGGTTCCTGAGCAGAGTCGGAATCAGATGCCGCCATGCTATCTGTCTCCTGTGTCTTCTTTGCTCCCACAAAATATGTACGCACATCCACTTTCTGCTTCGATTTTTTTCTCGTAGCCGCCATGTATCTGTATGCCTGGTGTGTAGGGCCAGCAACTCCTGTAGTTTTTTTTTTTATTTCGTTGAGTTTTGCGGTGCGCTATGTAATTTTAATGCCGGCGGGACTCGGAGCGTTCAGGTTAGGCTGCCATCCCTGCTCCTGCCGCGCATGCGCCCCATTTGTGAGTTTTTAATGGTTAATGTCCAAATTATTACATTTTATACTCTGGTATCACACTAGGATCGGGCGCTTTTTCTTCTTTTTTTTTCTCTGTTTAGGTCACACATTGGGAGGTTGTTGAACCCAGTAAGAAGGCTGATCCAAAACGACTCACCAAGGTTAACCCATTCGGGTTGTAATGGTACCAGATGTTTTATAATATCGTTGAACTTATCTTTTTTCCATTGTTTCACAATTTTTCACTTTTTTATTTTTTTATTATTAGTGTGTATTTTTATTGTTTGCTCACATATTATTAGCATATGAACAACACGGTTTATATATATTTTTATAGAGTTTAATATTATATTTTTATTAGTATAATCAATTTATATTTCTATTTGGTTATCTGCATTCATTGCTAGTTCATTATTACATATTTAGATCCCCTTACCATCAGGGTATCCTTTATGCATTTCAGTCCCATTTCAAGACCTTTCTCAAGAAATAATGTAAACCATGTGTTTCATCACCATATACATTTTACTGTTTGGCCCTGTCAGTGCCAGCGAGCTGCATAGTCATTCACTGTCAAACTGTTCTGCACTGTAGATATTAATGTTAGGGTTAATGGCAGAGCTGATCAGTATTGTGTAAGATGTTCTTATAAGAATCATAGATCAATTTGTTTGTGTAAATTCAAAACAAATGTGTTTTTCTTGCTTCATTTTCAGATGCAGGCAATAACAAAGTCCCCTCCATGTTCAATTTTTATCACAAGGAATCAATGTAGCTGGAAAGCCAGAGATGATACAGATGTTTGACTGAAGTTCAATCATTTCTAGGCTGCAGGCTCATAAAATGTGTTCACTCGGTTGGAAGTTAGCATCTGGATGATACATTCTACAGTCTACACATTCCCCTTAATGGTGTTTATGAAACAGTCAGAGCCCAGCAATAGTATTGCCGGAAAGTAGTCATTGTCTCCAGGTAGATGTGCCCAGTTGGCCATGGTGGTTTAAATAATTACTTACTTGACTTGTGTAATAAAAGATAAATAGGCAAATGAGACCCAGGATGCTGAATGCATGTTCTGGAAATGTAGTCTAAGCTAAATAATGAACCTGTCAGCTTTCAGTTGGATGTCTAACTTGATAGTGTATTGATGGAAAGGCTTGGTTTATGCATGCAAATTGAACCTTTTAATGATTATCCACGAATGAAGATACAGCATTATACACTTGGGCTGACTTTTTTAGCAGAATTTTAATAGACATGCAGGTAAAATTACTTTCAACCCGATCATTGTAAATAAGACTATAATAGGTGCATTCACTCTCAGGTTAAACAAGAGCTGAAATATTTTTGTATAGTTTTCCCATGACTGTACAATGATCCTTTTGTTATTAGAAATAAGTGCATAATATCTGTATTTTCTGTCTAAGACACATGCCTAACGCTAACTTTTTTTTATTAACCTTATTAATTATCAAGATATATGGGACGTAAAAACTGCCAGGGTTTATTATTATTATTAACACTAAAGGAAGCAAGACTGGGAAAACAAAATGGAGTCTGCAAAGTGTGAAGAGCTACAAGCAAAAGGCGACGGTAGCTAATTGAAGAAACAGGGACAGAGGGTAAATAGTACTAAGGGAAATAACAGGGCCAACTAAAGTTAGCTGCGAGCATTGCAGCGCTACATGCAAAGTTCTATAGTAGCAGGGGAGTAATAATAAACAGGGGGGGGGGAATAGTGCAAAGGGAATACAAGACAACAAGAAAGATATGCGAATGTAGATATGCAGAACTTGGAGCCTGGATAAAAAGGAAAATATGCAGCGTGAGGGAAAAAATAATTACTTGACTTCTGATCTGTAAGAAAGTTGACAAGCAAAGAACTAACAGACTGGGTGGGGTTTTATACCCAAACAAAGATGGCAGCTGGCCTCATGAACTGTTCTAGTTCTTACCAGCTCTAGGCCTGAACTTGAGTCCTCTGTGGGCCCCTACAGGTCTACGAGGGGTACTGCGGGAGGGAATCATGATATTAATATTGTATAATAACCATCTCTTCTCTTTATCCCCTTTTTAGGCATGCTCTAGTCCAGGCTCTTCTTTGTGGACTATCAGAACCTAGATATCAATAAGAGATAAGATCATTGGTGTAGATGGTGATAAGGAGGGTTTAAGCAGTGAATGGGATGAACTTACGTTCGATCAAGAGTAACTAACATAAGCTTTTATTTTTAATTGCGAGTTCCCAGTTGTATTGTATAACTACATTCAGTGGAAATTGCAAGACAGCTGGAAGGTAGGAAATATTGTTGGAAGCTAAGAATGATTGCATCTGTATGGTCTTTGACTAGAGCAGAGTTAATGACTTCTCATTGTCAGTCTATCAGTTCACATCATTCTTCTTTTCTTGCCCGATTTGGAATCATTTTCCATCTCAGGACTTGGGTTGAAGATGCTCTTTTTTCATTTTTTGTGATATTCAAAAGTAATGACATTATTAATAAATGTAACTGTAACAGTAATGTAATGTACATTGTAAATATGGGATGTGTTGACCCTTTGCCCCTGCATTCCAGTCAGTCATGAAGAAAAACAGTTGGGAAGATTGACAAATATCTGGAGGCGGTTTCCGACTTTCTTTTCATTGCTGTGTTTTATATGTGGCATGAAGTCATGGCTAAGTGTCTAAACGATAAGACAAATGAATCCCCTACAGCAAGCATTCACAAACAAGCTGAGAATAAATATATGGTGTCAAAGAAACAGCTAGGAAGGGAACTAAGATCTGGGTTCCTTATGAGCCTCAAAATGTTATGTTGGCATCAGCAAATCCGACTGCCTTTTACTATTCCTGTATGTATGTTTTGCGCACATAAGTGTAAGTTATGGGTGAAAATAATCCTTTTAAATCTTACATTGGCCAAATAGAGTTGCAATATACTGATACAGAGTTTCTCTTTCATAGAGTTCAAAGTTCTATAGCCTTTCTGCTCTTGGAAAAATGTATAACGGTTGGAGATCAGGATACCATTTAGAGAACCAACATTGGCTTGAGGATTTGCTTGTGTAATACGAGCTTGAGACAAAAAGGTGGCACTGAGTGCTACATTTGCATGTCATTTCCCAGAATCCCTTGCTGCAGTGGAAGCGCGGTATGCTGGGCGATAATGGGGAAAGACAGGGTTGCAGACCTGTCTAAGACATGCAAATGAACATACAGTAATATTTACAGTTGGTTTATAAATATATATATATATATATATATATATATATATATATATATATATATATATATATATATATATATAATATATGTTTTGACGTCAAATCTAGTATGGAGCAAAAGGTCAATGTCCTTCCACAGAAAATGTTGCTGAACATGGAATTCTCTAAAGAAAATGTGGATGAATTGGCTGAAAGGACCAGGAATTGGTGAAATAGAAAACTGAAAATAATACTTGCAGTAGGAAGTGAAGAATGAAATACTTTGTCACAATTTTCACCTGAAATTCCACTATTATAGCAAGGAAATAGTTGCTTAAAGATTTTGTTGTTTTGATTAAATATTGATTAAATATTTTGGTATTCTCTTGTTAGGACACAGTTGCAGTCTGAGGTTTTGGATGCAAAGCTACCCCAGTATATACAGTAGGTTTATGTATTTACCTGTATTGTTGTGTGCGCTGAAAAATTATTTTACTAGCTGTGTAATAGCAACTAGAGATACACAAGTAATTAACCTAGGAGTTGTGTGCATGACATTTTTATGGAATACTGGATTTATAAGAAATTGAAATGTATGGGTATTTTATCACACTGTACACTTCTCATTGCAAAACTATTGCAATAATCCATCCATATTTATGAGAAAATGATCATCTTGACTTTAGACTTATGAAAGGTACATACCCTATTTCCCCTGGAATTAAACACCCTTAAAACCCCAAGACGTTATTTCCGAAATTGGGTGGAAAAGCCACAGTTTTAATGATAAAGACACAAGAATGACATTAACTAAACCCAATCAGGGAGCCATGGAAACACCTACTAACTGCTTACCGACTAGGCCTGACAGAACAAGAAAAATAATTTTTCATTCAGCCATATAGTAGGCCGCATTGCTAGTCAAACTTATTCATCTCTCCAAAGAGCCTGCCCGCAATCTCAACCCCTCCACCCACTTACCAAATCCAAATAAACTGCCACCGTGAGAAAATAATAACTTCCTCTCCCAATATATATATATATATATATATATATATACAGCTTAACCCCGTTATAGCGTGGTCCTCGGGGTAGGGCGTGGTTAGATTGCGGCCGCCATTTTGCCCACGAACATTGCTGCTGCTTGCAGTCAGATATTGGCTCCTGTGTGTTTTCACGACCGTTTGGCAACATAAGAACTTTCAAGGTACTGTTCCCTGGAGGGACCTCTCTCGTTGAACACTGACTACGAGGAGTTCCGTTTCCGGTTTCGGCTGCACGAGGGAAGGTCACGTGACGACGCCACTAACCTGAACCGGACACTGATGATCCAGCTGTTGGCACATGAGAGCCTATCTCATACACGCTATTGATTGCTGTACTTTTGTGAGTGGGCATTTTATAGATTTTATGTTCCTCTAATACAATTTGTATTATGGTAATGCACTAGGTGTGCGCCTGTTTCTTTTTCTTTTCTTTTTTCATATATATATGCATATATATATATCCATATACACATACACACACATATTTATTAGTTCTTTTAGCTTTCTCTTATTACAGTTCTTTTAGCTTTCTCTTTTTTCCATTCTTTTTTGTTTTGTTTTTAAGAGAACAAGCTCAATGAACCACCAAACAAATACCCCATCCCGTGATAAAGAGAAAGGAACCACGAGCCGGAGGCAGAGTTAATTGGCTACTGTATATAGGCCTAGCTAAGCCTCCCTCTTCAGTTTCCATAAGCACCTCCACTCTGACAGATCTAGTTCCCTCTCCAAATTAAGCACGTAAGAACCAGGAATGAGGCTTCCCTTATGGCCAAAGTCAAGCCCTTCAATTCTCATGGGGCGTTTTGACATGTGTTCCTTTTCACCGAGATGAAGGGTTTTTTACATTCATTTTTTTACACCAGATAGATCCCTGTCTCTTTATCTAGACTGTTGATGATTGGTTTTAAATAAGAAGAAATGACACCTATTAACTATCAGTTATTTTCTATATGATCAACTTAAAATTATAGGAGGCAGTCAATGAATCGATACCAGCAACTTAGCTATTACACATAACATTTATAACCCTTAGAAAAAAAATAAACATAACCAACCAATCAAGTGGAATTAAAAAAACAAACTGCTTGTCAGGTGCCTGAAATATTGAGTGAGAAAGTATATGCATGGCAGGCTCCTCCTGTGTAAAGAGGTTCATCAGGTGTAGCACCTACTGGGAAATAGGTACTAACACTGAGCTCCTTTTAATTCCTCACAATTTCATCCCTGCTATTTATTCAACATATAAAGAAACTGCAAAAAAAAAAATCAGAGTAGGAAATCTAGCAAAGGCGAAGAGGACGTTTCTAATAACAGTATACTTATCCACTTATAGCAAAAAGAAATAAAGAGGGAATAAAAAGCCCAAATTGTATGCACTCTATAACTGCATGGATGGTAGAAGTGTAGAGTTATTAAGAGGGCTCAGAGATACACAGTTTTAATTATACTGTAGGTCCTGCATAGTCAGATGTGTGAAAAATGGTGGTGTATAGCGTAATCCCTAAATAAGCTGTGTAGATGGTTATGAGATAAATAAATAAAATGTACCTTTAATCAGTGCTAATTGCAATGGTTAAAATACTGGTGGAGAGCAAAAAGACACACAAAATACAAATACGGAAAAGGGCTACCATTGCCTCATTGGTAGAATCTGGGTACAGTTAGGTCCAAAACTCAACGGCTCTCTGTTGGTTAGTAATTCAGTGTGGTGGGTGTCTCTGAACTGGGTCCCGGGGGAAAGAGAGACTGTGTGTTAATACACAGGTCTGGAAGCCCAGAAGAACCAGTATATATGTTGGTTAGTAACCTTAATGATTTGTGTAATGGATCTACAGTATGTATGTATGTATGCCTTTATTTATATAGCACCAATAATGTACATAGCACTTTACAGCAGTAATACACGTGACAATCATATATAACAAATAATACAAATAACAGATTATAGGAATAAGTGCATAAAAGTAACATTTCAGAAGAGGAGTCCCTGCTCCGAAGAGCTTACAATCTAATTGTATGGGACTGTGATAGGCACAGAGTGATCTCTGGATATCAGCAAAGGCGTTGTGAATAACAGGGGCTCCAGAGATCAAAAGGTGGCTGTGGGGGTCCAAAAATAGACTGTTAAGCTGATGAGATAATGTCACGGCTTAGCCTTCAATGCAAGGGTCAGTGAGGAGTAAACATACTACGTAACTTTCAGGTTCGTTGATTTCCCTGGACTGGGAAATACTGGATATAACACACTGCTGAAGCAAGTATAAATGAATAACATAAACCATATACAGTAGATCTGCAACAACATAGAATGTCCTTATCGTAGGTGCTGGGTGTGAGTCCCGGATGTTCCCAGGCAATCCTTCCGGGAACTGAAGCACTGCTTCCTTGCAAGCTTGTGAAGCTTGTAGTTCTGGTGCTGGGTGTGAGTCCCATCTATTCTTCTGGGAATTTTTAAACCCTGCTTTCTAGCAGGCTTGTGTAGCTTTGTGACCCTGCTCTCTTGCAGTTCATTGAACTCTTGATTCTGGGGCTGGGAATGAGTGCCAGCTGTTCCCAGGCAATCCCTCTGGGAACTGAAGCCCTGCTACCTAGCGGACTTCTGAACACTGAGCCAGAGAGGCTGCTGTGTCTTTTTGACCTTAAGTTCCAATCAAGAGTTCATTGGAACATCCTAGCAGACCTGAAAGCTAGGGTGTGGTCTCCTATGCTTGGAACAGTGAGGGAGTTAACCTCTTCACTCACTCTAAGATAGATATAATGAATACAGGCCTTTATACTAATCAATCTGGAATAACTGTTTGATAACGTTTGACCATCCCCTCCTTTTGCACACACTCTATTCCATTGGCCTGCATGATACTGCCTTCTCCTGGTCTACTTTATACCTATTTGACCACTCCCTCTGTGTCTCCTTTGGTGGCACATCCTCCTCTTCTCTCCCACTCTCAGTTGGCAAACCCCAGGGCTCTGTTCTAGGACCTCTACTCGTCTGCTTCGTCTACTGGAAAATTAGTTTTTCACCTTTTTGCTGATGAAAAGCATACAGTACCTCTCATCTCCTGTCCTGACCTCTTCCACTTTCATCAGGCTTGTGTAACAAACTGCTATCTCCTCATGGATTTCCTAGAACTGTTTAAAACTTAAAGGAGCAATCCAAGCAATATCCTGCATGTGTTATTTTTTTTAAATAAACCAGTTCTGTAGTATTACATAATACTTACAATTTATTTTATTTTAAAATTCAACTCTTGATGCCATTTTAAATTAGTTTATTAATGAGCATCTTTTGATTTCTATAGCAGGCTTTAGCACACTTCCCAGCAGTGCAATATATTTGAACACGTTCCTGTTTGTGATCACTTGTTGCCAATATTCCCAGCAGTTTGAGCTGCAAACAGTAACAATAGATCATGTTACCTTAGTAATATAAGGATATATTGTAGCTGCTGAGTTATACTGTACTGACTGAAGGGTTGATTTGAAACGGAAAGGCAGCCATTTAGTGAACCCTGGGAAGCAGGAATTTGCTGATCGATCACGGGAGAACTAATTGATCGGCAGCTTAAGTAATGCATTTTCAATAAAGGTAATCAAAAGCTGCATATATCAAAAGAAAAAAAATGATTTTTTTACGCTTCTTGGAATGCCTCTTTAATACTGTATATCAAAAACATAACTTATCATTTTCTCTCTTTCTAACTCCATTCCTCTACTTGATTTCTCACTTGCATTAAAATACCATTCTATTGTCCCGATACCCAAGCCAGATTAAGTATAAAAAAAAATTATTCGAATTTTAGAAAAACAAAAAAGGAGAGATACAGAAAATAGAAAAAAAGGGAGGGGGGGAGAAGTACCCTATTTTTATCAAAGATACCAAAAATGTATTGTCAATCAGTAACAGCAACAACAACCTACACAATAATCAACTCTCTGAAAGGGGATACAACTCTCTACCACCCAAAAACTTCTCTTTGAGTACCAGGGCTCCCATACCTATTAAATGTTCTTGTGTTACGTTTTACATAAGATTTTAATCTCTCCATTGATTGGACCTCATTTACTCTCTGAATAATCTCTCCCCTTGAGGGGGTGTTGGGACTTTTTCAAAGCCCCTGAGATTACAAGCCTTGCCCCGGTCAAAATGTGTAATAAGAATTTGCTTGTATTTCAGTTAAAAAATGTCAGTGTTCCCCAGTGTTATTGTAATGTTTGTGATAGTTAAGGTTAGGAAAAAATCAACACATTGGAGCTGAGGTGGAACTAGGTATTTTTGCACCCAGGCAAAGTAAGTGGATCTAAAGGGATCCATATCTCGATCATTTATCCTATCATGTTCTGCACTATTACCCCAAATATCTGTATTTTTGGGCAAAACCACTAGATATGGGCCATATCCCCCAAACCGCCACAACCTCACCAACAATGATTCATGGCCCCTGGATAAATCTGCCTCAACCTCTGAGGGGTAAGATACCATCTAAAAATAACTTTATAAATAACTTTGTTTTGATGTTGTGCATATAGATGTATTTGTTGCATTGTCCCATATATCTTCCCAGTCTTCCCACGAGATCTCTATCTGGAGATTGTGAACCCATTGATCCATATATAGTGGGTGTAGGAGACATACATTTCCAGAGGAAAAAAAACTTGATAGGTGTCATTTTTGACTCTTCCCTCTCCTTTATCCCTCATATTGTATTGTATTGTATGTCTTTATTTATATAGCGCCATTAATGTACATAGCGCTTCACAGTAGTAATACACGTGGTAATCAAATAAATAACAGATAATATAAATAACAGATCATGGGAATAAGTGCTATAGACATAAAAGTAACATTTCGGAAGAAATATTATTCAGTACCTCACCAAATACTGCCATTTTTGACTCCTCGATGTTGCTAAAATACACCACTTCCTCACTGGACAGTTACCCAAAATTTGTATTCAGTCACTCATTATGTTTTGGTTACACTATTGTAACCTGCAACTTGATCTCCTCTCTGCCACCTGTCCCATATATAGTCCATTCTAAATGCCACTAGCAATACCAGGCTATATATGGTACCCTACCCACTAATCTCCCTCCGCTGCCCGACTATGTAAATCCCTACATTGGCTACCCATACCCTACAGAGTCAAAATCAAGACGTCCTAATCTGTAAAGCTATACATTGCTCCTCTCTACATCTCTGGTCTCATTGTCCAGTACTCTCTCACACACAATCTTCACTTGTTATCTACATCTCCCCACGTCCCTCATTACTTCCTCTCATTTCCACTTCCAAGAATTCTACGATGCTTTACCCCAAGACTTTAGCAGACAAAAACCTGCTCCACAGGTAGAGACTTTGGGGGAGCAGGTGTGAGAGGGGAGGGAGGTGAGAGTCTGGGGGGAGAAGGGGTATAAGAGTCTTGTGCGGGGTAGTGAGAGAGTCTGTTGGGAGGAGGAGTAAGAGAGAATGGGGGAGGTTGGGGTGAAAGAGATAGAAGGGTGAAGCGATAAAGGAGAAAGAGGAAAGAGTGTGTGTGTGTGTGTGTGTGTGTGTGTGTGTGTGTGTGTGTGTGTGTGTGTGTGTGTGTGTGTGTGTGTGTGTGTGTGTGTGTGTACTCATTGATAATGGGGGTTGAGGGAAAACATACAAAATATTCACAAATACAGTTAAAAATAACAGTTGGTGGAACTTGACCTGGTTGCAAAAATACCTAGTTCCACCTCAGCGCCAATGTGTTGATTTTTTCCTAACCTTAACTATCACAAATATTACAATAAATGTCCATCTAGCACCGCACTACATTTAAGAGTGTGCGTGCTCTTGCTTCTTCTGTGACAAATTAGGTGCCTTAAGGCTTAGTAGCATTTAGTAAATCAGGGCCTTAGTCTTTCTGGGACAACCAATGTTTTGCAGCAGACAGCCCTGTATGTTGCTGTGGCAAGGAAAGGGTTACATTGAAGTATGCATTGACTAATCGCAAGATAGAATTTCTTATTAAAACAGCAAGCTGTTCATTCTGCTTTATTCACCAGCATGACAAAGAACAAAGGACACATTTAGGAGGCGAATAATTACTGTACATTACACCCATTGCTCCGCTTCCTCCAAATCTCTTCCAGTCCCTAAATATCATACAGTGCTGAAGATGCAGGTATCTTGGAAAGTCAAGAGTTCACAAAAGAAAAAAGCAACTTTATATATAAAATAACATGAGAGAGGGTGGATCTAACCATTTCTGTACTTAATATCCCTGCAGGGGTAATTTACCGACCCACACTTCACCTCGGTTTCGCTTATTTTCTGTAACCACCATATGTTAGGAATGACAGTCTCAAAGAACCATAGACACCCTGCTATATAGTTGCTATGTTACAATATTGCTGAAAACCTACCCTGTGTGATACTACTGTACTTCAGTCAGTGGGGCTAAAAAAGGATAATAAAAGTATATGATGGACACCCCCTCAGTATGTAACCTTATAATGCATGTTCCTAATCTAGCATGCCATTACCGCTTTAATGGGTTATGTCACATGAGAAGGGTTATTGCTAAATGGGATTTAATGATTTTTGTCTGCAGATTGGCTAACTTGGCGAGGGAACATCCACTAATGGGATGTATGGAAAAGCAGTTGTCCATAGAAGCATCTGTTACAAAATAAATGTACAACAGCACAGAGTGGTTTCAATAATTCTATTATTCTCACTCATTTTACTCTAACAGCAGCCCTTTCATTATACAAAAGAAAGGATTAATTAAGTCATGCAACTTTCTCCTGTGCGGATTTTGTTTTGGAAAATATTCACACCGCAATACACCTTGTTACCTAAACCCTTCAGTACCAGAGAGTCCTGCCACCCAACTGGCCTCTGGAACATCACCATCACATGAGCTTTATGTCACTGCAGTGACCTCAATGGAACGGGGCATCCATTCATTCCCCTCAATTCAGATCGTTGATCACAATTTGCAGTAAAGAGAAAGTCCCCCGTATGTCAAGGCCTCCAGCATGCCACAAGATAAGGGGGTAATGAAGAAGTTAAGTGTTAAAGAGATACAAATACTTCAGAGATGATGCATTGGGGGAAATTTGGAGCCAAATTGATGCAAAATGCATCATTTTCATCTTGCATTTATTTGCCTTAATATATCAAGTTCTTTACTCCATGTGCAGAAACGTGGGGCTTAGGGAATGTCAGTAGGAGGAATTTTGGAGGAGTGACATGACAGATTATAATAAAATGTTTCAAATTCTATTGTATTCGCTTTAAAAAAATAAAACCTCTGAATTGGCGTAACATTTTCTGGTTGATACATCTTGTCACATGTAGGAAACTTTTAAAAATGGTTTCACATTGATACATTACCCTTTTTTTTACTGAACTGTATCTTGCATTTTAATATCCATTTATCAAAGAAAACTATCCCATGGAGGTTGTTGATGAATCTGATTCTGTTTTCTAGCTCTAGTCAAGAAATGATTAGCAAGAGGGAAGGCTTATATATTAATCCCCCAGAACATACATCTGAGGCAATACCCCAAAATATCTCAATGCAAATTGTAGTAATGGTTGTTAAGGATCCCACCACGAGATGGTCAATCTTGTGATTGTGGTTATGGAGTGGTTGGCTATTTATCAAAGTCTGTAAACTGTATGACAGTTGTGAAAAAAAATAATCACCAACAGACTGGTATAAGAACAACAACCTTGAAAGCAATGGAATTGAAAAAACGTTCTCCTTGATAAATCAGGTGCTCTTTATCGCAACAGTATTACAACAAGAAAATGGTCCACTGGTCAGAAGGAGAGATGGGCGAAGTTTTGGGGCGGATCTGGATCCGCAGCAGATCGGCCGGTTCCTATGGTCCGCGGATTTCTGCGTTGCAATCTCCAAAAACGGCAATTTGCGGTTTGCAGATTTTCCATTATTATTGCCAATACACTCTGCGGATTCAGCAATCCGTTGATGGATTTGTAAGAATCCGCCAATGGGTTTCTGAATCCACGGATTGCATTCTACAAATCCATCAATGGATTGTATCCAATGGTGGTTTTTGATGGATCCGGGAGGATTAAAACCGACAAAATCCGTTTACGGATTTTACATTGCAAAACAGATTTTGGGGGTGAAAATGAGAGAAAATCCGGGACATGGATTTGGGTGGGTTCGCCCATTTCTATTCAGAAGTCTCGGTTTAAAACAAAAGTCTCACCTACTGTATGATATATATTAGGATTGTAGGAACCAAGGATGGGCATATTTTCCACAGAAATTCAAATCTGCCTCGAATTTAGGTGTTCCTAAGGAGTTCCTTTAGGAGTTTTAGCTGGGGATTTTAACAGATCAGGCTAAAAGATGCACATTCAAATGTTTGCAATATAGGTTTGCTTGGAGAGGAGAGATGACAGAGAGAGGGAGAAAGAGGGTGAGAAACAGAGAGTCGTTTGTGTGAAGGAAAATTATGGCAGATTCAGGATCATTCATACACATTTTTAATGGACAAATTGAATTTTGGTAAAAAATCTGAGGAAAATGTAGGGCTCCAATTGACACATTCACCCATCTCTAGTTCCAACTTTAATCAAGACAAATATTCATGCATGTTATATATATTTACTGTTATTGTGAGCTATTTTCTATATCTACAGTACGTGCACCTTAGAAAAGAATGCATCAGCAAAGCCAAATACAGGCAGTCCACGGTTATCCGACACAATGTGTTACTCAAAATGGCGTTGGATAGCGAAACGTTGTAAAGCGAAACACGTTTTCCCATAGGAACACTGTTTAAATGAAAGGTTCTGTTCCTGAAGGCATTTTTAATGCTAAAATACATCAAATATTTTAAGCAGACAATAAGATATGTATTATAAATTAAATTATATAGTGTATATACATAATATATAACAT
The DNA here is from genome assembly GCF_040206685.1 of Ascaphus truei. NCBI lineage: Eukaryota > Metazoa > Chordata > Amphibia > Anura > Ascaphidae > Ascaphus > Ascaphus truei. Next base: position 8,104,386 of record NC_134490.1, on the reverse strand, counting down.
AATATATGATATAATAACAATATAATATATTATATAGTATAATATATATATTATATACACATAAACAACTTTGCAAAGCGTCGTAAGAGCGTTGGATAAGCCGTTTTGGCGTTGTAAAAATGAACATAGGTATGCATTGCATAGTGTTGGATAAGCCATTCGTTGTAAAGCAAAGCATTGTAAAACGAGGACTGCCTGTATAAGGGACTTATTGCTGTGAAACGCTTTGTACATTAATGGTGCTATATAAATAAAGACATACATACATACATACCAAGCAGTGATTAGGAATTCACAGTGATGCCCAATTCAGGAGGAATCACTCCAAGGCAAAAAAAACACAGAAGTTTCTTGAGATCACCAAACCCCGTTTTCATTTGCATAAAGTACTGTACCTCAGATTGCATTTTTACAACAGGTAAATCTGTCTCGATTGAACCTTCCAAGCATCTGGAGCGCCAAGCTTTTCCTTCAACACTCACTTTTAGCTGGAGCTACTGTAAGTTAGTTGGGGGGATTTTTTGTAGCAGTGTTAAGATTGTAGCAATGGTAGTTCATATACAGAACTGAACATGTTTAATAAAAATATGCTTTGGACTTTATCTGACAAGCTCTGTTGATTGGTAGTCCCTACAGTATATTGCTCTCATGTTGGTTGGTTGTTCCTTTCAGGAACACATGCACATATTGTACGCTGCAAAAATGATTTCACCCGACTGCCCATAAGTCTATAGCAAATATAATTAACTAGTTCCAATGTTTGCATGCAATGCACTGTAGAGGTTGGAGGATGGAGGCTGGCATAACACATAAGACATCACAAGAGCTCATTACTATTAAAAATGTTTGCATTCACTAAGCAAATATGTGAGATTTGAATGGTGGATACAAACATTTTGAATGTAATTGTGTCTCATGATTTAATTTTCAAACATATTTAAAAAATGGATGCACTGCTGGGTACCTGGACACACCAGTGCCAAACTAGTTTTTTTCCCCGCATAGGCTTAGTAATGCATAAGGTGACTGGTACAGATGTAGTCAGACTTCCTGTTTTCGGTGCCATGATTGCGCGTGGTCCCGGTTTGTGGCACCGAAAACAGAAAGGATTAATGCTGCGTGGGGTTCCATGCTACTGAATGGTACATCTGTAGCAGTAATCATTTGCTGACTTCAGTGCAATAACCCCCATACCGGATCTTCGTTTGCTTCTGTATGAGCGACTGGAGAGGAGGTATGGAGTTTCCACATACCTGATCTCCTCTGCTCCCTGCGCTGTCTCCACCCACCTGCAGTCGCCAGCACTGTCTCCCTGCTCCAGCACTGTCTCCCTGCTCCAGCACTGTCTCCCTGCTCCAGCACTGTCTCCCTGCTCCAGCACTGTCTCCCTGCTCCAGCACTGTCAAACTCCCTTATAACATTGATGACCGAATATGAGTATCTACATCATATATGTACTGTATGTATGTATGCATGTCTATTTATATAGCGCCATTAATGTACATAGCGCTTTACAGCAGTAATACACGTGAAATCATATAAAAAACAAATAATGCAAATAACACATAATGGAAAGAAGTGCTTCAGACATAAATGTAACATTTAGGAAAATGGTAGGAAGAACGTACCGAGACTGTAGGAGGGTGTTCTGGTAAGTGTGTCTGCAAGGGGCTAAAGTTCATGTATGAGGTGTATAGTATCAGCCACAGAGCTACTCAAATGCGTCATTAAGCACGTGTGTTTTAAGGTGGGTCTTAAAGGTGAATAGAGAGGGTGCTAGACGGGTATTGATGGGAAGGGAGTTCCAGAGGTGTGGGGCAGTCAGTGAAAAGAGGTTTAAGGTGGGAGAGGGCTTTAGATACAAAGGGGTAGAGAGAAGACATCCTTGAGCAGAACACAAGAGTCGGGATGGTGCATAGCGAGAAATTAGGGCTGATATGTAAGGAGGAGCAGAAGAGTGTAAAAGTTTGAGGCATCAAGAGGGTGAATACTATAGGACCATATTCGGTCATCTATGTCAGGGGTGCTAAACTACAGTCCTCGAGCCCTCCCAACAGGTCAGGTTTTTAGGATATCACCATCACGCACTATTTCCAATTATAGAAATATTGATTATGCCTACTAATTTTTGTGGTCTTAACATGTGGTTTGTTTTTTTATACCGGAACGCGATATCAACACACTTTTACCAGGGTTTGATGTATCAAAGAAGCCCTAAATGTTTAGATCTTTGCTACAATAATAGGTTTCATGAAGTCATTGCACCCAGTAAACAACAAAATCACGGTTTCAGCTTTGCACCAAAAATACCCTAGTTTAGAAATAGAAACACCTTTGTTCTGTGTGACAGTTCATTAGCAAAACAACGATTGCTCACGAAGTTATAGACAACCAAATTAGCTATTGATTGTGCCCTTTGTATTCTAATATGAAGTTGTCTTTCTTTTATGCTTGGTGGTAATAATTTTGAGTAAACCATGCAATTAATTTGCAATTATGATTTCTAGATGTAAATTTAACCACTTATCTGTCTCGCTTTCAAATCCAATTTAAAGTGAATTGTTATGCATGTCACCTTAAAGCAGCGAAATATGTGAAATCGTATATGGTTTTTATTTTAATAAATCAGTTCTGTGGTATTAGATAATACTTACTGCATTTTTTTAAATTATTATTATTTGGCTCGTAATGCCATTTTTAATGAGTTTTAAAGTATCCTTCGATTTCTATAGCAGTATAGCAGGTTTATCCCACATCCCCAACACTGCAAGATTTTTGCAACACATTCCCGTTTGTGATAATTTGTTGGCAAATTTCCCAGCAGTTTCAGCTGCAAACTGTAACAATAGATAATGTTACCTTAGTAATATCAGGATGTAGATGCTGAGTTAAACTGACTAGGGCCAGCTCCCCGCTGGCTACTGCAGCGCCCGCTGTGGCGTACGCTGCAGGGACAAGAGCCACCCACCATGGGGCCGGGCCCGCTGCGAGGGGAGGGCCGCTGCGCCGACAGAAACTTCTGCTCTCAAGAAAATTGAGATCAGGAGTCGCGACGGAGCGCTAGGCCACATCCCCGCCAGTTCAGCCACTGAGGGCGTACCTGCCGGGTGACGTCACGGCTGCGCCCCCATCACGCCCCCTCCCCCCCCCCCCTGCAGCTCACTGCAGACCGGGGAATTCGGCAGCACGCGACCCCTGCCTCGCAGACACGCATGCAGCACAGGCCGCAACCTAAAGGATTCGCTGAAACTGATAGGCAGCCATTATGTTAGGCACACATTCAGTATTTTGACAGAGCACCAAACGATTGCCAGAATACTGTAGGTAAGAATGTAGAATTACACATTTTCACATGCTTTACTTATACAAATAAGAAATGAAAAAATGAAGAAATGTGGTATTGCTTCTTTAAACCCATACTGTCAAAGTCTAAATATATATATATTATAGAAGCAATACCACATTTCTTCATTTTTTCATTTCTTATTTGATATATATATCAAAGCAATGGAAGCCATTCTCCAAATCATAAGCAGGTAAACCTAGCTGGGGGTAAAGTAGCCGCATCATTGCTAAAATATGCATATCTTCGTTTCTAGCTATGGATTACCTGTAACATTTCCTTGATGCACAGATTCTTTCATCATCCAACCCGGTGGGACAGAGTCAATATTTCAGAAGCTTCACCTGAGCAGCCTGGCAAAATATGCAGAAGGCATTAACATATTCTCCTAAATTGTATACACCATAACCATACTCTGTATCAAAGCTCTTAATCTTATGGGTGTGAGATCTCCTAATTCAGGAGTGGCCAACCAGTTCTCAAGGGCCACCAGCAGGTTGTGTTTTATGGATATCCCTGCTTCAGCGCAGGTGGCTCAATCAGTGGCTCAGTCAACAACTGAGCCACCTCTGCTAATGCAGGGATATCCTTAAAACCGGACCTGTTGGTTGCCATTGAGGACTGGAGTTGGCTATCCCTGTCCTATTTTAATACACCATTGAAGTTTATTAGAGCAGCTTATGTGTGTGTGAAGGTTCTTCCGGCTTTAATTAGGGTTATATACAGTATGGGGGCAACTGATGTGTTCTATGAAAATGGAGGCGATACTGAAGATGTTAGTGAGAAGAAGGCATGCAATATTGATATAATGTAATAAACATGGGTTAGCTTTGTAATAGGCTGTGCATGATTCCTAATAGAACCACATATTGAACATAGAAGTTGCTGACTAGTTCAGTGCCTCTGGTAAAGGTTTTAAGAATCATGTTGCAACCTCTAAATGAGGGCTAATGTTGCTGGTCATGTAATACAATGACAGACCTTCCCTGCACCATCTGCATTACAATCAGTCTCTTACTGTTTTCCACTGAATCAGGATAGTTCAGTCATTTCTCATTAGCAGTAGCATGCACAATAGCATGCATAATCCCCCCTTCTACACAATGGATACCTTTAAATGTAAAGTGTAACTTGGTAACACATTACAATTGAAACAAGGTGAACACAAGCGACTTTGTTACACATTATTTACATCTTTTAATATTGCATTCAAGTAAATGGGCATTTAAAGACCTAGTATATCATATAAACAAGAATTCCCATGTGTTTGGCATGATTTTTGTCTGACCTTAGAATCTCCATGAGCAAGACAATGTCCACCTGACCTTGGGGTCTCTGAGCAAGACAATGTCCACCTGACCTTGGGGTCTCTGAGCAAGACAATGTCCATCTGACCTTGGGGTCTCTGAGTAAGGCAATGTCCATCTGACCTTGGGGTCTTCGTGAGCAAATCAATATCCACCTGACCTTGGGGTTTCCATGAGCAAGACCATGTCCACCTAACCTTGGGATTTCCATGTGCAAGACAATGTCCACCTGACCTTGGGATTTCCATGTGCAAGACAATGTCCACCTGACCTTGGGATTTCCATGTGCAAGACAATGTCCACCTGACCTTCGGATTTCCATGTGCAAGACAATGTCCACCTGACCTTGGGATTTCCATGTGCAAGACAATGTCAGTGTTCCCTTTGGCAACCCAATAGATTCATCAGATATTTAAATGTGTAGTTCCAGCATGTTTGAGAATAATAATGGTCAGGGCATAAGAATTGAAGACCTGTTGACTCTGGGTCTCTTAGTGGGGAGAATGGAGCTTTGAGACCCTATTTTATGTTTACTTTTTTTCTTTTTAGAGGAGGGGATTGTTGCTTTAAAAAACAAGGTTCTGCCGCACAATGTAATGGAGGTTCCATCAGCAGTGACAGGGTTAAATGCTCTTATATACCGTAATGCTGCTCTGTGGAGGCAATGCCACCTCACTGTATGTATGTATGTATGTATGTATGTATGTATGTATGTATGTATGTATGAATGAATGTATGTATGTATGAATGAATGTATGAATGAATGTATGTATGTATGTATGTATGAATGAATGTATGAATGAATGTATGAATGTATGTATGAATGTATGTATGAATGTATGTATGTATGTATGTATGTATGTATGAATGTATGTATGAATGTATGTATGCATGTATGTGTGTATGTACCACATTTATTAAGGTTATGGTCGGTAAAAAAAAGTGACAAAAACCCTCCACAGTAAAGCATATAGCAAATGGAAATATTACTGTATGTTCATTTGCATGTCTTAGACAGGACTGCAACCCTGTGTGCTTATTTGCATGTCATTTCCCAGAATCCCTTGCTGCAGTGGAAGTGCTGTGTGCTAGGCGATAATGGTGAAAGACAGGGTTGCAGACCTGTCTAAGACATGCAAATGAACATACAGTAATATTTCCATTTGCTATATGTATGTATATATATGTGTGTGTTAGGGTTATTATTGTGTAATAATGTTGTGTTGTCTGGTTTGCTAAAATGTTGCAATTGAAATGACTTTTTCAGTTTGCCATTGCTAATGTATTGCAATAATCCATTTGGGGTTTATAAATAAAGAATGGAGATATTCTGTACTCTCCTGTACCATGGCTCTCCTGCTACTTCCTGTATGTGTTAATGTGTGTCTGTGTGTCTCATGTCCTGGCAGTGGGGGAAATAAGGCCTGTTGCCTGCCATGTACTTTGCAGGCTCGCTATACTTTCACTGGCTATTGATTGCCATTGATTGATGCCTTTGTGACATTTACCTTCAGACTTCAATGCAAAACGGGGAGTGGGAGGAATGCGGATAAAATATCTATAACCTTGGTTGAACGTAAGCTTGGGGACCCTGTAAGTAAGCGCTGCTGGAAACGTCCCCTTCTTCTCACCTATTGCGGGAAATGTTCTTTGATGTGCATTTGTTAGACTGCGTGGTTTGGATAGCACGCTGTGCTGGTATAATATCACTTGTCAGGCAGGTGCTCAGTAATGGTAAAACCAAGGAGGCAGACAAGACATCTGGCACTGTGAGCTTCCCTATGACTTAAAATGCTACAGATTGACACAAATAATGACAAGCAGCTTCTTACTGCAGATGGACAGATATCAATGTAGGAGGCAGAAAGATTAATGACCTTTTATAGGCTACACGTCTTAAGGTTTAGCCACGTTGCAGCAGGAAGGACATACACAGCTTTCATTAGCACTCTTGTTCTTCAGAGACACAGAGGATACATGGGGATTGCTTACTGCAGAATCACATGCTGCCCCCATTTTCAGCATCAACTTGTTTACTTCAAGGCCTCCAAATGTTATGCAAATTATATGTACCATAGAGCAGGGGTGTCCAACACAGTCCTCAAGCCCAAATCCTGTTTGCGGTGTAAAATCCGCAAACAGATATGGTGGGTTTTAATCCATGTGGATTCATCAAAAAACACTAATGGAAACAGAGCCTCTGATTGAGCCACCTGTGCTGAAGCAGGGACAAATCTAGCCACCTCTGCTAAAGCAGGGACCAATTGAGCCACCTGTGCTAAAGCAGGGACCAATTGAGCCACCTGTGCTGAAGCAGGGACTGATTGAGCCATCTGTGCTGAAGCATGGATATCGTGAAAACCTGACCTGTTTGGGCTTTAGGACTGGAGATCAGCACTCAAGCCATAGAGGGCCAGGATCCACCAAGGATTTAGGAGGCAGTTATTTACAGTGGCATTGAAGAGATGTGATAAACTGACACACACAGATTCATTATTAAACTACCTTTTTCTTCCTTTAAAACCCAGAATCCAACCCCAACAAATATAAAACAATTCTAAGTCTGGCTATGCGCTCAGAACACTTTAATGGGGTTTCATGTGGCGCTCCTCTTGATATTTAGAAAGCCAGAAAAAATGTGACGGCAGACAAAACTAGACTTATATTGTAATGTATGCGATCTTTATAAAATATAATGCATTCACAGATCTTTCTGCCATAGCACTCATCTGACTGGCGAGGGAACCTTAGGGCTGGCACTATTGCAGGCACCGCTGGTGCCAGAGTTATTGGACACCAGAGACACTCGCTTGGGATTGGCGCTTTGGTCTTTTTCCCATGTGCTCATCTCCCGCATATTCCTCCCCGCTATCTCGCCCGTCTCTGGGTGCCTCGGTCTGCCTGTGCTCTCACCACTTATCCCTTCTGCTCCACCTCCTGGATGAGTGCTGTGACATTCTGCGCATTCTGTTTTCTAGAGATCTCTACATACATTGCAATGTTGCACTGGTAGGGTTGGACCCCTTGCTTGCTTTGGTGGTTGGTAAAACTTTACTAGCCAAAGCTTTACTAACAATGGCTAGATAGCCACAGGGGAAGGTGGGGGGTGTCTGTCGGCAGTGTAGTTTTACTTATATTAACCGCTTTGGTGCCTGTTGTTTACCTTGGTATCAACAAGCATCAAATGGGTTAATGTCATTTCTACCATTGGGTTATGTAATAATTTATATCGCAAAACCCTATGGTACAAATATGTTATTGCCCTCCCCCATTGGATCACGATGCAGTAATTAACACGCAGTTATCAATTCCGTTTATCACAACTTTTCTAAAAATATTGCTCCGGGGAAATCTTGATAACTTAAGTTATAAACCTGCTGTAAAAGCAGACAGCATGTTTTTCCCCGGGTGAGATATTAACTCCATTGCAACGGAGTTTGATAACCCCCTAACTATTTGTCTCCCATTGTCTGCGCTTCCATTTTTTTTCTAGCTTTCGCGTACCAGAGCTCAAGTGGGCAGCTCGCTTGAGAAGAAGCCTGGGAGAACTTTGAACTTCCTAAGGAATCACCCATTTACATTTACCACCATAGGACTGTTGTACTTTGGAATAACAATATATTTTATTTGCAGATGCAGCAAACTTAACTGTATCGGGCATCGGGCTAAACTGCGGTGACACGACCGTGGTTGCCCTGGCACCATAGGATTAATACTGCGGGTAGTACGATCTGGAAGCGCAACCCCGACAGGTGCCATCTTCGGTGCCAAAGACTTTTGTTTTTTTTCTGGCTGCTGCTCCAAAGACAGCAACACAGTAGGTCAGTTGTGGCCATCCTGTGGCACTCCACGGCATTTAGAATGGCGAGCCTGATGAAGGAGCCAATAAAGAAAAAACAACTGGAAAAATTGATTATGGAACAATACGAAATCCTAAAAATAAAATTAACAAAACATCGACTGGGGAAACTTTTGAATATTTAACATATTTTTTTTAAATGAACACAATTGTTATAGCTTACAAGTAGAGGCATAAAATGCGTCAAATCAATTTAAATTATTACATTAAATTTAAGTTATTCCCCATATTTGGTTTGCGAGCAGACATTTTTGACAGTGAACTCAGTTAAAAATAAGTACAGATCTGTACTGACTGACGCCCACGTGGGCGCCGCCTGCGTCTGTTATCAACCTCGGAAATCTATCCTCATATTGAGAAACTGTTTCCTGAAATGCAAATTCAGTAATCCCATGGAGACATTATAAATTCAGATTAGGATTTCAAGTTTTTTCTTCTCAATACAATTTTTCTGCCATATCCTTGTTTACTTTTGGCATTATTTAATTTAGTTTTAGCTATTCCTTTACAGTGAATGTAAGGGGCAGTAGGACAGCGGCCCACCAAACATGTGTGCCCATTTATTGGCCCAACTGAAAAAAAGGTTGGCCACCCCTGCAGTAAGTCATATTAAGCCTTGGTACATCTGTATTTCCTGAAGATCCCTTATGTTATATTTTAACCTGAGCTGTGCTGAAAAGCTGTGTCATACAGCATGCATAAATTTATAGGGGTCCATGATAACATGGATAAAATGTAAAAAGTGACACTGAGTGGTCATTTGCATGTCATTACCCAGAATCCCTGGCTATCATGGAAGTTGTGTTTGCCAAGCGACAATGGGGAAAGACAGGGTTGCTGGCCCCTCTCTCCCTCTCTCTCTCTGCCTCTCTCTCTCTCTGCCTCTCTCTCGCTCTGCCTCTCTCTCGCTCTGCCTCTCTCTCTCTCTCTGCCTCTCTCTCTCTCTCTGCCTCTCTCTCTCTCTCTGCCTCTCTCTCTCTCTCTGCCTCTCTCTCTCTCTCTGCCTCTCTCTCTCTCTGCCTCTCTCTCTCTCTGCCTCTCTCTCTCTCTCTCTGCCTCTCTCTCTCTCTCTCTGCCTCTCTCTCTCTCTCTCTGCCTCTCTCTCTCTCTCTCTCTCTGCCTCTCTCTCTCTCTGCCTCTCTCTCTCTCTCTCTGCCTCTCTCTCTCTCTCTCTGCCTCTCTCTCTCTCTCTCTGCCTCTCTCTCTCTCTCTCTGCCTCTCTCTCTCTCTCTCTCTGCCTCTCTTTCTCTCAGTACAATGGGTAGTAAGGTAGTTGACTATGTTAGTGACTGTGAATGCATGCTCTTATAGCCACTATGGCTTTGAAGGGGCAATTTTTTTTTGGGGGGGGGAGGCAGATGCCAGGTATATTGCATTGCAATATACTGTATACCTGGAATCTTCCTTATAACATGGCTAATGTGTTAATATGGAAGCAGACATCCACTCCAAAAATTGAGATGTGGATCCCTAGGATATGGAGATTTACACAATGGAGCGTATTGCATATATTCTACAAGATAGAAAATAGAAAATGTTGACAATTGGTGGTCCCCCTGACTGATGTACACCTTACATCCAACAGCTTAGATTTAGAAGGCTCGTTCAATTGGGCACCGCCTTTCCCCCCTCCCTTTTCCCACATATCTCTACCCCCCTTTTCTGTCACAATAATAGTGCAGAGGTTCTTGTTTGGAACTGGCTGGGAAATGGTTTTCCATCGGGTGTAGACCTTTGTTTTGTCAACAAAATTGAGCGTGGTGGGACCAGGGGGACCACCTCCAGAGACTTCCCATGAGCCTGGTGTTTACTTCATGTTTTATCTTGATTTTTTACAAATATATTATAGTATAATTTATTATCAAAGTGTTTGGTACTTTACCATTGTTAATCATTGTTTACTTAAGTTATACCAATGTTATAATTTACTGTTTTCCCATGTAAAATTCTATGTCAATGACCGGAAGTAATTTTTCTGACCAAACAATGATCTGTATTGCCTTTCTGTCAGTTTGTAAGCACTGTTCTTTCCTGTGACAACAAATAAAGAATTTGAAAAAAGAAAATGGCTAACGTTAGCCAACGTTACTGGTAGCCAGCGCCGGTGTGTTTATCCCCACGTTAGCTAATGTAATGGTGTTTCCCACACCCAATCGCAGATAGGGGCCATTACAGGGTGTATGGTGCATTTACCTGCTGGCAACAGGAGGGCTGAGTCATCGGCCAATGGTAGTGGGGACACAGGACTAGGCTTCTGGGGTTCATACCCTACATATATTGTTAGCAGCGCCTACATCTGCCATGGACTCTAGGAACTGAAGTTGATCTTCCACGGTAGAACTAATTACCTCTCCCCCCAGTAAGGTCACACACCAAGCAGGAGATATATTGCAAAACAGGAATGGGTTTATTATTACACTCTGCAGCATTCACTGGATGATGGTCCCTGGACCGTCACTACAGGCCAAGGGCACCCACAGCCGTCCTAGCTCTTCCCCACCTTCCTAGCAGAGGCAGAGGTATGGTCTACACTCACTCTCCCTGGAGAGAAGAGCACATGGGTAGGCCCCAATCTCAGGCTCCCAATTGTGTGACCTTCCTTCCTCATGTAGGAAGGAACAACTTCTAACTTTAGGGCGGTCCTGCCCTTAAGTACAGCCAGAAGGCGGGCACCCAATTGTCAAAGCTACAACAGGATGTACCACCCCCTGTTGTCACTCAAGTGCATTACCAAAGGTGAAGGGGAAAACCCCATACCAACTCCTGGCAACCTGATAGTACCAGGGTTTACTGCCTGTCCTAGGGCAGAATAGTAGCCAAGGGCTACCCCACTACACTAGCTAACACCATGTTTGCACGATGGTAATGAGGGCCCCAACGGACATTGTTTTTCCTTCAAATTAACTTTGTGCATCTTTGTTAAACTGAGGAAAAGTAACATGTGTTACCTATTAAGGTAACTTCACCATAATTGCCCTGATTTAACCGAGCCCTGCGGATCTTCTCCCAGGTGTATTCTGCAGAACAGGGAGACTTTCTGCACCTGCAGTAGCTGGGGGGAAAAAAGCATCTTTGAGCAGTTTTATTTTCTTTACCTTTTCTTTTGGCTAAAACTGGGAATTCATCCAGCAAGCCAAGAATAGAAACTTGAATTGCTCATTTGAGTTCTCTTTCAGCAATGGGAAAAGGTTTCATTCTAGAAACAATAGATGTGAGAATTTGCAGTCACCGGGGCCAAGGCTGTTTGATAAAGAAACCATTAAAAGATTTAGAAACTCTCTTCTAGAAACTAGAAGAATAGCACAGTTACACCCGTTATAGCGTGTAAAGGCACTAATTTGTGCATCACGGTGGGCAATTCGCAGCTCGAATTGAATTTCAAACCCCCGATAATGTAAATTGACGGTAAAACTGGTGACTGCGGTAATGCAATAACATACCATAGTTATACCCACACCAAGAATTGTGATTACAGACTTTAAAGGCATTACCTGTAACTTAAAGGTATTGTTACCTATAAATTCAAATTATTATATAATTGCTATGTACAAATCAAGGACTCATATTTATGATTGTAAAATAAAATTCCATGTACACATTTATAAAGATATGGACGATATAAAGATATGGACGATAGTAATTAATTTCTTTAAGGTACTGTACCTTAACCGACCACGTGACCTCTTTATCACCTGTGCCCTCAATGGAAGTTGAGGGGTCCCACTCCTCCTTCTGTTCCACATCCTCTTTGATCACGTAACGCGATCTCCCCTTGAGAAATGAGCAGAAAGATAATGACATAGCTACTAGAGCCAGACCCCATGACTATATTTTTTTTTTAAGTGCCACACGGACTGCCTTTAATGACCTTGAGATTTGCATAGTGAGCAAAGTCTATCTTTGCTGATGACACTAAACTGTGTAAGGTAGTTAAATCAGAGAAGAATGTAATTTCTCTCCAGAAGGACTTGGAGAGACTGGAAACTTGGGCAGGTAAATGGAAGATGAAGTTTAGTACAGAAAAATGTGAGGTTATGCATTTGGGAAACAAGAATAAAGAGGCAACTTACAAATAAAATGGGGCACAAATTAGGTAAATCGTTGATGGAGAAGGATATAGGAGTGCTTATTGACAGCAGGCTTAGCAATAGTGCCCAATGTCAGGCAGTAGCTGCAAAGGCAAATACAATCTCATATTGCATTAAATGGGGAATGGGTGGAAGGGAAGTAAACAGTTATGCCACTGTATTAGTAAAACCACACCTTGAATATGGAGTACAGTTTTGGGCACCACTCCATAAAAAAACAAATTATGGAACTAGGAAAGTGCAGAGAAGAGCAACCAATTAATAAAGGGAATTAAAAATCTGACTTATGAGGAGAGGCTAGCAAATTTAGATTTGTTTACACCAGAAAGAGGCGTCTAAGAGGGGATATGATAACTATATACAAATATATTCAAGGTCAATACAAGGAGCTTTCAAAAGAACTATTCATCCCTAGGAAAGTACAAAGTACTCGGGAGCATCCCTTAAGGTTGTAGGAAAGGAGATTTCACCAGCAACACAGGAAATGGTTCTTTACAGCAAGGGCAGTTACAATGTGGAATTGTTGCACCGGTGCTGCCCGCAGACCAGACCCGTGCCTTCTACTGAGGTGAGGAACGTATATGGGCACGCACCCGCAGCAAAAGGAGCATGTCCGGAGTGTGGTGTTTTAGGCGTTGCAAGGCCAGGTGGTGTTAGCTAGCAATACTTGCCGGTACCGGTGAAGAAGTGCCGTCATCGTTGCCGTTTAGTCAAGGTCAGGGATTGGAGAATTCCGGAAGGTCATTGTCCAAGCCGGGGTTGAGAGCCAGAGATAGACGTCTGCCAAGTCGTAACCTGAGAGAATAAGGGAGAGAATGCCAGAGTAGTAATCCTAGTGGAAACTATGTCGAGCAATGAGTGAATGGGAGGACAGGCAATAAAAAGTGCGCTGACCAATCAGAAGTGGAGGCAGGTCTGGAGGAGTGCGTGGAGCTATCTTGGATAGGTCCACTTGATTGGAAGGCAGGTGATGGCTCTTATTTTGGCAGGAGGTCTTGTTCGTCTGCTGGGGGCGTGGTTTCACTGCTAGAGCAGTGAATAAATTATCTTCACCCGGCGCGCGCTGTTCACGCGCGTGGCCGGGACACACGGCAGCCGCATGGGAGAGGGAAGAGCCAGCAGAGGAGAGAGACCGCCGGGTAAATGGGGAACCCCCAGAGCAGCAGGAGGTAAGTGGCACCAGCGAGGGGCATGCACCTCAGCAGCAGGAGGTAAAGAAGATGAGGAGGGGCCGGCCTTCGGGCGCCGCGATCCCAGACTCCTCATAGTACCCCCCCTCAGGGTCGGCCTCAGGATGATCCTTCCATGGTTTGGATGGAAACTTCTTTCGGAAGCGTTTGAGGAGTCCGGGGGCATGAATGTCTTTAAGGGGTACTCACGACCTCTCTTTGGGTCCAAAACCCTTTCAATGGACCAAGAAGTGGACCTTACCTCTCGAAAGACGGGAATCTAGTAAAGCCTAGACCTCATACTCTTCGTTACCCTGTACAATCACAGGATCTGGTTTAGAAGTGTGGTCCGGAAAGAGGCTACTGGAGATGAAGTGCTTGAGAAGCGAGGTGTGAAAGACATTCGGGATTCTCATGCATTGAGGTAGTTGAAGTCGGAAGGAAACCGGGTTTACCTGCTCCACGATGGAAAAAGGACGCAGAAACCTAGGTGCCAATTTGGGGGAAGGAGTTTTGAGATGGATGTTCTTGGAAGATAGCCAAACCTTGTCCTCGGGTTTGTAATTGGGTGCTGGTCGGCGGTGATGATCAGCCTGGGTTTTAGATGTTAAGGAGGCTTTTTGCAGTGCAGATTGAATTCTGGACCAAGAGTCCTGTAGGAGGGCGATGTGCTCGTCCACGGCTGGTACTCCAGAGGAGATTTTAGAAATAGGTAGGCGATCCGGATGGAATCCATAGTTGATAAAGAAGGGAGTCTCACGGGTAGACTCGTTCCTGGAGGAATTAAAGGCATACTCAGCCCAGATAAGTAATTCTGCCCAGTCATTCTGAGAGTTAGAGACGAAGCACCTTAAGTATTTCTCGAGGGATTGATTAACCCTCTCGGTCTGTCCATTCGATTGAGGGTGATATCCAGAAGAAAAGGAAGATGAGATGCCCAATCTCTTAGTGAAATTCCTCCAGAATCTGGAGACGAATTGAGAGCCCTGATCAGATACGATGGATGTAGGAATCCCATGGATCCGGAAAATCTCTTTGGAGAAAATATCAGCTAGGGCGGGTGAGGAGGGTAATCATTTGAGAGATAAAATGTGCCATCTTGGAAAACCGGTCCACTACTACAAGAATGGTGTTGATACCATTTGACCTAGGCAACTCCACAATAAAGTCCATCGATATGTGTGACCAGGGACGCTACGGAATAGGTAAAGGTAAAAGAAGGCCCTGAGGTTTCTGACGAGGAATTTTGTTACATGCACATACCGGACAGGACCGTGTAAATTCGAGAATGGTTTTGGCCATATTGGGCCACCAGAAGGTGCGACGGATGAGATCCAAGGTCTTCTTGAATCCTGGATGCACTGCCGAACGGGCAGCATGTCCCCAATCGAATACCTCAGGAACGAACTTGGGCTCTACGTAACAAGGTGTCTTTCAAAACCTCAAGACTAGTCGGAAGATGTTTTTGTGATTTGATGATCTTCTCAAGATTCTTGAACGCCGCAACCGCTATGATCTTTTGTTTAGGAAGGATGGACTCGGTGGTCTTTTCCGGTCTCTCTTCAGAAGAGTATTGTCTGGAGAGGGCATCCGCCTTGACGTTTTTTGTGCCGGGAATATATGACAGAATAAAATTAAATCTGGAGACAAATAACGACCAGCGGGCTTGGCGAGGACCTAAGCGACAGGCATTCTCAATGTACAACAGGTTTTTATGGTCCGTGAGAATCGTGAATGGCACTTTTGAGCCCTACAGAAGGTGCCTCCATTCTTGAAGAGCCAGCTTGATAGCCAAAAGTTCCCTATTGCCCACGTCATAATTTCTCTCCCCTGGAGAATTTTTTTTAGAAAAAAACCCGCAAGGGTGAAGTTTGTCCCGGGGATAAAATTTCTGAGACAGAACCGCACCAGCCCCACAGTCAGAAGCATCAACCTCTAGGGTGAACGGAAGATTAGTGTTCGGATGTCAAAGGATGGGAGCAGAGACAAAGGCTTGTTTCAATGTCTTAAAAGCCGTGGCTGCCTCGGGTGACCAAGAAGAAGGATCTGCACCTTTTTGGGTCAGTGCCGTGATAGGAGCGATGATGGTGGAAAAGTTGCAAATAAATTTCCGGTAATAGTTGGAGAATCCTAAAAATCGCTGAATAGATTTGAGGGAATTGGGTTGCGGCCAATCCACTACGGCTTTCAGTTTCTCTGGGTCCATAGCCAAGCCTCTGTTGGAGATAATGTACCCAAGAAAGGAAGTGGTAGACTGGTGAAAAAGGCATTTCTCCATTTTAGCAAACAACCGGTTCTCTCGGAGACGCGAAAGCACAAACTTCGTGTGGATGATAATGTCCTGTAAATTTTGGGAAAAAATAAGGATGTCATCCAGGTAGACAATCACACAGCGATTAAGGACATCCTGAAAGATGTCATTGATAAAGTCCTAAAAAACTGCTGGTGCATTGCACAAACCGAAGGGCATCACTAGGTATTCGTAGTGCCCGCTACGGGTGTTGAAGGCAGTTTTCCATTCATCGCCCTCCCGGATACGGATGAGATTGTATGCCCCACGGAGATCAAGTTTGGTAAAGAGGTTGGCCCCTTGAAGTCAGTCGAAGAATTCGGAGATGAGTGGGAGTGGATAACGATTTTTCACCGTAATATGGTTCAGGCCCCGGTAATCAATACACGGTCTGAGAGTACCATCTTTCTTCTTGACGAAGAAGAATCCAGCCCCCGCGGGAGAGTTGGAATGATGCATAAAGCCCCGCTTTAAGTTCTCACGAATATATTCATCCATGGCTTCCATCTCGGGCAACGAGAGGGGATAGGATTTGGACTTTGGCAAAATGTATCCAGGTACCAGGTCAATCGGACAGTCGTAGGAACGATGAGGGGGTAACAGCTCAGATTGCGTCTTGCTAAAAACGTCCACAAATTCTGCGTAAGGGGGAGGTAATTCCCTCTTAGGATTGGATGTGTTAGCTAGTAGATGAGACGGATGTTCCGTAGACGAAGAAGATTCCTCTGACCTTGACCTCCAGACAATGGGATTAGGGGATACCCAATCGATGCGCGGAATGTGCTTCTGCAACCAGGGCAGACCAAGCGTGACCGGTGTACCTGGGGCATGAATCACGTCAAAGCCCAGGGTCTCTTTGTGGGAGTGAGAAGAAAGGGTGATAGGTCCGGTCTCCAAGGAGATATATGCCGGAGTGAGTGGCCGATTATCAATCCCGACCAAGGCAACGGGGGACTTCTTCTTAGAAAGTGGGATCTGATTTTGTTCAGAGAAGGTCTGATCCATGAAGTTCCCTCCTGCGCCGGAATCGATAAATGCTGCTGTGGAGGTGCAGAAGGTAGGACCAGAAAGGGAGACAGGAATGGTCAATTTTATAGGGAGTTCCCTTCTGGATAGGGGACAAGGAAATTTAGCATCCAGGGAGAGCCCCTTCGTACTCACTGGGTTTTTTCGTTTCCCGGAGATGGTGGACAGTCACGGGTACGCTGCTCAGAAGATCCGCAATGATGGCACGACTCTCCGGTGAGCGAAATTGTCGTAAGGGTGCCCGAGGGTGCTGGACTCCGAGTTGCATTGGCTCTGTGGCTTCCAGCGCAGGCAGCGTTGAGAAGACGGGTCTCGAGGTAGTAGAGAACCTGGAGAAAGGAGCATGGAAAGGCGTAGACCGGGGTTGCTGACGCTGAGCACGGCGTACCTGAAGACGCTGGTCCATACGAATGGCCAGGGTGATGAGGTCCTCCAGAAGTCCTGGCCTGGGTTGAGAAGCAAATTCATCCTTCAGGGAGTCTGATAAGCCTTTCCAGAAGACGGAGACTAAGGCCTCCTGACCCCAACGAGTCTCAGCTGCTATGGTCCTGAATTCCAAGGCGTATTGGGCCACAGGACGACGTCCCTGTGTAAGCTGCAGCAGGGAATCAGAAGCAGTCTCTTGTCATGCGGGGGTATCGAAGACCTGTCGGATGTCTCGTCTGAAGGCTGCGTAATCTCGGGTAATATCGGGGCGCAAATCCCAGATCGGGGAGGCCCATGCCAGTGCATTACCTGTGAGCAGACTGTACACATAAGCTACCTTTTTCTGACCAGTAGAATACAGCTGCGGAGCCATCTCGAACTGGATCTCACATTGGTTGAGAAAGCCACGACAAGCGTGGGGATCCCCTGCGTAGGGCTTCGGAGCCAGATACATCGGACCTGAGGATGAAGTGGATGTTGAATCTGATTGCGCCGGCGCTGCAGCCACAGGTGGTGCCTGTAGAGAAAGGTCCTGTACCTGTTGGGAGAGGAGAGCCACTTGATCCGTCAAGGCCTGGATTTGTTGGTACATGGCCGTCATCATAGAGTCCACATCTGTCTGGTCTGCGTCTTGTGGGCTCGACATAATGTTACGCCGGTGCTGCCTGCAGACCAGACACGTCCCTTCTACTGAGATGAGGAACGTATATGGGCACGCACCCGCAGCAAAAGGAGCGTGTCCGGAGTGTGGTGTTTTAGGCGTTGCCAGGCCAGGTGGTGTTAGCTAGCAATACTTGCCGGTACCGGTGAAGAAGTGCCGTTGTCGTTGCCGTTTAGTCAAGGTCAGGGATTGGAGAATTCCGGAAGGTCATTGTCCAAGCCGGGGTTGAGAGCCAGAGATAGACGTCTGCCAAGCCAAGTCGTAACCTGAGAGAATAAGAGAGAGAATGCCAGAGTAGTAATCCTAGTGGAAACTATGTCGAGCAATGAGTGAATGGGAGGACAGGCAATATAAAGTGCGGCTGACCAATCAGAAGTGGAGGCAGGCCTGGAGGAGTGCGTGGAGCTATCTTGGATAGGTCCACTTGATTGGCAGGCAGGTGATGGCTCTTATTTTGGCAGGAGGTCTTGTTCGTCTGCTGGGGGCATGGTTTCACTGCTAGAGCAGTGAATAAATTATCTTCACCCGGCGCGCGCTGTTCACGCGCGCGGCCGGGACACACGGCAGCCGCATGGGAGAGGGAAGAGCCAGCAGGGGAGAGAGACCGCCGGGGACGACGGGGAACCCCCAGAGCAGCAGGAGGTAAGTGGCGCCAGCGAGGGGCACGCACCTCAGCAGCGGGAGGTAAAGAAGATGAGGAGGGGCCGGGCTGCGGGCGCCGCGATCCCTGACTCCTCACAGGAACTTATTACTCATGGAGACTGTGATGGCAGATACAATAGATATCTTCAAAAAAAGGTTGGACATCTTTTTAGAAAGGCGAAGTATACAGGGATATACCAAATAAGTAAACATGGGAAGGATGTTGATCCAGGGAGAAATTGGATTGCCAATATTTGGAGTCAGGTAGGAATTAATTTTTTCCCCTTATGAGACATAATTGGATGATATTTCACCAGGGTTTTTTTTTTTTGCCTTCCTCTGGATCAAAATACTGTAAATACAAATATGGGATAAGTATCTGCTATCTACATTTTATTATAGGGTGAACTTTATGGACATATATCTTTATTAAACCTCATCTATTATCCAACTATGTAACTATATACTGTAAATGATTTTCATTTAATGCAGTTTAGACAGTGTCCATGCTTTTCCCATTGTATTTAGTAAGATAATAGGACACCTCATTGTTTCTGATTTTTTACAAGATTTCCCAATTCTTAAACTGCCATGATTATTGTAATGTTACTGCAGCCAGAGTAATTATTATCTCTCTATCCACAGAGTATGACTAGCAGAAATGGGGCATAAAATACAGAGGCGACAGGAGGTTTGTAAGGTGTAATTTGCTTTCCTCGCTGCTAGTTGACAGCTGATTATCCTGGAAGGCTGGTCATGCTAAATATATGCAAAATGTTGTGTCAAATACAACAAGAACTGTACAAAGAAGCCACCTGGTGTTTAGCACAGTGATTTCCAACCTTTTTTTTTTGGTTAAGGAACCTTAAGTGAAATTCAAAGCAGGGGTGCGCAAACTGGGGTTGCAAGATTTTTTTTGGGGGGGGGAAGGGGGGGTTACAGAGGACCTGCGCTCTTCCCCAAGGCATTTATTTGACACTTGATACAAGGTAAGGGGGGGGGTGCAAGCAGTGGGGGAGAGGAGGCAGGGGTGTGCACGGCAAAATATTTATCTAATAGGAACTCTGTGATCAGTTGCATTATACATTCTTCTGTATTTGATACAATTTTCAAATGACCAGAAATTTGCAGGGAACCATGCATGGGATGTCCATGGTTGAAAAACACTGGTTTAGCAACTTGAAATGAAACTTATAATATCTTTGCTACATGAAGCTGGCTGAAATCGGCTGGTTGGTAATTTCCTGCCATAAAAATGATTTCACACATGTACCTTAGATCTCATTGGCCGCTGATAAGACTCAATGTCATAAAAGGCAGAAAAATAGCCAGCAAACCAGTGTGTGTAATTTATGAAGCAATCAGACACTAGCATGTTCAGCCCTAGCTTGGCTAATCTCTTGAATGCAGGGGAAGTATAAGACTTAAGGACTGCACGCTTTAAAAATAATACCTATTGTCAATTTTAATCAGGATGAGCACATCTAATATGAGCTTTTAAAACACCTTCAGGTGTCTGAGAGCTGATATTATCTTTTATCCCTTAACATAATAATGGGAAATGCCTGGGCTGGAAACATGTATATCTAGATCTCTTAAAACTTGGGACTGCCATACAAATTTACTCTGAAGATGATGGGTGGTTATACATGACTGATTTGAGAACAGGACTCACAGAATCATATACTTCTCACTTGAGCTTGTGCTGGCACTTAAAAGAACAAGATACAGGGGTGTGTTATTGAATCAATATATTTATATATTGCACTTGGCCCCAAAACAACTTTTTTTTACAACTAGTTTACAACTAAGCCACGTCTCAGCTATAGAGACATTGGCTCTGGGCCCGAGGAAACCGAAATTCAGTTGTCCCTCTTTTTATTACGTTAGGCAGCTTAACGCTAAAGATGTTTCGCAAAATGAATGTGGCACTTTCACTCGTGTTGTAGTCTTGGGCGTTGTGTCCGTCTATATATTTCTTTCTACAAAATGACTGAGCCACTGATTGAGCCACCTGTGCTGAAGCAGGGATAACCCTAATTCCTAGTTTGGGATGGCTCTTGAGGACTGGAGTTGGCCACGCCTGTTTGATGGGTTTTGGTTTTGTATTTGGTGTTGACATTTAAGGTTCCAGTAGGTTCAGATCCCACACATCCACGTGCCCATCTCTATTCAACGTGGAACTTCCTGCGAAATGAAATCCATCGGCACTAGCGACCGGGAGCCCAGAGTCTACAAATCATTTTAAAATTAATCTAATCCTTTTATGTTGCCATGTAACATAAAGCAAGATAGCAAGACAATCCATATATATTATGCATATTAACATCACGAAAAGGACCAAAAAAAAAAAATACGCCAACAAAATCATTTAATTAACGTTATTACTGTGCTGCGCTCTGTGGCGCTGCTGAAAGTTAACTTGAAAAAGCACTACCATAAAGCAATGGCATATGCTTTAAGTCAAGAGCAATAAATAAGGTAATAAATAAAGTCCCAGCCATTAATAAACGCCTGCCTTGCCTTCTGTGACAGCAAACTAAAAAAACAGTAGGGAGGGGAAGCATTGTTAATAATTTCTATTCACTGATGTGAATATATAGGGATGGTTGATAATAAAGGAGCGTGAATGATCCCCTTAGCCCCCAGTAAATATACCTTTAAGGGGTATTCCCACTTTTGCGGTGAGGAGAGGTTAGTGGTATATAGCACTGGCGTTGTCTTTAGAAGATTCTGGCTCTAACCCCAGCGCCAGCTTCTAAAAATATCTAACATCATAAATTCTATGTAGAAATGTGAAAATAGGTACTCTGCACTGAGCAATTGACAGTATATGAGGGTATATGGAAGTAATCTTGAATAAAAATATCTACCAAAAACTGAAATAGAATAGTGCAACCTACGAGTGAAACAAGCAACGAATAAATAATGCACAATAAATACAGAGCATGGTATATCCTATCAATAATCTCACCTTCCCTGCAGCCCAGGTGCACCTCTCATTCAGAGTGAAGTGAAACCATCCAACGGAAAAAAAAAACAACTAGAGCGCAAGAAGGAAACAATACAGCGTGTCATCTGTGAAAACATGTGATCCCCACCAACCCCCCACTCCAAGGTATTGCACTCACAGAAAGTCATCTTGGTAGAGATGTGTATAAATAGATAAGTGTTATAGACTCCTGGACATCTCCTCCGTCTTCTTACTGCCGCCTTCAATGGGACTCGGGATGAAACTCGGAGAAGATCGAGAGATGGGACAAAGAGAGCAGTGCACATAGCGTAATACAATTGAATAAATCAGGGGGGGGCTCAACTGCAGTCCTCAAGCCTTCCCAACAGGTCAGGTTTTCAGGATATTCATGCTACGGCACAGGTGGCTCAATCAGTCCCTGCATCAGCACAGGTGGCTCAATCAGTCCCTGCTTTAGCACAGGTGGCTCAATCGGTCCCTGCTTTAGCACAGGTGGCTCAATTGGTCCCTGCTTTAGCACAGGTGGCTCAATTGGTCCCTGCTTTAGCACAGGTGGCTCAATTGGTCCCTGCTTTAGCACAGGTGGCTCAATTGGTCCCTGCTTTAGCACAGGTGGCTCAATTGGTCCCTGCTTTAGCACAGGTGGCTCAATTGGTCCCTGCTTTAGCACAGGTGGCTCAATTGGTCCCTGCTTTAGCACAGGTGGCTCAATTGGTCCCTGCTCAGCACAGGTGGCTCAATCAGAGGCTCTGTTTCCAATGGTGTTTTTTGATGAATCCACGTGGATTACTGTAAAACCCACCATATCTGCTTGCAGATTTTACACCGCAAACAGGATTTGGGGGGGGAGGGGGAATGTGAGAAAATCCAGGAAACAGATTTGGGCGGATTCGTCCATCACTTATAGCAACTACCTTGTTATGCAGCAATGAACACATTCAACCAATACACAATGTCCCGAAGAGTCCAACTTAAAGCCTTATTTTTTGAATGGGGTCGATTTATCAACGTCTCCTAGCTGCAACAGTATAAAACGATCCATCTGTATGATTCATACATACATACAGTACATACATACATACAGTACATACATACATGCATACAGTGACCTCATGAAACTTCCCGAGTAACATTTACAGTATAAACACACCCTTTTTGTCTTCATAGTTTTGCTGTCACCCCACCTGATCAGTTTGGTCAGAGTGCGAGTTTCCATACAATCACTGCAGTTAGAAGTCAACTCTACGTGAGGAGAATCATCTCAGCAAATGATAGGAGCTTCTCTTTTTTTTCTTGCAAATCAGCCCCTACAAGGAACAAAATCCCCTGCAGACGGTGAAAGCTCACTTGATATTTTCAAGGCCATGCAACAGATGCCAACGAAATGCGCTGAAGTGTAAAGCATCCGGGGAACGTTCGTTCTGGTTGTGTCATTCAATGACTTCAACATACTGAGCTGTAGGATAATTATGGGCAGACACTGGGCTGTACTGTAAGTGGCTGGATACGTGTTACGAGCAATAGAATGTGCTTTCGTTACTTTGCTGCTCTCTTAAATTATTAATAAATAGTGAATGTATGCCATTTATTTCCATATTATTCATATTTATGACTGTTCATTGATTCCAAAAATGAACCCCTTCAGCACTATAGGCTGAAACACTGGTGGTCCCAGCAGCTTCTGCAAGTCAGGATACAATATTAAATCATATCCCTTTGAATCTGAGGGAGAAGATTCAGCCAGTCTCCCAGGCTGCAGATACACCACCTCTTCTCTCTGCTTACAGACCAACCTACAATATTTAGATTAAAAAAATAATAATAACGTACCCTGGATTTAAGAGTAGTATCGCTACATTATTTATTACCCTTCCAGAGAGCACTGATACTGTACATTGTTTTCCCCTGTGGCAATTGACAGTGTTGTCAGTTTTCGAGTGTGAAATGTGTTCTGATGTAAAGGCTTTTTTGATGTCACCAATGTACTTTATCTGACACTGCATGTCCCTTTCTTGCAGCAAACAAGCTCCTGGGTACCACCCACTCCTTCAATGTGGGAACATGCATCGAAGCAGCGTTCTCCTCTACTGACCAGAAAACATTAACCCAGGGGTTTTCCACTCCAGCCTGCAAGACCCCCCCAACAGGTCAGGTTTTAAGGATATCAGGATATCCCTGCTTCAGCACAGGTCTAAGCTACTGATTGAGCCGCCTGTGCTGAGGCAGGGATAGCCTTAATACCTGTCCTTATAGGGGAACAGGGCTTGGTGACTGGAGATGAGGATGCTCAGTATATTAAAACTCATTAAAGATGCCATTAAAGGAGGAATCCAAGCAATATCCTACATGTTTTTTTTTTTAAATCAGTTCTGTTAGTATTAGATACTACTTACATTTTTTTATTCAACTCTTAATGCCATTTTAAATGATTCGAAATAGAATAAGCATCCTTTGATTTCTATAGCAAGTTTTATCACAATTCCCCGGCAGTGCAACATCTTTGTAACACTTTCCTGTTTGTGAAAATTTGTTGCCAATATTCCCAGCAGTTTGAGCTGCAAACTGTAACAATCGACAATGATAATTTAGTAATATAAGAATACATTGTAGCTGCTGAGTTACACTGGCTGAAGGATCGATCTGAAATTGAAAGTTAGACATTTTGTGAACCCTGGGAAGCCGGATTTTTGCTAATCGATCACGGGAGAACGAATCGATCGTCAGCTTGGGTAATTTGTTTTCAATAAAGGTAATCAAAGGCTGCATATATTAAAACAAAACAAAATGATGCCTCTTTAAGAGTTGGTTAAAAAATGCAGCAAGTACTGTCTAATACAAAAGAACTGTTTATTTTAAAAAATACACATGTAGGATATTGCTTGGTTTGCTCTTAAAATTTAGCGCTGGGGGCATTGCAGAATAAGATTAGATTCAAACGTTTTTCCATTTGCAGCTAGTGATGTGCGAAAATGTCTGAGTTTGGTTTGCGAAAATGTTAGCAACATTTGTAAGATTTGTACATATTCACATGCTGTTGCTAACTTTAACACTACTGTGGATATATATATATATATATATATATATATATATATAAATATATATATATATATATATATATATATATATATATATATATATATAAATCTGAGCCAAACCATTCAATAATGTTATGTAAAACTGTGAATGAAATACAAGCCAAAACCCAACAAATTGTCATCGACAGATTCTGTGTCATAATTTATCATGTTGTTGTTTTTTTTTTTTTAATAAAATTGTCGAATCTTTGGAAAACATTCAAAGTTTTATGAAAAGTTTAAAAGTTCCAAATGTTTTTAATATAATTTTTGTTCAAATCCAAAATGTCAAAACATTTAAAAACCAAAACACCATTGACTTATTTTACCCACAATATCTTAACTAAGTGTGGTGAAACCTATCCCATGCTTCATTTTGCAAGGCCAGTATAACCAACCCCACACTGATGAGACAAATTAAGGTCGAAACAGCTGTCTGTGGGTAGGTTTACTGGCTATACATCTTATTCCAGGCTGTGCTCAAAAGCTGTGAAATGCAGCAAGCATAAGCTTATAGGAGACCATGTGATGTGGTTTTGAACCAAAAGGTGGCACTGTGTGCTCATTTGCATGTAATTTCCCAGAATCCCTTGTTGCAGTGGAAGCACTGTGTGCTGGGTGATAATGGTGAAAGGCGGGGTTGCAGACCTGTCTAAGACATGCAAATGAGCATACAGTAGTATTTCCATTTGCTTGATATATATATATATATATAGATATATATATATATATATATATATGTATATATATATATATATATAATATATATAATATATATATATATATATATATTGGCAAATCTTGGCTATCCACGTTATTTATTTATAAAATGTTTTACCAGGAAGTAATACAATGCGAGTTACCTCTTGTTTTCAAGTATGTCCTGGGCACAGAGTTATGATGACTAATAATACATGGTTACAAATCCATAGTTACATAGGAGAACAGGATATATATTATATATGTAGCCATGTCTGGTTTTGGCTACTAATCTAAACTAAATAAACTGGTGTACGTGGCGCAAGCAAGAGTGTGAATATAACAGTGCAATATAACTGTGCAATAAACCCAGTGAATACAAATAAACACTATCACTTATACTGCAACTCCATGGAACAGGGTCCTCTGAAGTGGTTATTCCTTGAAAAACCTCATGTAGACAAGCAAGCACAGGTGCATTAACATTTTACTTTCATTGACAAACAACACAGGTGGGAAAAGGACAACTGAACTTTCCCCGCTGGTCAAAAGCAGAGAGTGACTTTGGGTGCACTCCAACCCTACTCCAGACTCAGCTCCAGGCTCAGATCCTTGCTGTGTGCGTGTCCGTGTGCATGGGTTCCCCATTCTGCGTCTCTCAGTCGTATCCTGGGTTGCTTTGCATCAGTCTCACGTCAGCCGCTCTGATTCCTGGTGGAGTTGGTACGGTGGCCTCTGTAGTCCAAAATGCCCAACTAGTTTCATCTTTGATTGGCTTCTTCTGGGGCAGCTCCCTTGAGTGACAAGGGGAAGGCGGGCTAAGGCCTGTGTTCTGCCCTATCAGGGCCTCAGACCTTGGACTTTCCCCCAGGGTACTTAAGGGGCTGCACTTCCTAAAATTAGTCAGTGTTGTCTACCCCCTGAGAGAGACTGGTCCCATGGAAGAGTGTGTGCAGGGCTCTGGACACCTTCTATCCCTTCCCTTTGCAGAGTGGGAGTGAGGACTACACCTCCTACTCCATCAGGAAGTAGGGTAATGTTAAGGACCAACCTTTGGGGCCCATGCCTGGGGGTTGAGTCCAGGGACCATCACAAGGCTGGAAACAAGTGTATGCGGTGTATGGTGATTGTTGCTGTTGGACAATAAAGCTGTTCCTGTGTTATATAATATACTCCTGCCTGAGTCTGCAATCTATCGGGGGGAGTATCAGAGGGTTCTCCTGCAGGGATTGCCTCCAGCACTCCTGGAGCCTGCAAGAGATGGAGGCGCTGAACCACGAGTGAGAAAGAACCAGCTATCACCCCAAAAGCCTGTCCTGTCTTCCCCAACAACAAAAGCGGCACCTCAGTGCTTCTGTGAACCAGCAGGTACTCATCACTACACCACACCTGGTAACAGGGGAATCTCCCAGGGGGTGGGGGAAACACCATAAAATATACAGGACATTGCATGCAGTCTTGAAAATGGCGATATTCACACCAAAAAAATTCTCGCTCTCTCTTGCTAAGTGGATTTTTGAGAGCAGCAAAAAAAAAATCCAATATTCACCTATTTCATGAACAAACATTAAATAAGCGATGGTTGGTAAAAAAAAAAAAAAAAAGTGCTAAAAACCCTCCACCGCACAGTGTACAACAAATAATGCCACTAGTGATATTTTTATGTGATGAACTTGTTCAGAAGTTTCACACATCTTTACCTGCAGTGCTACTTTAAAAGCCTTCACATCCTTTCTAAGAGACCAAAAATGTTAGCAATTTGGGACTTTGAATCTTCACAGACATGAGAAAAGACCATCTTTCCTTAGATGCAAATAGATTCCTAGAAAGTACTTTACCAGCTCAATGGCCAGAAGAAATCCAGCCTTATCTCCATAATATCAGGGCAAAGGCAGCAATTTAACAACAGAAACTTGCACAGCATCACATGTTTATCTAAGTACTTAACCCTCCTTAGAGCTTGAAAAAGCAATCACTGCAGATACTGAACCCATTAGAGCAGAGGTCAAAGATCGGCAACTGCTGGTTCACAACAGCAGTATATGATGACAATGAACTGGGTGGCAGTGCTGTGCATGTTAGAGACTCTTCATACTACTGAAATAGCAGTATGTATTGCAATAAATTGTGTTATAAATTGAGTTAAAGGTATGAGCTATTTACAGAACATTAAAAAAGTTCTACTAATGACTTGTTTCAATACGACCTATTCAAAATACCAGTTATTATTATGGGTACAGTGTATCTGTAGGTAATCAAGACAACAAGTATTTGAAACTCAAATCTAAAACCATAATTACTATGTGTACATTGTGTGAGCTTTTTGTTACATTAAAATGCGTCCCCGTAAGATCCAGTTAAAAAGGCAAATTAACTCATATCAAATAAAGTGATTAATAATTCCTACTGCTTCTAATTGTAATGCAAGCAACGTGTTCACAATTACAGCCTGCTAAACACAAAGATAAAGAAAGAAATCTAACAAATGCTTCATCGTATTAATTAGTTTCATTTTTTTACAAAAGTAGATCCAACATTCTCCTACAACCTTTTCTTGGAGGGTTTAGGTCAGGGGTGGTCAGTCTGAGCCACTGATTGTGCCACCTGCGCTGAAGCAGGGATATCCTTAAAATCTGACCTGTTGCTGGCCCTTGAGGACTGGCTTAGATTATTAAATGGTAACGGCTTCCTACTGATGCCCAGTTCTCTTATTTATACCAGCAGCACTCCCCCCCACAGGAAAAATCAGTGCACCGCCGTCAGAAAGATGCAAAGGCTGGGATATGTGACTTATAAAACTTTATTGGAGCGGATCCTTTGACAAAGCGCTTTGGCGTGAAACGCGTTGGAGGATCCGCCAGAACTCCACTGACATGCTCCAATAAAGTTTTATAAGTCACATATCCCAGCCTTTGCATCTTTCTGTCGGCGGTGCACCGATTTTTCCTGTGGGAGGAGTGCTGCTGTTACTTGTGACGTCATCGGAAGCACGCCGGGCTGCTGAATCGGCTGACGAGCACAAACCCTGCCGGATACAGACCACCCACCGGGACTGAGCAGTCGTCTGCGGGTTGCGGTGTGCCTACCCGGACGGAGGATTTTCATCTACTAAAGAGGACGGCTGTACCTAGATCATCAACCGTGAGTCTAATTACAACTACATTCGAGCTTGCATATAAGCCAGTTGTTTAGGAGAGTACTCATATCCATTGTTGCTCACACTCATGGTCAGCCTGTATGCTCCTCGTTTTTCTTTCCCCTGCGTATGGGATTCTTGGAGACATATGGAATTTTGCAGCATATTATTCAGCAGCCCAACAACAAAAATCTTCTGAGCGCCGGATTGGTGAACTAGTTCACAGTTTACCATATCACTCTTATTTATTCCTTTTTAAATAAGGGAAATGGCAGCTTGATAGAGAAGGTGTAACAGCCTTTTATCCAAGCAATGATTTACAGTTGCAGTGTGGCTTCCTACCTCTGGTTACTGTCTCTTGTAATTATTCGAGTGCTATTACCTGGAAGTGTCTGCCTCTGCACCATGGATTTAAACCGTTATCAAAGGAGTTGCTGCCCGTTGTCTATACCACAATTGTTTTAATATTTTTACCATGGTCTGAATTATTTGGTCAATCCTAGCCTAGGATCAAAGTGGCAGTGACATGTTTAACAGGTTAACTGTAAATGACTGGTACCCATTAAGGGGGGAAAAAAAGCATTTTTCACCCTAGTTATTTGCAGTGTTTTTATCATTTACCAAAATCTCTCTTGAAATAAAATGGTTGCAAACACTTTAATATACAGGCACATTGTTAATTCCTAATCGTTTCCCTTTGTTCTATGCAAACTAATACTGCTGCCATAATTAGCCAAAATAGATACGTTCGGATAGAGATACATAAATAGTAGGAACATAGTCATTTCCCTATGTCTAAGAAACTGATTTCATTGATAAAATGTTTCACGCACTTTTTTTTTGCCCGCTGTGTGTAACTCTCCCTTTAATAAGTTAATGCACTTATTTTTATGAATGGAAATTATTCCAGCTTGGGTCAGAGCATAATGGTTCATACCCTGAGTCATACAGAGAATGAGGGATGCACTGTTAAAGGACCTAAGTGCTCCCAGTCCCAGACTTTCTTCAGAGAGGCCTTTAAATATTTATGATGGACAGATTCTGGTAATGAATGACTCAGGCAAGTAGATAAATGCTAGAATCCAGTAATCGCTTGCTTGCTGTTATTATTGTTTTTTCTCAATTCTCAACAGGAGCGAAAATGCTAGCTTGGAAACAGAGCATGCTGGGAGTAGTTTTAGAAAGGGATTGCCAGGCAGGTGGTAATTTGGTGTCATGTATTCAGCAGGAATTCATTTCTTGAGCTCACTGATGAGATATATTTTGACACTAGTGGTTAAGGGAAGCGTAATCATCATTTTAACCACTTAAGCACTGGGAGGTTTAAAAATAAATGAAACTCTATAACGATAATAGACTTGTTGGAAAAGAGATAATGTTCTCCTTATTCTAAATTAATTCAATGGGTATTTTGGGCCAAAATCAGCCCAAACTTCAGATTTGATAGTATTAAAGTTATGTGTGAGATTATTGATAATATATATAAATATATATATATATATATATATATATATATATATATTTTTTTTTTTTTTTTTTTTTTTTTTAAGCACAGACAGAAAAAAAATCAACTAGAAAAGTATTTAACAGATGGTGGGGTGCAGGCAGAAGGACAGGAATCACCAGCAGGTCCAGTAGAAATAAGATGAAAGAAGTCTCCAGCAGTCTCCAGACAGTAGCAAAAATAGAATAGATTTATTTAATACACGAAGCAAACAAATGTATCCAGAGCAACCTTTCCGGCCAACACTCTGTCCTTTCTCAGGCTCTAACTCAGTTAGAGCCTGAGAAAGGACCGAGTGAAGTCTGAAACGTTGCTCTGGATACATTGATTTGCCTCATGTATTGAATACATCTATTCTGTTTTATCTACTGTCTGGAGAGTTCTGCAGACTTCTCTCACTATATATATATATATATGTAGCCCTCTTTCCTGCTGCTCTAGAGCGACTACTAGTGCTGTATGTACCTGCTGGCTCAGCGAGATCTGGGCCTCCGCTAACTGGGAGCCTGGGGTAATATTTCTGTCTTGGCAGCGCCTCCACTTACCCAGGATCCCCAATAAGTGAGATTCCCCTAACCTAGAATAATGATAACACACTTCAACCTTTGACTCGTTTACTATTATGTGATAGCAGAACCTTATCTCATATTCCTAACATATAGCATACATAGAACCCAGCATAGAACTGAATGACATGCAATATAACACCTGTGGCTCAGCCACTCTCCTAAAGAGAAATGTCCTTACCCGTCACCGCGTGCACCCCACACCGTGTCCAATGATATATATATATAGGCTCAGTCCTTTGGTCACTCAACCCAGTGTCCCCAAAGAGTCCTCCCCCAAGGCGGGATCAGCGCCTGTCGGTACCGGTGTTGGTGCACTTATTAAATACCTTCCGGCTACTCCTGCAACCGACTTCAAAAAGGATCCGCCGATCCAGCGTAGTCTCTCACTCGAGTTAAGCATGTCCAGCATCTTGAGCCCAAACCACTGTCACCACCGCAGCTCCGCGACACTTTTTCCCTAGCTGTGCTACAGTAATGGGATAGGTGTCTCTCTATATACAGTAGGGCCTCCCTGCAGCACAACAAGCTTATGGTGGCTCAGGGTATACACCGGGGCCTGAGGGGAAATCTGACCCCTGCACACACACCACCTCTTCCCTTGCTCCTCCGGTGCCCTCTGAGTAGCGTGGTCTCTCCCACATGCTTCCCTTTCCTGCCTGTCAGCAATCCCTGCAATCCTATTCGCTCCCTGGCGTCAGGTGGCCTTGCTGAGGCTCCTGGGGGTTGTAGGTTACTGATGAGCCTCCTGGTGATTGGCCAGCCGTTCGCGTGCTTTTCACTGCGCATGCGTGACACACAACATGGCGGTGCCCTGTACTATCGGGCCGCCGCAGAACGCTTCCTGCACAGCCCCCACCTTCCAAATGTGCCGCAGATCTACCGTGCGACCCTGACAGCGGAGGTACAGAGAGAGAGAGCCAGGGAACACCACTACATATATATATGTAGCCCTCTTACCCCCACCCTAAGTGAGATTGAGGTGGGTAGGTGTATCTGACTAGTTATCAGTGTGGTGCTGTACCTGTTTGGCAACCAGGAGGGCTGAGCTTCCGCCACTGGGAACCTGGGGTATATACATACATTGGGTGCAGCGCCTCCACTGATGAGGGATCCCAATGTGGTGGGAGTGTGCCCTCACCAGAACAACCATACAGTAAATACACACATTGGGAATAAACAGTATTTACTGAGCGTGAACGGTAACTTCAATGAAACTTTCTTTGCATAACATCAATACATCATATGAATAACATTGCATCACCCTGAATGCATACCATCCCCTCAGCCCACATGTCCATCATCACATCACCCTCAGTCCCTTTGATAATAATGTGCTTGGGCACTTATCCCTTGAGTGTCCACAACAATAAGGTGAGTGTGAGTGTGAGGGATAGCGCTTCCCTGTGTTGCGGCCCGGTGGTGCACTTATTATACTACCTCCCTGATCACTGCTCCTGATCAGGATAATCCTTGGAACTCAGCAACACCGCACAGTGATCCCACGCCGCACTGCGCTGCTCTCTGCAGGAATGGATACACACGCTGATTGCACAGGGGAGGGATCACCAGCCGGAATGATCCTTTACCACAGTCTCTGCTATGGAGTCAGATACTCTTTCTGCACTCAGGCTGCACGGGCATTCAGGCAATGTCCTGCAGCATTTCTCTTCCTCTCTGAGTATGATGAAGGAGTCCCTGTCCTAAGGCAGTCCCTATAACATACAGTATTCCTCTACAGTGTCTCAGGGGACTAACTGGGCCCTGGGGGTATACCTATACCCCAGTCCTTGCATGCAGAAGATCTCTTGCTGTAGATTCTGTCTGATCCCAGACTCTGGCAGCTCACCACGTGCAACTGGCACTGGTGATATTACATAACACTGTGTAACTTAGAAAGCAACCCCCCTTCTTTCTATGAGGGGCCTTTCCCTGACACAGCCAAAGCCAACTACTCTGGCTGCACTGCAAACAACACTGTTGCAACTTGCTATCCTGCTCAGTTAAAGAGGCAGCCTCCCTATCTGGGGTCTGTCCCTAGCTGCAGTACCTCACTGGGGATTCAGGGCAATCTGGGGCCTGGGGAGGGTACTCTGGCCTAGTGCATGGGTCCCTGCCCTGCACACCTACCTGCTCCCTGTCTGCTTCCCCACCCTGAGTGACTTCCTTCCTGTCAACCTGCTAATATCCCTAACTAAATCCTCCCCTTAATAGGAGGATCCCTCAGCCCTATTGGCTAAGCTAAAACACCTGACGGCCTGCTGCTATGCCTCCTGGGAAGTGTAGTTTCCAAGGAGGCTCCTGCCTATGGAGACCACATGGGGGCCTCTGTAATGGCCGCCTACCTTTTCCTATCTCTGCCTGCGCTATCCTAATGGCTGCCGCGCCACTTCCCTGTGCATGTGCAATCTCTAGAGGGCCTTCCTGCCTCTCTACCTTCTCCTGTGCCCTATCTGCCACCTCTAAGATGGCCGTCGCAACTCCTAGAACTCTGCTGTGCATGCACGGCCATTTCGCCACACACAAGATGGCCGCCGTACTCGTCCGCACATGCGCAAGCGATCGCGCACGAGCGTTCAAGTCCAACATGGCGGCGCCTGACCGAATGGTGGCGCCAACCAGTGCAGAGCCACCGGAGCCTCACTACGCCTCCTGCTGCTGGCTAAATCACCGCACCGCCCTAGCTGGTCCCGTATATATATATATATATATATATATATATATATGTATATACACACACACACACACACACACACACACACACACACACACACACAGATGTAGAAGGGCTATTGCTCTGCTGGTGCATTCTGGTGGGATATACAGTATTGGGCTATTCTACATTATCACTGGCTTGATTTCTATGAAAATTCTGGGATATTCTGTGTTGTAACATAATATTCTACATTATCTGTAGGTAATAATCTATAAAAATATATATATATGTAGCCCCCTTTCCCCCCTTGTCCAAGGTGACCACGTGTGATGCTATTACCTGAGTGGCAAACAGGAGGCCTGATCCTCCGCCACTGGAAGCCTGGGGTGTATGTAATAAATATATTCTAACAGCGCCTCCACCTGGGAAGGATCCTCACACAGTGGGATAGCCCCTCCCAAGACAATACAGTCAGTAATTGCCCACAAGGGTATATGTAACAGTATTTACTGAACCATAACTTATAAACAACAACTATGCAACATAACATAACACCACATCAGAGTATAACGAGCACCCCACCCAGTACCACCAGTGAGTGTCCCAAATGTACTTTGGGTGTTAGGCACCAATACCCTGCTGTCCCTTTCCCAGTGTCCAGCCCACCCAAAAGTGTAAGGAGTAGCGCTCTCCCGTGAACTGTTGGTGCACTTGTCTTTGTTAACACCGCGGTGGTCTGGTCCCAGACCACAGACCGCGATCACCACACGGCGTCTTCCTTGTGTCCCCTGACACTATAGTAAAATGGGTAAGTGTTCCTATCTAAGGGGCCTTCCATGCAGTCACCCACTTCACGTTATTGGGACCTAAGGGGAGTTTCTAATCAGGTCTGAATGCCACTGACACTCAGACCCTCCCTTCCCCTTGTCTGCCCTGGCTCCAACTCAATAACTGACTCCTCACTAACTGACTCCTGACTAACTGACAAACTGACTCCTGACTAACTGCCTCACTCACTGCCTTAACTGTCATAATCTCTCAGCCCACTCGCACTCACCCAGACACAGATGTACAGTGGCAAGTTGTATTACCTACAGATAATGCAGAATATTATTTTACAACACAGAATATCCCAGCATTTTCATAGAAATCAAGTTGGTGATAATGTAGAAAAGCCAAATATATCCCACCCTAATATGCACCAGCAGAGCAATAGTGTGTGTGTGTGTGTGTGTGTGTGTGTGTGTGTGTGTGTGTGTGTGTGTGTGTGTGTGTGTGTGTGTGTGTGTGTGTGTGTGTGTGTGTGTGTGTGTGTGTGTGTGTGTGTGTGTGTGTGTGTGTGTGTGTGTCCCCGTCCATTAGACACAATTAATTTGTGTAATTAGACACAACTCAAATGTGAAGAATTATGACAAACTTCATATTTCTATATCTATGACCACATAACCACACAGTATTCCTACAATCCTACTAAAGATTAATAACGCTGCGCTTCTGATTTTATATATTACAGTCACTGCAACTGAGTTCACATAACCTGTTGATCAGACGGTATTTGCACAATAACACATTCGTTGGAGCTCTTGATTCAACAAATACTAAATGTCGGCCTGTGCTTCTTACAGTTCATGTGAAAAACATAACCTTTTGTTTCAGTGCAAGGGAATCTCTTTCTGTCCTGATGGGCAGCACAGAGGAAGATACAGGTGAAGATACAGATGAAGAAGACGCAGTGTCTCCATGCAGCTCTTCCAGGCTACAATTATTTCTAGTAGCAATGAGAGGAATAAACTTCAGTGTGTGGCGCTAAATTATTACAATTATTTGTAATATCAGTTGCTGCTCACTATGATTTATAGCGCGAGAGCACTGATAAAAAAAACTTCTCCGGTGATAGTGCAATTCTTTATCGGCCTTAAAAAAATGGCCCTCATTCTTAGTTGATACCATTTTGGCCTCATGTCTTAGTGCGTGGTAAATAAATGCAAATTCGGGCGCAAATGCACTGATTTTATCACTGCTGTGTGAATAGGCCCCTCGGAGAACAGCTCACCTAATTTAACATCAATAGGACTACAGACTTTCAGCATGGGAAAGAAGGCTTCATATCACATTGAAAAGATGTCTTTAAAAGAAGTACAAGGAATTAGTCAACCTGCTGTGGCTGCTCCCCAGTGCTGGGGAAGAGGTTAGCTCCATTCAAACAAATAGAACAAAAATCTTCATCCCAAGAATATATTTGTGGTTATGAGCAATACCAATTTTTACTTTCCAATTCAACATCTTCCTTTTCACAATGAAAGAAAGAATCCTTTAAATCTGACCCAATGCTTTTAGAGCCGACCTTTAGCCATGTCACATGTCTAATTATCTTTTTGGAGCACACAAAAGTCTTGTGCAATTTTCCAGTGCCGGAACATACTGTACGGTGGTTCTTGCAAGATCAAATGCACTTAGCTTCTTCATTGTGTTGAACAAACCACCTTGTTAATTCAGTGATTATAATACAAATACACGGTTTATTATATGGTTTTATATGCTCTCAAGCTTCTACTGCTACAATAATCAGCAGTTTTGTCTCCCTTTTCTACTTCTGCTAATGTATCGGTCAAATGAAACAGAACTAACTTTTTAAATTACTGTACGTTCAGAAAGAAAAGGGAACTTTTAGGTAAATGGATGTTCACTTTGATATCCCTCTATGCCAAGTTGTAATTCACGCATGATTGCAACTACTACAGCAATCAGTGTTATTTTACACTGTAATAGGGAATGTGATGTTTTCTGTAATTTCTCGTATAATTTAAGCCTAGATTTTATAGTTATGTGAAAAGGACAAAAGTTGGCGTGCACTTTTATTTTTTTATTTTACTATAGCTCTATCACCACATTTTTGGGCACAATAAATTGTGTTCACAGAAATCTGAGAATGGCATTATT
Source organism: Ascaphus truei (assembly GCF_040206685.1). Taxonomy (NCBI): domain Eukaryota; kingdom Metazoa; phylum Chordata; class Amphibia; order Anura; family Ascaphidae; genus Ascaphus; species Ascaphus truei. The sequence continues at coordinate 8,068,026 of NC_134490.1, read as the reverse complement.
CTATGCCTTAAGCGCAGTGAGGAAGTGAGACTTGCCAAAACAAAAGAGGTGTGTGTGAACATTGAAATGTGCAGATTTATGCAAACGTTTTTATTTAAAAAAAAAAAATTCACACAAAAATTGGAAATGTTTTTGCAAAGAAAAGTTTAGCAAAAATGTGCATTAAATATCAGAGATGCAGAGTAAGCACTCTCTGACTTAGAAGTGAGAGCTCACCCAATCCTTCCAGAACAAGGTGGCATTCCAGCGTACACCGCTATCGGACCCTCCTAGAGCTCCTTGGAGCTGTTCAGTGGTGGGTGTTTCTCACTCACCCGCTCCCCCTGCTGGGGAATCTCCCCTTCCTCAACCACCCTCAACACAACCACAACAGAGACAATGGTAGATATGGGAGAATGGGTGAAAAATTATTCATGGTGTTCTTAGAAAGTTAAAGTCGCAGACGGATATTTGCAGGCTGGCAAATGATTCTCAAAACTGCCATCATTTTCACTTCCCCGTCCCCCTTTCTGTGAATGTCATAACAACCGTCCGTGAACGTGTGACATTCGATTTTGAATGTTTCTGCGTTCGATTCGTCCACAAGTTCTAGACCTTAAAATATGGGTTTTCAAGAGGAGGAGAGAGGGGGAAAGCAGGAGTGGGAGAGAGCGAGAGACACCTGTGAACCAAAGAAGGAGCATACCTGGGATATATGCTAATAGGAGTCCTTTAAATATACGTTGCATATTCTAATAGCATATATCTCCGGTATCTCCGGTGTGCTTCTTTTGGTGCCCCGGAGTCTCTCTCCTACTGTATGTAGCAGGATTGGAAAATGCATTGTGACGATCGGCTCATATGCTGAATTCTCGAACTGCTTGATGAAGTTTGACATGGAAAAAAAAAAACTTTTTTTGACTCAGAGTTTTAATCAAATGTCAAAATACGCGAACATAGATTCAAACTCATAAATCCTTGGTTAAAACATGACTTTAGCTTTCATGGCATGTACACAAGAACAGCAATCAAGTATGATGAACTTGACATTTTGCTTCCCAGATTCTTGTTATAATTATTAATAATTATTGTTTATTCTTGTATAGCACTGCTACTTTTAATGTGGCGCTTTACAGAGACATTTGCAGATACAGTCTCCCATAGAGCTTACAATCTATGTTTTTATTGCCTGAGGCACAGGGAGATAAAGTGACTTGCCCAAAGTCACAAGGAATTGACCCAGGTTCTCCTACAGTACTTCAGAACTCAGTGCCAGAGTCAGTGGGGCCGATTCACTAAGCTACGTTAACTAGCGCTAAAATGGGTTATATTGCTCGGCCGCAAAAGGCTAAAGCCATAAGCGCTATTCACTAAGGCTGTTTGGCGCATTTACGGCCTGCCTTGCCCAAAAGGGCCAAAGCGCGATCACCTTCTTCCCCCCTGATATCGTGCTAAAACGTATTTAGCACGATAACTATTATAAACAAAGCAGCCTGTAAGAACTGCATGGAGACGCTGCGTCTCAATGCACGGCTCTTACAGGCGATCGTGCTGTCCAAATATGATTTTTAATACTTGGGTACATAAGTAGGGAGTATCCTGAGCTGAACCGCATTGGTTTCAGGTCCGAGGACCCCCTACTTCAGGAGATACAGGACCCGATCTGGGGTGCTGGTATCCTCTGCAGAATTTAAATGTCCCGGTCACGTGACGCAGGAGCTTTAAAGTGCAGGGGATACCGGCACCCCATAGCGGGGCCTATATCTCCTGAAGTAGGGGGTCCTCGGACCTGAAACCAATGCGGTTCAGCTCAGGAGACCCCCTGCACATCTACATTAGTATTAAAAAACACATAACAATAAATAATAATGCATTACCATAGCGGACCGCCGCTATGGTGATGAAGCTGCTTTAATGTACATTTTAATAATATTGTGCTGGAGCAGGGGGTCCCCTGAGCTGAACCGCATTGATTAATGGCTCAGAGACCCCCTGCTTCCCAAGTTACAGGCCCCAGTATGGGGCATCGGTGCCAGCGTCGGCAACATCTGTATGTTCCTGATGTGCAAGACCTGTGTAAAAGATTGACTCTGGCCTCTAGCATTGATAGAAGTATGTTCCTGATGTGCAAGACCTGTGTAAAAGATTGACTCTGGCCTCTAGCATTGATAGAAGTAGGTTCCTGATGTGCAAGACCTGTGTAAAAGATTGACTCTGGCCTCTAGCATTGATAGAAGTAGGTTCCTGATATGCAAGACCTGTGTAAAAGATTGACTCTGGCCTCTAGCATTGATAGAAGTTAGTATGTTTGAATAGCAAAAGGTGTTTTTTTTCCCCTCTAACTCTGCTGCTAATTGACCAACTGGAACAAGCTGATTTATTGGGGAGGGTCATGTGACTGCTTTAGCTGTATATAACTATGACCCTTCCTGCATTTGCAAGAACTGCTTTGCCATGATATAGTGAGACATTTAAAGTGAGCTTTTAAGTGAGAAGTAATAGTTAGACTATAGTTTGACTAGAGGTGACTGGGGACTGGATCTACTGCAAACTCTTTTACTCAAGACAACAAACGATAAGCTATTCAGATCACACTATGATCCCATGCTTGCTAACCTGCATATTTCAACCCCCCACCCCTTTACAACTTATTCACTGCAGTCTCTCCCAAAACTCACTGCACAATACACTGAAACCCTGATTGACTCTAGCATTGCAATACAGCTAAACATTTGACAAGGAGCAGGCACACACCTGCTGTTTAGTCTGCACACACTCAATCTGCTCACAACAGCTCCTTGCAGCACTGCCTATCTCTGGCATCATGAACCTGCTATGTATTTTAACTTTTTTCTTTCTCCTGGTCTCATGGAGATGTTACTCCCTCTATCCACTACAAACTCCTCCATCCTGGCCCACACCCAACATCACCATACACCCTGGACTACTCAAAAGCCTTTCACTATCTACTGAATGTTGGTGGAGAAGTCTAAAAACCAGCACACCAACCACTGCTCACTCAAATGGCAAACACCACAAATTTACAAGTTGCAAACAACTACCCAAATTTCTACTCATACAATTACTCTCTTTAGCAGGTGATATTGAACATAACCCAGGTCCTCCCATTTCAGCTCTGTCCCATGCCCCTGAGAATTCCACCTTTAAATTCCAAAAAGGGCTATCTGTCGCCCATATAAACATCCGGAGCCTGCTGCCCAAACTGGACGAACTAAGGGCATGGTGCCTTATGCATAAACCCAAAGCCATCGTTCTTACAGAAACATGGCTATCCCCTAAAACCCCTGATGCAAATATCGCCATTCAGGGATACTCCATTTTTAGAAGAGATAGGTCAAAGAGAGGAGGAGGGGTGTTATTTTATTTTGCAGACACATTACAATTTACACTGTTAAATTGCCCACCAAGCCCACCCTCTTTTGAAATTCTAGTTGGCAAAATCTGCCTCCCCTTTTCTAAGCCCATCTTGCTTGCTGGCATCTACTGACCCCCTAAAGCCCCTCTACAATCCCTGACTGATATCACCCAATTTCTTGGCTCCATTTCCTCTCTGAATGAGAAGAGTGAGCTGCTAGTTCTTGGGGATTTCAACTCCAATTGGCTTGACCCTAAAAACCACAAAATCCAGATACAACTCAAGTCACTTAACCTATCGCAACTCATTTCCCAACCCACACGGATAAACCTAAAATCGCATAACCATTCCTTGCTAGACTGGATTCTCTCCTCAAACCCCAGCAGAATCCAATCCTCTGGCATCCTTCCTGATATTTTCAGTGACCATGCAATAGTGTACTGTGTAAGGAAAATTAAACCGCCCCATTCAAGCCCTAAAGTTCTCCTCACTAGAACATTTAAAAACTTTAACCCACAACAGTTTCTGGATGACCTTCCCAACTGCCCATGGCACAGAATCGATTTAATTCCCGACCCTGATTCTGAGCTCGACTATTTCCAATCTGAGTTGTTAAAACTCTGCGATACCCATGCTCCACTACGCAAAATAAGGGTACGGGGGGCCCACCTTCCATGGGTTACACCTGACCTTATAGCACTCTACCAGTTCAGGGATGCCTTGTGGAAAAGCTACAAAGTAACTAGCACTACCAAGGATCTCAATCACTACATATGCATGCGGAACATGTGCACAAGGCAAACAAAGCATGCAAAAGCACAATATTACTCTGACAATCTCCAACAAAATACATCAAACCCAGCTAACTTCTGGAAGGTTATCAATAATATATTCCAGCCTCCTAACCATCAAAAACCAAGTAATATCACTAAGGGGGATATTACTCTGACAAACCCCACTGACATTGCAAATGCATTCAATGATTACTTTGTGGGGTGTGCCACTAAATTATTAGCGAAACGCAGCCCAAACCCCAAACCTGAATCTCATCCTGGGAGTACACCTATAGTCCCACCCCCTCCCAACACTGCCCACAATTTTCAATTTGGCCCAGTATCTGAAGAGGAGATTATACAAGCGCTCCTCAAACTAAAACTAAGCAGCCAATGTGGACCCGACTTACTACAATCTAGGTTCCTACGACTTGGTGCCCCAGCCATTGCCAAACCAATTGCGTCCATAGTCAACTCTATCCTGTTTGCAGGCCATATCCCTAAGACCTGGAAAACTGCCAGAGTTGTCCCAATCTTCAAAAGTGGGGACAAAAACACTGTCTTAAACTACAGGCCAATCTCACTTCTCCCAATTCTATCCAAAGTCATGGAAAAATGTGTCCTCTCCCAATTAACCGATTTCTATACCAAGACAAATTTCCCTAGCCAATTCCAATCTGGCTTTCGTCCCAAACACTCCACCGTAACTACCCTGCTAAAAGTTTGCAATTAAATCCAGTGTGGAATGGAACAGGGACAACTCACTGGTGCAGTATTCCTAGATTTTGCAAAGGCTTTTGACACAGTTGATCATGCTATCCTGTTTAACAAACTCCAGAGCTCTGGAATAGGGAAGCATGCTTTAAACTGGTTTCAGTCCTACCTGTCAGGAAGATCCCAACATGTGTCCATCTCAGGCTCTAACTCCAACCCCCTGGATATCACCTGTGGTGTCCCGCAAGGCTCTGTTCTGGGGCCCCTACTCTTCTCAGTGTTCATTAATGATCTTCCCACAGCTTGTAAGGAAGCCTCAATACACATGTATGCAGATGACACAATCCTATATGCACACAGCCATAGCCTCTCTGACCTTCAACACATACTCCAGTCTGACTTTTTGAGACTCGAAAACTGGATTTCCCAAAACAAACTGTTTTTAAACACTGACAAGACTGTAACAATGGTATTTGGGACCAAGACTAAATTTGTAAAGCTTCCAGTGACTGAGCTCCTGATTAGAACCTACGCTAACACCACCCTAACACCTGTCACTAGTTTTAAATACCTGGGCTTATGGTTTGACTCCCACTTAACATTCGGGATGCACATTGATACCCTGACAACCAAGACCTATGCCAAACTAGGGGTACTTTACAGGAACAAATCCTCCCTAAGTCTCCTGATCAGAAAGCGTATCGCACAGCAGATGCTAATGCCAATTATTGACTATGGAGACATAGTATATTGCTCGGCACCTCAAACCCACCTTAGCAAACTTGACACCCTCTACAATTCAATTTGTCGTTTTGTTCTCCAATGCAACTACAACATACATCACTGCGAAATGCTTAAAGAACTAGATTGGTCAACACTAGAGTCTAGGCGCAAAGTTCACCTTTCCTGTCTTGCCTTTAAATTCTTCATGGGCAAGCTACCCAGCTACCTGAACAAGCTCCTCACCCCTACCACTTGCAGCACTTATCACCTGAGATCAGACTCCAAAAGACTGTTCATGGTCCCAAGGCTCAACAAAGTATCCGGACGTTCCTCCTTCTCCTACCGTGCACCCAAAACTGGAACAACCTAGCAGAGACTCTCACATCCACCACCAGTTTAAGTTCTTTCAAATCTAAGGCTGTCTCACATTTTAACCTGGTCTGTAACTGTTTCATACGCTCATAATATATATTTTCTTTAACTGTGCACGTAATGTCTTGTATATAATGTATACCCTGTTCATTTATGTAACTGTACATGTAACCATGTATTATTTGTTTTACTCTGTGCCCAGGACATACTTGAAAACGAGAGGTAACTCTCAATGTATTACTTCCTGGTAAAATATTTTATAAATAAAATAAATAATTCTTTATAGCGTAAAAGACGCGACGTGGGCTCAATAAAGATGGCGGTGACACTGGCACTGATGCCCCTTACCGGGGCCTGTAACTCGGGAAGCAGGGGGTCCCTGAGCCACAAATCAATGCAGTGGGAACAAGCGTGGGAACTCCATCCCAACTCTGATTGGCTCAAGTATACCATGTGGCAGAGGCTTTGGGGAGAACAGATGTGACGTTATTGAAAGCCTGTCACATGGTACTTGAGCCAATCAGAGTTGGGATGTATTCTTTCTATTCATGACGTCATCTTAAAGGCAATTAAAGCATAGCCATTCTGATTGCCATTCTGATTGCCTTTAAATGACGTCATCATTTTTTTTTGGTCGGCCAAAGCACATGGTTTTCACGGGATCAGGACCGTGAGAACCATATGACGAAAATGTGACGTCATAGGCCTATAAAAGCCCATGTCATCTCATTTTGAAGCTAGAAGCCGAGGAGGAAAGACCTCCTATGAAGAAAGAAGACCAGGGCGTGGCAGATGAAGATAAGAAGATCCCGGAAGAAGACAGAAGAAGACGGAGAAGACCCCCACTATGAATTACAAATAGAAGAAAGAAGATACAGACACTTATGGATTGTAAGGGTTTATTATTTTATGGTTACCTGGTTCCTGTTGGACTAGTTGTTGCAGTGCTTCTGGTTCCCCTTGATTTCTGTGAGTGGTTCATCTAATGGTAAGTAAAAAAAAAATGTATTTTATTTTTATTTAACAGGTTTTTTGCCATTTTTTTCCTGGCGTCCATTTTTTATTAATGTCCATTTATTTGCCCTGTATGTATGTCACTATGGGTAAACATACGTACAGGACAAATCAGTGGTTGTATTGTATGTTGATTTTGAATGTGATTCAATTGTTTATAATGCTCTTTTATTGCACCTGTATTTATGTCTGTCAACTATAGATAGACATACATACAGGTATAATAAAAACTTGTTGGCTTGCCTTGTTTGGATGTTTTTTTGAATTGCAATTTGCTGATTTGTGTAAAAATGTGTTGCTAATGTACATTTCATTTTTGCAAATGTTTAGTTAAAGGCTGGTTGCTATAGATAATTTTATTGGCTTATTTTTGGAAGATAGATTTTTTTTTGATGGTTACTTTGACATAGATTATTTTTCACAATGGTTTGCTTGTAGGATTTGAAGTGTGTAATTGATTTGGATTGTAATTGATTGATGATTGGATTAATTGATGGTAATTTAATTGTGTTGATGCTTTGTTTTTCTTTAATGATTGTATTTGTATCTTGTTTGGATTAGTGTATTTGATTTGAAGCATTGGTTGACATAGTATACATTATGCACAGATTAATTGTATCATGTACACATTGTCAAATTGAGTGTTTGTATTTTGATTTATTAGATATTGATTTTGCTTGTTGCTGTTTGATATTTGGAGAGATTTTTATTTGGCCATGTACAGTATTTATTTGTACAGTATATTGGTTAATCATGCATATACAGTATATATAAATATATTATAATATAATATATATATATATATATATATATATATATATATATATATATATATATATATATATATATATATTTAATATATATATAAACCCTGTCTTTCCCCATTATCGCCCAGCATACAGCGCTGCCACTGCAGCAAGGGATTCTGGGAAATGACATGAAAATGAGCACTCAGTGCCACCTTTTGTCTCAAGCTCGTATATATATATAAAAATACATGATGAAGCCACTGTAAAACTAAATGGGTGAAGGGTGGGTATCGGGTCAGGGTGGCTTAACCACTTAATGACTGTAGCGGTTAAAAACCGCTAATGTCATTAAGGGGTTAGGGGACATTAGTTTTGCTTTTTCTCTTATTGTGCATATTTTCAGCACCCCAGGGTATGGACGGGGAGGAAGATGCGGGTGGCCTTCATCGTGGGTGCCGAACAAAGGTGAGTACAACATGTATGTAATGTATTTATTGTATTAATGTATATTTAATGGGCAAAAGCATTATTATCCAAATGTGGATAATAGTAATTTTGCCCATTAATGTAGTGTATGTGTTAGGGGTCGGGGGTATTTTTTTAAAGTATTGTTTAATTTTTGGGGGCACACCATTGCTACCGCAGGCTTGTGGATGCCCGCGGGGACCCCCGGACACCCCCACGGGGACCCCCGGACACCCCCGCGGGCCTGTTGTATGGATGGTGTGCCAGCAAAAAGGTAAACAAATAATTTTTTTCTAAGTCCATCTTCTTTTGCGCCTGCCTTTAGCTGGCGCGTTTGTTTGGCGCGTTTTTTAAGGCCGATTCACTTAGCGCTGCTTAGTGAATCGGTAGTACTGGCAAAAATTAGCGCAATAGCCTGATCATGCGCATTTTGCGCCGAGGGCAAAAAAAAGCCCTTTTAAGACCGATAAAGCGCAGTTATCACTGCTTAGTGAATCTCACTGCAGCCTTATCGGGCTTAGAAGGTACTTTGCGCTCTTAAAGCCCCTTAACGGAGCTTAGTGAATAGGCCCCAGTGTCTTTACTCACTGAGCCACTCCTACTCCATATGAATATATGTTAGCACACTTTCATTAGTAGCAGATACAGTATAATGATACAGTAGAATAAAGAGACAGTGAGAGTGAAAAAAGATGTATCCATTAAACATACTTTGATGTTAGAGCTGTGGTTTTCAGCCTCGAAGGCGTTAAATGGTTCTTTCCCTCTGCCCATTACAGCTACATTATCCCAAGAGTCCCAAATAAGCTTTTCCAAAATATGTGCTGCTAGCTTTACAACACCAAGGAAATTCCTACAGTTTATAGCTCGTAATAAATGTGTCTATTGCAAAATAGCCAAACATATTTTCACCGTTTTTACTATCCTTCCTATTGCCTGTAATCTTCGGAGACTTATCGAAACAGTAAACAATTGCCACTAACTTTAGCGCATACCCATTAGCCAAAGTTTTTCCCATAATAAATGTACAATGTTTTACGTTTACCCACCAACCTTCATATGGCTAAACTGTTTGGGTTGATGAACTGGCAGAGCTAATTATGATAGATCAAGACTGGATGCATTTTTCACGCACCATGTCTACCCTTCCTTCACGTTTTATGTTGGGAAGCTGGGCTATGTTCTTCTTTTCCTAACAGGTTTTGCAGTTTTAATTGATATGAACATTTTCACACATTGCTAAATGGCCTAATTTTAGGTAAGAAAATTATAAAATGGAATAGAGACCAAGATAATTATGTCCAGTGTTCGACAAACCTATACATTTGCTCGCCCCGGGCGAGTGGATTTAACCCCCGGGCGAGTAAATATTGGCCCAAGCAGCACACGTTTGGTACTAGGTGGCGAGTAGATTTTTTTGTGTGGCGAGTAGATTTTTTGGTGATTTGTCAACCACTGATTATGTCCAATGTGGGAGAACACAAAAGAGAAGAAATGCCGGCACTCAGTAATAGGTTATTCAGGGGTACTTAGCTGCCGGTGCTCTGTATCCAGGGATTTCCATGGGTCCCAGAAATAGCCAGATATGCAGTAAGGAGGCAGGCACATGGTCTTAAGCAAAAGATAATTTAATGTGCCATAAAACCAACGTTTCGGCAGTGAGATGCTGCCTTTATCAATGTGGATAACACCCCTGGTTCAGCGGTATTGACTTGAATGGCAGTTACCACCAGATGGGCCTGAGATATACCCCGTCATGGCTTGATGAATGCCGGCCACTGAGCTCTCCCTCACCAGGATATCATAGCAAATTAGATGGTGAAAATTGCTTTAGCATACCCAGAAAAACAGAAGAACCCAGCAGTAGGGTAACACTGATACTAAAACAAAAGGGAGCAACGCTTACCCCAAAGTTTGCAAGATGTACAGTAAGGCCTTTTTTCCGAGGGCCCCCAGAAACCTGTAGGGATGTCCCGGGGACCCCCAAATGCCCATGGGACCACCCGGGGACCCCATTGGGGCCCACGGTGCCTAGCGGGGAACACCTGGAGGCCCCCAGACACCTGTGGGCACCGCCCGGGGTGCACTGTGGGGCCTGTGGACACCCATTGGGCCCACCAGGGACCCCTGTCGGTCTGGGGTATGAATCCTGTATGTAAAAAAATAAATCATGGTTTTACATTATGGGGGGCCCGGGGTTGGGTGGTGTATTTATGCTTAGTAAATGTTTTTTTAATATACATTTTATTCCTATCCTAGATGAGCAGGGGGTCTCCGGAGTAGAACTGCATTGGTTTTATGTCCAGGGAACCCCTGCTTTCCGAGATACAGGCCCCGTTATGGGGTGCTGTTATCTCCTATGCATTGGATTCCCACGTCACGTGACCGGGACATTTAAATGCATAGGAGATACTGGCACCCCCTAACCGGGCCTGTATCTTGGGAAGCAGGGGGTCCCTGGACATAAAACCAACGTGGTTCTACCACACATCTACACTAGGATGAAAATATATATTAATAAATATAAATTTCGGACAAGATTTTCGCTGGGAGAGGCGACTCTCTCTGCGCAGAAATGAATCGCCGGGTTAGGCCTTTTCAGAGGGTCGAGCCTATCGCTGGTGACAACTCGCCCATTTGGGGAATTCAGGTAATGAAGGCTTTCTGATTACGGTGACAGCAACGCTCCAAAAAACGGTGATTTAAATGGCCCGGCGATATTTTTTTTGAACCTTTACTGCATATGCCCCTTTCTGTCTATACAGTCAGAGCAAGTGTGTGGCTGTGCTAAATAGTTTAAAAGCCCCTTTAAAAGCCCCACCCCCAAAATGTCTTGCACATTGGTGCAAGGTTGGACCAGCATCAGTGAGAGGCTACATAGCAACACCTGTGAGAGTGGATGTGTCAAGACTCCAGTGCTGCAGTGGTCAGTAAAGTACAGAGATACTGAGGTTGCTAAGCAACCAGGATTCTAGCAGTGACTCTGCACACACATCCTGAAAATGGTGCCTTTGTGTGGTGCTGCATCTGCATATCCTTGTGATCTATTAATAAAGGAACCACAATGAAACTATAGACAGTGGTCAAAGTACTGTACTACGTTACAATGAGTCATTCTGTGTCTTATTTTAAGATGACTTAAACCTGTTGATCAATGAGATAGAGCTCTGATGACGATGTTGACAATATCGTGTAGGTTTATAAATCAAAAAGGTATTCTTTACCTCCTAGTACAATAGCATTCCATTAGTTGCTGTGAATTTATTTAGTTAAAGTATTTGCATGTGGTTCAATTTGCATAGACAATCAAACATTTCCTTTTGGAAAGGACTCAGAGTATATACAAAATAGGATGAAGTATTTCACATTAGAGAGTAAAAAAGATATGATGATGTCAAGGAAAGTCATTCTAACTACGTCAGTCTAAATATTCACTAGAGGAGAGCGAAGCACTTGATCTTCTGATGCATTGTGTATGTTGCAGTGTTCAGGATAACGACCTTGGCATTTTCCCAATCACAATGCATGTTGCAGTCATCATGAATGGCAAACAGAGATTAGTCAGTTATACGCACACATTTTATCCCATCTTATTCAGTGTGCACAATAAGAACAAGTACAATATTATTAATGGAACATCATATGTTTCATTTAATAGAAATGTTCCATCATAACGTAAAGTACATTTGAATTGCAATACAGTTAAGAATTCAGTGGACCATTATCTACTACATTTAATTTTACATCGTTACATAGTTTCATAGTTTCATAGTAAATGGGGTTGAAAAAATACATACTTCCATCAAGTTCAACCTGTTATAAATTTAGACAACAGATACTTGACCCTATATTTTTACTTACAGTATATTGATTCAGAGGAAGGGGAAAAAACAGTGAAATATCATCTAATGATATCTCATAAGGGGAAAAACAAATTCCTTCTGGATTCCAAATCAGATTACTCCCTGGATCAACATCCTTCCCATTTTTACTTATTTGGTTTATCCCTGTATACCTTTCCTTTTAAATAAGATATCCAACCATTTTTTTGACAATATCTATTGCATCTGCCATCACAGTCTCCATGAATAATTAATTCCACATGTTAACTGTCCTTACTGTAACAAACCCTTTCCTTTGTTGTTGATTAAATCTCATTTCCTCCAACCTTAAGGGATGACCCTGTATTGTTTGTACTGCCATTGGGATGAATAGTTCTTTTGAAAGCTCATCGTATTGAATATATTTGTATATAGTTATCATATCCCCTCTTAGACGCCCCTTTTCTAGTCAACAAATCTAATATAGCTAGCCTCACCTGATAAGTCAGTTTTCTATCTACTTTATTAATTTGGTGGCTCTTCTCTGCACTCTCTCTAGTTCTATAATGTCTTTTCTATGGAGTGGTGCCAAAAATTGTACTCCATATTCAAAGTGTGGTCTTACTTACTGTATGCTTTATAAAAGGGCATAATTATGTTTACTTCCCTTCCATCCATTGCCTGTTTAATGCAAGATAAGAACTTGTTTGCCTTTGCAGCTACTGCATGACTTTGGGCACTATTGCTAAGCCTGCTGTCTACAAGCACTCATAAATCCTTCTCTATCAAGGATTCTACTAATGTATCCCCATTTAATTTTTATGTTGCCTGTATATTCTTGTTTCCCAAATGCATAACCTTACATTTATCTGCATTAAAACTTATCTGCCATTTACCTGCCCAAGTTTTCAGTCTATCCAAGTCCCTTTGGAGAGAAATGATCAGCTGTGATTCTACTACCTTACACAACTTAGTGTCACCAGCAAAGATGGAACTTTTCTCTCTATGCCAACCTCAAGGTCATTAATAAACAATTTCAAATGTAGGGGTCCCAGTACCGATCCCTGAGGTACTCCACTCAGAACTTTAGCCAAACCAGAAAAAGTTAGATTGAAGACAACTCTCTGTTGTCTATCCTTCTATCAGTTTTTAATTCAGGTACAAATATTTTTACTGAATCCATTTTCCTTTGTTTTATACATTAACCTCTTGTGTGGATCCGTATCAAAAGTAATAGCAAAATGTAAGCAGACCACATCAACTGTCTAAATTCTTACTCACCTCCAACTTCGTTTCATAAGTTTAGTAGCTTCTTGAATTTATTTTTATGGCCCATTCAAATTTTCACTTGAATGGACCATAAGCTGTCTTGGCACTGGGAGGTGTCTTATGGAATTGCACCACTCAGTAAATATGGGCCATAGTGCATGATGTTATTATAAGAGGCAACCTGGTGGCTCAGACAGGATTAATGAAAACATCAGGTAAAAGATGCTGAAGCAATTCCAAAGTTACAATGAGCTGATGGAGTTACAGACAGTATACAGCAAATCACAACAGAAATATCAGTTTACATGACAAAGTTGTCAAAACCACTGATGAATTTCATAATATCTTGGGAAAAGTAAAGTCTAGAAAATGGAAAATATAAAAAGGAAAAATAAAGTGAATGTAAACAAAATTGACCGGCTACAGTAAATACTGCAGGAACACAGCTTCAACACAGCAGTACATGTTGAAACCAATAACATGTGTACTGTTGCATGCAAACCTCCTCTGTTATACTTCCAACTCTCAGATCAGTCACACAGGGCTATAAATCAAGGTAATTTGGGAGCAGAGAAAGTGTTTTTTTTTTTGCTGCACAGTTACATCAAATGTACGAAACATCTGGTGCTGAATATTAGACGCCAGAAAGTGATGCCACCTTAAACATGGTGGATATGTTTTTGTAGATTGTAGAAAGTAAACGTGATTAATAATTTGATACATTTCATTACAATCGGGTCATCATGTAGCATTGTAGCTCCTCCCAACCTCTTCCTTTTTACACTTCCCAAATCACAACTTGATGCACATTGGACAAAAACTGAAGGGAAGAGCTTGATACATTGACACTAGGGTGTAGATCCTCAGAAGTGCGTTAATAATCTAATGAGACGTTAACTTCAGATAACATCATTAAGTGCTAAATGGGATCTTCAAAGCTCACTAACATGGTGTTAAGTGCCGTTCTAAAGCTAAAAGGGAATGCCAATGCCGTTAAGTTTAGTGCTAATGATATTCAAAAGAGGTGTGGAACACATCAATACATATCCACAGCAGTCCATTAAAGTTAATGCTGGACTTAATGCATTGTTTGTTAGGTTATGGTTATACAGTACCTGGTGTACTGTAGCAGAAAATTCTTTGGTCTTGTCCAGGGTCCTGAAGTGGGAAACTTTTTTGGGGGCCTAATCCAAAACAATATTGAAAGAGAAAGTGAATACCATGGATTAGGTTAAAAAAAAATGTACTAAAGACCTGTGTATTAACCCATTTGAAGCAATAGTTGCCATGAACGTATGCATTGGATCTTGGAATTTTTGTAATGGTTTTGTTATTTATTTATTTTGTTAGCCATCAGTCTAGGATTTGTTTTTTATGGGTTTTTTAATGGTTGGGCATCATCCCTTTATTGACCTGAAGATGAGAATGGCGTTCATTTTAGGTGGGGTAAGAAAACATTTTTTTATAGTTAACAATGTTGCCAGTTTGGCTTTCAAGGCCCCCATTGAGGGCATAGGTAGCCACAATGTAAATCAATGGAATAAAAGGATTCTTATTATCCTTATTACCCATGCTTACCTAATAGGGCTATTGCCCATTAGTCTAGTGGGGTGGAGGTAGACAGGTTGGCGGTGTGGGGTTAGAGATGTGCTTTATGGGGTTAGATGCCCCAGGGAGGGAGGTTAGGCCATCCAGGGGAGTTATGGTGAGGGTTTAACCACTTGTATGTCATAGCTGTTGAAACTCTATGATATACAATGGGTTGTATGGTCATTAGGCTATTAATATTAACCGCTTGGCTACCTTAGTGGCCATGAAGACATGCATAACGCATGTCACTATGGCCTCCTAAGGGCTAATAAAATATTTTTTATTGGGAAGGCAGATGCCAGGTATATATTACTGTACCTTGCAAATGGCTAACGTGAGCAAGCATTACAGCCAGTTAGTGCTGGGGACTGTCTTAGCCCAACGTTAGCTGGCTAATGCTGTGGTAGCCATATGCAAATGAGGGCACTAACAGTCAATGTATTTGCATATATTTAGCTTTATAGATACCCATTAAACTCAGGCAAGCTAAGGGATTTTACCAATTTAGGTGAGGTCACGGTAGTAGCTCAGATTTAACAGAGCTCGGTGTATCTACCCCTTGAGAGATATAAGATAAAAATAAGACTCTTTGGGGTTATTCATTAGATTGTGATAGTGCTGATTGAGGAAAAATTGCACAGAAATCCAATTTTGAAGTCAATGGGAACTGCTGTGCGGTAGTGTATATATAAACAGGTGTCCTACTGCTCAACCCCAATACCTTATGTAGCACCTTTTCCCCCACCCTAAGTGAGATCATATAGCTACCAGTGTATTGTGGTGCATACCTGTTGGGTAGAACAGAAGGCCTGAGATCTCCGTGATGGTATGGTGTAGGGAGGCATCGGGACAAGCAATCAAGGATGGTTCGTCGGTCAGCGTAGCACCTCCAGCCAAGGAGGATCCTGGTGCAGCCAGGATGAACCTCATAGGCAACTCTTCTTAGTGTTCACACTCCAGACATCACACCAGAGAGGGTATATCTGGAGGTTATTAGGTTCAGTACATCATTACAGGTTCCATTCCCTGAAGGTAGTATCCTGTGCTTGCAGCCCTGAGCACCCTCCTCAGCATACCTTACCCCCTAACAGGGCAAGGCCTCAGTCAACTCCTGTCCAGGAGAGACTTACTGCTGTGTCCTCATAGCAGGGAGGGCAGCACAGAACTAACTCACAGAACCCTTACTCTAACTTCTAGAGGGAAACCCCCTCCTTCCCATGGGAGTGGCTTGTAAGCCAGCCTCCTACCAGTCATAGGCCCCCCTTGTAATAGCAGGCTACTCCTGAACTTTATTAGGTAACACACATATACTGTAACAATACAACTAGGCCCTGCAGAATTTGCTCCAGCACTGCCCACTCTTTACTGGGACTTACAATGCAAGAGGGGCCAGTGAATTAGTAGCACATGGAGACTTGGCTACACTAAGTATAGTGTGGAAGATAGGTATAGCTGAGGTGCATTGGGAAGAAACAGAAGCAAATAAAATATATGTGTCCCCAAGGGGCCACAAAGATTCCCATATATTGCACTCATTCAGTAATATGTATACAAGGGTAAGGACTCAATGGTCTCAATGGTACTTGGAGACATTGAGTCCTTACCCTTATATACATAATGAGTGCAATTCTGTATATGGGAATCTTTTCGTGGCCCCTTGGTGACACATATGTGTTATTTGCATCTGTGCAGTAGTGCCCAGAGTTAGAGTATTGCAGTTTACGGCAAATTTGTCTTCCAAATTGACTTAATAATCAACTACATTATGTTAATTAATGTCTTTTCATTATTGCATGTGTTTTTACATTGAAAACGGCAAATATGAGATTAGGGAAACATGAAATTCCAATTCACATACACATTTAAACGCTGGAACAAGTAGTTAATGTCCAGTTCTATGCTGCCCGCGGAAATAATTAGCAAAATTGAATTCCTAGGTTGATATTCCAGGTTACACTTACAGTATTGTTATATTTAATATCACTGCCCAATATTGGCCTAGGAGATATAGGAACATTCTATGTTCATAAACAGGCTGAGAAGAAAACCTTAAATTGAAATAGCTCACAAACAAAACCACTATTATCTCACTTACTGCCAACATCTCTGCAGAACACAACCATGAATCAGAATGTTTGTTTTGTTATGTGAAGTAATTAATGGTTGAATATCTGCAAGTAAGAATGGTTTATTGTGAGCAGTTAGGGGAAACTACAATATTTGGAATGTAATACTAAGTACACAGTATTCCTAAAACTGCTGCCAAATGATAAGATTGGCCTAATGCTTTGTACCCTCACTTAGTTTTAAAACAGTAATACTGAATGTGCACAATACAAAGTTATACATAAAAGACTGAAGACTGCAGTTGCTGTGGATGCCGTGGGGGAGTGGGAGGGGGCGGGGGGCAGTTCCTTCATGTGGAATTTAAAATTGTTAAGGCATTGTTGACACAAGCAAATTCACAGTCAATACAATGGGAGTGAACAGTTGTTAACAGTGCAATACTATTTTCAGAATTTAGTAGAGCACCTTAATCTTTATCTAGTGCATCTTTTGCTTGAGCTAAACTACAGATGCAGCCACCAGTATTAGATCACTTTCCTTTGAAAATCTGGGGCAATCTCCCTATAAACTGCAACATTTCTGTGAGATTTCTGCAGGCAGACTAATGGCCCATTGGATTAACACAGCAGGGGGTCCCTGCAGTCTCGTTCAAATGGAAAAAGTTGGCTTGAGGCTGGGGAGAACCTGCTGAGAAGGCGGTGAGAGAGAAAAATGCATTTTTCCTGTATCGGATTGAGGCTGCGAGTCTCCGGAACTGATACCCGTTGATATAAGCTCCGGAGGCCCCCGGCATGAATCCCATGCAATAAAAATGCATTTACTGGCAACTTCATTACCTTAGCGGCTAACTGCAAAGGCAATAAAGGGGTTAACTACCAGTGCCATGTTTATTGTGGGTAGAGAGGGTGGGTGAAGGTGGTATTTGGCCCTTGCTGGGTGTTTAGTCCTTGCGGGGGGGTTGCAGGTGGAGTTAACCCCTTCATTAACTTAGCGGTTAATACCGCTAAGGAAATGAAGGTGTTAATCCCTTCCCCTACCACCTGATAGGCATAAAAATCCATCCTTGTGCTACTACCCCCTTCACCCTATCCTTCTATCCAAAATTAAAAAAAATGCACACAACAACACTACTACCCACCTCCTCTACCCCCCAAAACACCACCCCCCAACACATATAGTACAGTAATGGATAAAATAACTATTATCCAGATATGGATAATAGCTCATATGCCCATTCAAAATAAAACATTTGCAAGCCAGCATAAAGTAAATAAAAATTTCTACTTACCCCTGCCATCATGAAGGGTGTCCTCATCAGCATACTGCAGGTTCATGTCCTCCGTTGCCAGCAAGAGTACATGAAAAAATACAATCTAATGGCCCCTAACCTCTTATCACATTCACGATTAATAACCGCTATAGTAATTAAGAGGTTAACCCCGATCCCCCACTTCCCACCCGGGTTGCCTAACAACCCACCCCAGACCCACTATATCAACGCTCTACCAATTGATTGGCACAGTGGTATATCATACCCATATAATATGGGCATGATAAGCCACTATAGTACTCAATGGTCAAGGCAACTAATGTGAATTCCTATTTACATTCAAAAAGTTGTCACGATAAGAGATGGATAAGAAATATTCCATACAAATGTCTTTGACTGAAAAGGAATAGCTCTACGGAGCAAAACTTTTAAGAGCAATCTTTGTTTTTAAAAATAGATTTCTTCAAAAAGATTATGAGGAGAACTTGATTGACCATTCATTGGAGAAAGTTAAGAAAAGTTAAATGTCTTTCGTATAAATATGGCTCCAGGACAATAGGGAAGGACAAGAGAGCCAATGCTGGACATGGAGCAATTAAAGGCTTTGTTATGCTTAAAAAAGAATCAGCTTTCATAACTCAATTTAATGGGGCACATAGCTCGAATACCTCTCGTGGCGACTTTAGAGATACGCATGCGCAGCATTTCAGGAGTAAAGAAAAATCCAGCTTTAAAGCTTACAACTGCCCCTCCACACAGAAGTGTACCAGACAGTGGGACGTGCTGCAGAACCCCCCCCTCCTACCTCCACCCTGGTGATGGAGGAAAGAGCAGGAGCAGGACCTGTTTTGCTATTGCTGGACTACCACACTTATTATCATTGCTGTGCTGTAAGTAGGATTCTGGTTTTACCACCAGATGCCTACAAGAAGCCTTCTTCTTTTTATTTATTAATTTTTATTATAAGCTAAAGCAGTCAAAATCCAGTCATTATTGAAATTCCTGCCCACTGATTGGTTAAAATTCCGTGCATTATCCAATCAGTAATGCCCGGAAATTTAGTTGCTTGTAAAATGCTGATTTCAATGTGATTATTTTCAGCCAATCAAATTTCAGAAGAGCTGAGACAGGGCAGGGGATTGGTCTAAAATTAGGCATAGCTCTGAGACAGGGCAAGGGATTGGTTAAAAAGTATCAGCCACGGGTTGACTCCTCCCCCTTGCTCCTTGAACTGAGAAGATTCAGTTGAATTGGTGGGGGAGAGAGTCTGCAAAGCAAGTGAGTGTCTGTCTGCAGTTTGTTTCTGGCTGTAGTTTCTCTGTGTGTGTGTGTGTTTGTGTGTGTGTGTGTGTGTGTCAGTGTGTGTGTGTGTGTGTGTGTGTGTGTGTGTCAGTGTGTCAGTAGCAGCAGCAGCGTTTGAGTTTAGCAGCAGCTGTGTGTGTGCTGTGCTGTTGTGTTGTATTTGTGTGTAGCAGCAGTTTGTGTGTAGAGGTTCTGTGTTGTGTGTAGAGGTGCTGTGTTGTGTGTAGAGGTGCTGAGTTGTGAGTGTAGATGTGCTGTGTTGTGTGTGTGTGTAGAGCTCAAGTGTGTGTGTGTGTGTGTGTGTGTAGGTGCTGTGTTGTGTGTGTTGTGTGTGTGTGTGTGTGTGTAGCAGCGGTTTGTGTGTGTGTATATCTGCTGTGTTGTGTGTTGAGCTGCTGTGTTGTGTGTGTGTGTGTGTGTGTGTGTGTGTCAGTGTCAGTAGTAGCATCAACAGCAGTGTTTGAGTGTAGCAGCAGCTGTGTGTGTGCTGTGCTGTTGTGTTGTATTTGTGTGTAGCAGCAGTTTGTGTGTAGAGGTTCTGTGTTGTGTGTAGAGGATCTGTGTTGTGTGTAGAGGTGTTGTGATGTGTGTAGAGGTGCTGTGTTGTGTGTGTGTTTTGTGTGTAGCAGCAGTTTGTGTGTGTGTAGATCTGCTGTGTGGTGTGTGTGTCAGTGTCAGCAGCAGCATCAGCAGCAGTGTTGGAGTGTAGCAGCAGCTGTGTGTGTGCTGTGCTGTTGTGTTGTATTTGTGTGTAGCAGCAGTTTGTGTGTGTAGGAGCAGTTTGTGTGTGTAGAGGTTCTGTGTTGTGTGTAGATGTGTTGTGTGTAGAGGATCTGTGTTGTGTGTAGAGGTGCTGTGTTGTGTTGTGTGTAGAGGTGCTGTGTGTGTGTAGCAGCAGTTTGTGTGTGTAGATCAGCTGTGTTGTGTGTTGAGCTGCTGTGGTGTGTGTGTGTGTGTGTGTGTGTACACGGGGTGGCAGTGTGTGGATATAGATATCTGCAGTGTAAAAGTATATAGAGGTGGATTCATGTATTTACCATTTTATTTTAATAAAAAAATCTATATAACTTTACAAAAGTGTCTATTATTTCTGAAAAAAGTCTACATTTAGCCTATAATAGTAATAATCCCCTCAGAACAGGGCATTACTGGCCAATAATGCCCTGGCTGGGTTAAAGTCCCTCGGCTTCGCCTCGGGCCTTCAACTCTTCCAGCCAGGGCATTATTGGCCAGTAATGCCCTGTTCTTCGGGGATTATTACTTAATTGATATTACATTTTATTAAATCAGATTAACTGTTCTCATTAGCTTGTGTTTATTTGTATTGTATATGTTAAGTGTTTGTCTAGTGTTTTGTGCATTAGTCTGATGATTGTTATATATTAGTATCTAGTGTACTGTACTTGCACTTGTATATTGTACTCCTTTAGTGAGTTCAGACACTAATCCCTGGTGCGCTTTGTGTGTATCTTTTTCAATGGTCAACCAAATAAAAACATTAAGGCCAAAAATACACAAGAATAAAAGAAATACACAAGCACCTAAACACCCCAACAATAAAAGAATTAAAAAGTCCACATGAATGACATTTATCTATCATCAAGACAGCAAAATAATAAAAATTATGTTATTCCAAAACATAAGAATTAAATTAAATAGACACCTATCCAACCAATTCATGAAATAAAACCAGTAGCCAACAAATCAATTAAATAAATAAAACCACTAGCCAACAAAACAGTTAATTAATTTAAAACGCAACCAATCGTAAAATGTACTAAAAACAAGCCATCCAAATTCCAAACAATTTAATCCTAACAATAAACATAAATAGTCTCACATGTCTCACATCACATGGTATTGCAGCCAGTGGGATTGAAGACAATCCCATTGTGATATGTCACATTCGTTTAAAGGATGTGACCATTAAGTGCTATAGTGGCTTATCATGCCGATTTTATATGGGTATAATATACCACTGTGCCAATCAATGGGTAGAGGGTAAGTATAGTGGGTCTGGGTGGGTGGTTAGGCCTCCCGGTTGGGTAGTGGGGGATGGGGGTTAACAACTTAATTACTATAGCGTTTATTAATTGCTAAGGTGATTAAGGGGTTACGGGCCATTAGATTGTATTTTTTCATGTACTCTTGCTGGCAACGGAGGACATGGACCTGCAGTATGCTGATGCGGACGCCCTTCATGATGGCAGTGGTAAGTAGAAAGTTTAATTTACTTTATTTATGCTGGCTGGCTAATGTCTGATTTTGAATGGGCAAATTAGCTATTATCCATATCTGGATAATAGTTATTTTGTCCATTATGGTACTGAATGTTTTGGGGGGGGGGGGAGATGGGATTGTTGGGGGTAGAGGAGGTGGGTAGTAAGGTTGTTGTATATATTTTTGTTTATTGTGGGTGAAGGTATTAGGTGCCCCAAGGACGGATGGTTTGGCCTACCAACGCTCAAAAAACTGGTGGTGTAACCGGCCCAGCGATTTTTTTTATGAGGGCTTATAGTATAGGCCCCAAAATATCTCTTCCCACAGCCCTTGTATATATGGCTCTTCTATTGGACACTGGCTTTAGACTTTAATACAAAATATAGCCAGTTTTGCTTTCCTACAAAAATAACATTTGTATTAGACTTTTGCTGAACTTAGAATGTGTCTTCCCACAGCATGGGCATAAGCAGTAATGCATTTAACTGTAATCATTAAAACTCCATATTCTTTCTTTGGCTATCAACACATACATTACAACATGTTTGACAATGTACCTATTAAGAGCAAAGAGCTACATAGGAAATGTCATTACTATATTTCTTTTATTATCAGTATGCTGAAGTACTGTAAATGAAATGCTGTGAGAAATAAGTGCTTAAATCTTTCATCCCTCCGATCACTTCCCTTTTTTTTTTAAAGGACATAAAATCCATGGTCACAATACCCCACTAAATAAAGACCACATAAACATCAATTGGTTGGAAGATAAACTCAAGGGGTGCTTTAGATGTGGGAAATGTACTATGTGCGAGTAAGTAGACAAAGACAAAACGTCCTTCAATTCTAAAGTTACAGGGAAACCATATGGAATTAAACACTTTACCAGATGTTTAACCAACTATGTAGTCTATATGTTAGAGTGCCCTTGTGGAACCCAATATATAGGCAGGACTAAGAGAGGCTTTAAAGTTCGAATGCAAGAGCACATTAGGAATATTCAAATAGGATTCCCAATGCATAGTGTGTCCAGACAATTTTTATTCATCATAACTGCAACCCCAAAGGATTGAAAGACAGAACAATTGAGGGGCTTATGCAGAAAGGAACGTTATATAATTGTAAAACGGCAATAAAATAGCCACAGAATTGCCGTTACTTAAGGTCATATGCTGAAAACGTCGTTACCTATTTTTACACATGTGGTGTCAATTTCGGCGAGTTCCGATTTGCCTTAAACTTGCCATACCGTAGCGCGAGCTGTATAGCCAACTTTTCCTGGATACCTAAAACTCGCCATACTATGGCACATATTGGCGCGTTCACGCGATTCGGACCTTCTGGAGTTGCACGCTATATTAGCATGGCGAGTTCCAGGTTCTCGCCACGTGTTTGGCGACTTTTACACTTCAGAAAACAGTTCTGGCGGATTTTAAAAATCGCGCCATTTTCTCACGAGTAAAAGGTTTTGTGGCGAGTTTTTTGGCCAGAAGATGGCGCAATTTCCATATCTATCCTACTGCATAAGCCCCTCAATGTGTTACATTCGGAGTGAGAGGTGCATATAAATTTAAGGACTTATTCTAGTAGCTCCAATATTGTCATTGTCAAACCACACATTTTGGCATGTTCACACGAAGCAGAATGATATGTCAGGAAAACAGTATTCTCTTTTGCCAATCGGATTTTCAAAACGGTTTCTATAAAACTGACAAACCGCATGGTTTAACATGGGATGGTGAGGACAGCAATCAGGACTTTAAGCTTAATAGTATCTCCATTAGAATATATGTCACCTCAAACATCCCTCCAAATAAGTTAGGGAGAGATATCTGTAATGAAAAAGGTAGTACAATTCCAAGGTGCGGGGAAACAGTTTCAGACGAGTAGAATCCTGTTTGTGCAGCCAACACAAAATAGACAAACATTTCTTCAAAGTGCAAGTGTCCTCTAAGACAGACATAGAAAGTAGAGCTCTACTCACTGATGATAGGTCCAAATGGGACCTGAAATGTTATCTTTCCACTGTTCTTGGCTGTCACATTAAATGGAGAATTGCATTAGGAACTTGTGAGTAGATCTCTACTTTCTATCACTAGAGGAGACCTACACTTTGAATAAATTGTGATGAAAAAGGAACACACCTGAGATACCCTGGGAGATATGCTAATAGGTATATAAAGTGTATTTAAATGAGTCTCACCTCCTAAAATATATTCTTAAGACCAATTAGTCTAAGGGCCCTTGGGATGACGAGGATACTAGTGCTAGATCCATATATTGTATTGTATTGTATGTCTTTATTTATATAGCGCCATTAATGTACATAGCTCTTCACAGTAGTAATATATGTGGTAATCAAATAAATAACAGATAATATAAATAACAGATCATGGGAATAAGTGCTTTAGATATAAAAGTAACATTAAGGAAGAGGAGTCCCTGCCCCGAGGAGCTTACAGTCTAATTGGTAGGTATGGAGAACGTACAGAGACAGTAGGAGGGAGTTCTGGTAAGTGCGTCTGCAGGGGGCCAAACTTTATGTATCATGTGTTCAGAATATCCACAGTGCTATTCATATGCTGCTTTAAGCAAGTGTGTCTTAAGGTGGGTCTTAAAGGTGGATAGAGAGGGTGCTAGTCGGGTACTGAGGGGAAGGGCATTCCAGAGGTGTGGGGCAGCCAGTGAAAAGGGATTATGGCGGGAGAGGGCTTTAGATACAAAGGGGGTAGAAAGAATACATCCTTGAGAAGAATACAAGTGTCTGAATGGTGCATAACGAGAAATTAGGGCTGAGATGTTAGGAGGGGCAGAAGAGTGTAAACCTTTAAAAGTGAGGAGAAGAATGAGTGTGAGATACAGGATTTGATCGGAAGCTAGGAGAGGGATTTCATGAGGGGAGATGCTGAGACAGATCTTGGAAAGAGTAGCGTGACTCTGGCAGCAGCGTTTAGGATATATTGTAGGGGAGACAGGTGAGAGGCAGGAAGGCCGGACAGCAGGAGGTTACAGTAATCAAGACGGGAGAGAATGATGGCTTGAGTCAGAGTTTTAGCAGTCGAGCAACAGAGGAAAGGGCCTATCTTTGTTATATTGCGGAGGGAAAAGCAACAGGTTTTAGAAATGTTTTGAATGTGAGGGGCGAATGTGAGAGAGGAGTCGAGTGTGATCCCTAGGCAGCGTGCTTGGGCTACTGGGTGAATGATCATAGTTCCAACAGTAATGTGGAAGGAGGTAGTAGGGCCAGGTTTGGGAGGAATTATGAGGAGCTCTGTTTTAGCCATGTTGAGTTTAAGGCGGCGGAGGGCCATCCAGGATGATATAGCAGAGACATTCAGAAACTTTGGTTTGTACAGCAGGTGTAAGGTCGGGTGTTGAAAAGTATATTTGTGTGTCGTCAGCATAGAGGTGATAATTAAACCCAAAATATGTTAATAGGTCACCTAGAGAGTGTGTACAGAGAAAAGAGAAGAGGTCCCAGGACAGAGCCCTGGGGTACCCCCACAGAGAGATCAATATAGGAGGAGGAGGTGTTAGCAGAAGAGACACTGAAAGTAAGGTGGGAGAGGTAGGATGAGATCCAGGATAGAGCTTTGTTCCGAATACCAAGAATATGGAGAATGTGAAGGAGAAGAGGGTGGTCCACGGTGTCAAATGCTGCAGAGAGGTCGAGAAATATGAGTAGAGTGTAATGACCTCTGTCTTTGGCAGCATGAAGGTCGTCAGTTATTTTAGTGAGGGCTGTTTCCGTTGAGTGAGCAGTGCGGAAGCCAGATTGTAGAGGGTCTAGGAGAGAATAGGTGTTGAGAAAATGGAGCAAGCGAGAGAATACAAGACGTTCAAGGAGTTTAGAGGCAAAAGGCAGGAGGGAGACAGGTCGATATTTAGAAAGACAGGTAGGGTCAAGCTTGCTGTTGAGTAATGGTATGATTGTTGCATGTTTGAAGGAGGATGGAAAGGTTCCAGAGCAGAGGGAGGAGTTAAAAATGTGTGTGAGCATAGAGATTATAGTAGGAGCAAGAGGTTTAGGAGATGGGAGGGAATGGGCAAGTGGTAGAGGGAGAAGAGGTGATCAACAGCGACACATCCTCCTCTGAGACAGTGGAAAAAGAGTCAATGAAGGCAGGAGGAGAGTTAGGAAGAGGTGTAGGATGGGAGGAAGAAACAGAGGGGATGTTCTGACGTATGGATTCCACCTTTTCCTTAAAATAGTCAGCAAAGTCCTGAGCGGAGATGGAGGAAGGAGAGGCAGCTGAGGGTGGTTTGAGTTTACTATCAAAGACAGAGAACAGTCGGCGTGGGTTAGACTTGTGCATGTTGATTAGTGAAGAAAAGTAGGCTTGTTTAGCTTGCGACAGGGCAGAGTTGAAACAGGATAGCATAAATTTGTAGTGAAGGAAGTTTGCGAGAGTATGAGATTTCCTCCAGGGCGTTCAGAGGAACGAATGGAGGAACGCAGCATGCGCGTGTGAGAATTTAGCCAGGGTCTAGGGTTAGAAGGGCAAGTGCGGCAGAGAGAAAGCGGGGCATGTAGATCAAGAGAGGAGGACAAGGCAGCGTTGTAGTTCCTGACCAGTTGTCAGGGTCTGTAGCATAGCTTAGAGAGGAGAGGGAGGAGTGTAAAGTGGACTCAAAGTCAGGTAAGTGAATAGAGCGCAGGTTTCTGCTGAACTGGGGGGTAGATGGAGGTGGAGAAGGAGAGAAGCGAGATAGAGAGAATGAGATGAGGTGATGGTCAGAGAGAGGAAATGGGGAAATTGAGAAATCAGAGAGAGAGAAGTTTTTAGTGAAAACCAGGTCTAAGTAGTGGCCATCCTTGTGGGTGCTGGCTTCAGTCCACTGTTGAAGGCCAAAAGAAGAGGTTAGAGAAAGAAAGCGGGAAGCCCAAGGGAGAGAGGGGTCATCAATGTGGCAATTGAAGACCCTAAGGAGAAGAACAGGGGAGTCTGAGGAGAGAAAGAAAGAGAGCCAGGATTCAAAGTGAGCGAGAAAGGCAGAATGGGGATGAGTAGAGGTAGGCGATAGATGACCGCCACATGGACAGGGAGAGGAGAGAAGATCTGGACAGTGTGAACCTCAAAGGAGGGAAAAGCAAGAGAGGGGGGAATAGGAAGGTTTGGTAACGGCAGAGAGAGGAGAGTAGGAGCCCACGCCTCCACCCCTGCCATCAGGGCATGGAGTGTGGGAGAAGGAAAGGCCATCGTAGGAGAGTGCAGTTTCCAGAGCAGAGTAAGACTGAGTGAGCCAGGTCTCAGTTGTAGCAAATAGAAGCAGGGAGTGAGAGAGAAAGAAGTCATGGACAGAGAGGAACTTGTTAGAGAGGGAGTGAGCATTCCAAAGGGCACAGGAGAAAGGGAGAGAGGTGGTAGGGTGGCAGGGGATGGGTATGAGGTTGGAGGGGTTAAAACCAGAAGGAGTAGAAGTTGCATGTGGGAGGCGAGGACGAGAGCATGTAGAAATAAGGCAGGGACCAGGATTGGGAGAGATATCCCCAGATGCAAGGAGGAGAAGCATGGAAAGAAAGAGAATGTGTGAGGATGATTTGTAGGGGTGTGGTTTAGTGCAGGGTGTATAGCTGTGTGGTGACAGAGGGTGCAGGTAAGAAAGGAGTTCATGTGAACTGAGAAGTGGGGAAGAAAGGAGAGATGGAGATATATGAATAGAGTTAGAGACATAAGAAGACTGGTGGAAGGAGGTGCATAATTTGAAAATAAGTGAGGTTATAGCAAATAATATACTTCATATAGCTATTCGCATATCCCCAGTGGAACATTATCCAATGATGTCTCATAAGAGGAAAAAATAATTACTTTTTGACTCCAGTAATAAGATTTCTCCCTGGATCAGGATCCTTCCTCTGTATACTTATTTTGTATTTCCCTGCATACCGTTACTTTCTAAAAAGACATCTAACCTTTTCTTAAAGATATCTATTACATCTGCCATTACAGTCTCCAGGGGTAATTAATTCCACATTGTAACTGCAAAAAAACCTTTCCTTTGTTGCTAGTGAAATATTCTTTGCTTCAATTTAAGGGATCACCCTACATCATGTGTACTGTTCTTTGGGATGAATAGTTCTTTTGAAAGTTCCTTGTATTGACCCTAAATATATTTGTAAATAGTTATCATATCCCCTATAAGACGCCTCTTTTCTAATGTAAACAAATCTAATTTACTTAGCTTCTCCCCAAAATTCAGACCTTCCATACCCTTTATTAATTTGATGGCTCTTTTCTGTACATTTTCAAGTTTTATGTCTTTTTATGGAGTGGTCCACAAAACTATACCATACAGTTAGGTCCGGAAATAATGGGACACTGACACAATTTTCATAATTTTGGCTCTGTACGCCACCACAATGGATTTGAAATGAAACAACCAAGATGCAATAGAAGTGCAGACTTTCAGCATTAATTCAAGGGGTTGAACAAAAATATCGTATGTAACGATTAGGAATTGCAAGAAGAAAAACAATACAGACCGGCGCCTTAGAGTCCAAATGGGAGATATAAAAGTTCAATGGATGATTAGAAATGTCCAATGGATGTTGATCTGGTCCAGTGGACAGCAGGTACCTCAACAGCAGGATAATTAGGACATGCAGGGGAGACAAGAGGATAAGATCATAGTGCAATACTGTGAGATTATTACAAAAAACACATAGACATAGACAGACATATACATATAAAACTAAACAGTAGGCTGACTAATATATGGAGAAATATTTAATGAACAATAAAAAAGCAGGTACTGGTGACAAGCAGGTCTAGGATCCGGTGTTTTAAAATCGGAATCCTACTTACAGCAGGTCCCTAGAACACAAGCAGGTAGGATGGTGTAGGTGTCCGACGGGCAGTGCTGGTGGACACGCGCCACATGTAGGTGCCTGTGGGAGCTTCCCTCAGCTCCTGCCGATGATGGCGATGCTTCCCTTCACTCCACGTGATTCTCCTTCGCTGGCGTCCGGAAGTGCGTCACAGCGGGCGAGACTACACACCGGGTACTTCTGCCGATTGTAGCACTTGTATACTGCGGCTCCAGGGGCTGCTGAAAAGGTCTGCTCCTCTGCCAGTAATGCTGCTATATGATTCTCAATGGCCCAACGCGTTTCGTGCGCATGCGCACTTCTTCAGGGGTTAAATGAGCACAGTCCATGGTGACTTTAAATACAGACAGGGCATACTTCATTGGTTGATTAAAGTGTCACTCACAGTTCGTTTTGCAAACCGTGATTGGATGCACTGCCTGTCAATCACGTCCTGTGTATAAGTCAGCCTTAACATACAACTAGACAACATAAATACAAACATTGATACACATAAACACCTTAAAAATACATAAAATTCAACAGTTATTACAAATAATGTATAATACACCAACTTTATCAGATTATAGCAGATAATATAATGGATGCACATAGTGCAATTAGTGCTGTTTTAAATAGCTTTTCTCCATATTGATGTGAACTCCATTGGCACGCTATAGGCTTTAATTGCAGCAGCTAATAATTGCTGAATACCCATTTTGAAAGATCTAATTAGAATATATTATAAAAATATAGATATATATAAAAATGAATACCTTTCATTTGAATTAATAAAAAAAAAAATTTCTTTAAAAAAATTCTTGTTTAAAAAACCCTTTTATAAAATTATTTTAAAATTATTTTAAAAAGACGCCTAGATCAAAATCAATGTTGAGTCCATTAGGTGATAGTGTCTTTAATTCATAGATCCAGTAGGCTTCACGCCTACTGATCTGTTTCAATAAATTGCCACCTCTCCAGTTATGTTGTACAATTTCAATGGCTTGACATTTAAGACCCATCGGGTTTCTGTTATGATAGATGTTAAAATGGTGCGACACACTATGTGTATTTAAACCTCTTTTTATATTATAGATGTGTTCATACACTCTTCTTTTATAACTTCTTCCAGTTCTGCCCACATATTGCAGGCCACACGGGCACTGCAATAGGTAAATTACGAATGTGGAATCGCAGTTGATTGATGTTTTAATAGTGTATATTTTATCTGTAACATTAGATTGGAAGGTGTCCGTGGTATTACTAAATGAACAAGCCATACATTTGGTGCATTTAAAAAAACCCTGTCTTATGCTTTTTGGTTTTAGTTCTAATTTTTCCAATGGACAACTAGGTGCTAGACGCATCTTAATGTTTGGTGCTTTTGTGAAAATTATTTTTGGTTTTTCTGGGAGACATTTAGATAGAGTCGTATCGCACAAGAGCATGGGCCAATGTTTGTTAAAAATCTGACGAATTTTTGGCGCCATCTCATTGTACTGGGTTATAAAAGAGACACCATTGTTTTCATTAGATGCTTTTTTGTTCTTATCTTTATATTCCAACAGTGTGTCTCTCTCAATTTTCTCCACCTGAAGGGAAGCTGCCTCGAGTAAATTGTCTGGGTAACTTCTATCGCGGAATTTATCTTTCAGCTCACTCGCCTGGAGCGCATACTCCTCTGAATTTGAACAGTTGCGCTTAAGGCGGGTGAGCTGACCCTTAGGAATGTTCCGGATCCAGCTAGGGTTATGCTGGCTGTCTGCCCTAAGGTAGTTGTTAGCCTGGACAGACTTGAAGAAAGTTTTTGTTTCTATTTTGTTGTTACTGATATAAATAGCGAGGTCTAAAAATTCTATATGTTCCTTGTGGTGGTTGAATGTAAATTTCAAATCCCTATCGTTAGAGTTTAAGTATATAAAAAACGACTCAAGCTGTACCTGGCTGCCTGACCAAACGAATATGACGTCATCTATGAAACGGCGCCAGAGCACGAGGTGGGCCCCGAGTGGACAGTTGTTCCAAATAAAGTCTTCTTCCCAACTGTCCATGAATATATTAGCATAACTCGGGGCAAACCCCGTGCCCATCGCCGTTCCACAGACCTGTAAAAAGAATTGTGAATTAAATTGGAAGTGATTATGTGTTAAAATAAAATTAATGCTGTTAACTAAAAATGACTTAAGTGCTGGTGGTGTAGTATTATCCGATTCTAACTTGCGTGTGATGGCCTGACATCCTTTCACATGATTAATGGTGGTATACAGTGATGTCACATCTGCTGTTACCCAGGTGTATTCGGGTTTCCACTCTAGATCTCTCAGTAACTGGAGGACATGTGTAGTGTCACGCAAGTAGGATCGGATCTGGTGGACTAGTGGTTGGAGATGGTGATCTATAAATAAAGATAAATTTGATGTGAGTGACCCAATACCCGAAATGATAGGCCTGCCAGGAGGATTTGTGAGGCTCTTGTGTATTTTGGGGATGAAATAAAAAATAGGAGTGCGTGAAAATTGTGTATTTAAAAACTCAAATTCTTGTTGTGTGATGGCTCCCTTTTCTAAACCAATGTCTAGCATTCTAGTGAGTTCAGTCTCAAACTGGCTTAATGGATTACTGGCAAGGGGGAGGTATGTGGCAGTATCCCCGAGCAATCGCATAGACTCTCGTAGGTAATACTCTTTATCCATCACCACTATACCCCCCCCCCCTTGTCAGCAGGTTTTATAACTATTTTCTTGTTATCCTCTAGTTCTTGTAGAGCTAATTTCTCTTTAGTATTAAGATTATCTTTGTGTATTTTATATGCCCTACTGGACTCCTCCAGTTCTCTGGTTACAATCTCTACAAATGAGTTCACCAGATGTCCCTGCGCAAATTTCGGGTAAAATGTGGATTTTATTTTAAAATTATTGCACGGTTTATTGGACTCATCATTAGTAAGATTATGATCTAGCTGGTGGGTAACTGCATCTTTTAAAAAATATTTTTTAAGTGCCAATTTGCGTGCAAATTTATGAACATCAATATGGAGGTTAAAGCTATTCGGGCCACATATTGGCGCAAAGGTGAGACCCTTGCCCAACACTTTCCTTTCAACTGGTGTAAGAGTGTGTTGACTGATATTGAAGATGTTTTGATAGATCTTATCTTAGCTCTACAAGAACTGGAGGATAACAAGAAAATAGTTATGCTAGAATGCTAGACATTGGTTTAGAAAAGGGAGCCATCACACAACAAGAATTTGAGTTTTTAAATACACAATTTTCACGCACTCCTATTTTTTATTTCATCCCCAAAATACACAAGAGCCTCACAAATCCTCCTGGCAGGCCTATCATTTCGGGTATTGGGTCACTCACATCAAATTTATCTTTATTTATAGATCACCATCTCCAACCACTAGTCCACCAGATCCGATCCTACTTGCGTGACACTACACATGTCCTCCAGTTACTGAGAGATCTAGAGTGGAAACCCGAATACACCTGGGTAACAGCAGATGTGACATCACTGTATACCACCATTAATCATGTGAAAGGATGTCAGGCCATCACACGCAAGTTAGAATCGGATAATACTACACCACCAGCACTTAAGTCATTTTTAGTTAACAGCATTAATTTTATTTTAACACATAATCACTTCCAATTTAATTCACAATTCTTTTTACAGGTCTGTGGAACGGCGATGGGCACGAGGTTTGCCCCGAGTTATGCTAATATATTCATGGACAGTTGGGAAGAAGACTTTATTTGGAACAACTGTCCACTCGGGGCCCACCTCGTGCTCTGGCGCCGTTTCATAGATGACTTCATATTCGTTTGGTCAGGCAGCCAGGTACAGCTTGAGTCGTTTTTTATATACTTAAACTCTAACGATAGGGATTTGAAATTTACATTCAACCACCACAAGGAACATATAGAATTTTTAGACCTCGCTAATTATATCAGTAACAACAAAATAGAAACAAAAACTTTCTTCAAGTCTGTCCAGGCTAACAACTACCTTAAGTCAGACAGCCAGCATAACCCTAGCTGGATCCGGAACATTCCTAAGGGTCAGCTCACCCGCCTTAAGCGCAACTGTTCAAATTCAGAGGAGTATGCGCTCCAGGCGAGTGAGCTGAAAGATAAATTCCGCGATAGAAGTTACCCAGACAATTTACTCGAGGCAGCTTCCCTTCAGGTGGATAAAATTGAGAGAGACACACTGTTGGAATATAAAGATAAGAACAAAAAAGCATCTAATGAAAACAATGGTGTCTCTTTTATAACCCAGTACAATGAGATGGCGCCAAAAATTCGTCAGATTTTTAACAAACATTGGCCCATGCTCTTGTGCGATACGACTCTATCTAAATGTCTCCCAGAAAAACCAAAAATAATTTTCACAAAAGCACCAAACATTAAGATGCGTCTAGCACCTAGTTGTCCATTGGAAAAATTAGAACTAAAACCAAAAAGCATAAGACAGGGTTTTTTTAAATGCACCAAATGTATGGCTTGTTCATTTAGTAATACCACGGACACCTTCCAATCTAATGTTACAGATAAAATATACACTATTAAAACATCAATCAACTGCGATTCCACATTCGTAATTTACCTATTGCAGTGCCCGTGTGGCCTGCAATATGTGGGCAGAACTGGAAGAAGTTATAAAAGAAGAGTGTATGAACACATCTATAATATAAAAAGAGGTTTAAATACACATAGTGTGTCGCACCATTTTAACATCTATCATAACAGAAACCCGATGGGTCTTAAATGTCAAGCCATTGAAATTGTACAACATAACTGGAGAGGTGGCAATTTATTGAAACAGATCAGTAGGCGTGAAGCCTACTGGATCTATGAATTAAAGACACTATCACCTAATGGACTCAACATTGATTTTGATCTAGGCGTCTTTTTAAAATAATTTTAAAATAATTTTATAAAAGGGTTTTTTAAACAAGAATTTTTTAAAAGAAAATTTTTTTTTTATTAATTCAAATGAAAGGTATTCATTTTTATATATATCTATATTTTTATAATATATTCTAATTAGATCTTTCAAAATGGGTATTCAGCAATTATTAGCTGCTGCAATTAAAGCCTATAGCGTGCCAATGGAGTTCACATCAATATGGAGAAAAGCTATTTAAAACAGCACTAATTGCACTATGTGCATCCATTATATTATCTGCTATAATCTGATAAAGTTGGTGTATTATACATTATTTGTAATAACTGTTGAATTTTATGTATTTTTAAGGTGTTTATGTGTATCAATGTTTGTATTTATGTTGTCTAGTTGTATGTTAAGGCTGACTTATACACAGGACGTGATTGACAGGCAGTGCATCCAATCACGGTTTGCAAAACGAACTGTGAGTGACACTTTAATCAACCAATGAAGTATGCCCTGTCTGTATTTAAAGTCACCATGGACTGTGCTCATTTAACCCCTGAAGAAGTGCGCATGCGCACGAAACGCGTTGGGCCATTGAGAATCATATAGCAGCATTACTGGCAGAGGAGCAGACCTTTTCAGCAGCCCCTGGAGCCGCAGTATACAAGTGCTACAATCGGCAGAAGTACCCGGTGTGTAGTCCCGCCCGCTGTGACGCACTTCCGGACGCCAGCGAAGGAGAATCCCGTGGAGTGAAGGGAAGCATCCACAGGCACCTACACGTGGCGCGTGTCCACCAGCACTGCCCGTCGGACACCTACAACATCCTACCTGCTTGTGTTCTAGGGACCTGCTGTAAGTAGGATTCCGATTTTAAAACACCGGATCCTAGACCTGCTTGTCACCAGTACCTGCTTTTTTATTGTTCATTAAATATTTCTCCATATATTAGTCAGCCTACTGTTTAGTGTTATATGTATATGTCTGTCTATGTCTATGTGTTTTTTGTAATTGCACTATGATCTTATCCTCTTGTCTCCCCTGCATGTCCTAATTATCCTGCTGTTGAGGTACCTGCTGTCCACTGGACCAGATCAACATCCATTGGACATTTCTAATCATCCATTGAACTTTTATATCTCCCATTTGGACTCTAAGGCGCCGGTCTGTATTGTTTTTCTTTTTGTTCACCACTAACTGTGTTTGGGTTAGTTTTTCCTGGCAGCCTTGTCTATTGTAAGCTTTATCACGTTTTTGTTAATATTTGAATTGTATTTGTACACATTTTTTAGCGCTAATCACACCACTCTTTTTTCTGATTAGGAATTGCAACCATTTTCATACACAGTCCCCTTATTTCAGGGGCTAAAAGTAATTGGACAAATTAACACAATCATAAATAAAATGTTAATTTTTAATACTTTGTCGAGAATCCTTTGCAGGCAATGACTGCTTGAAGTCTGGAATGCATAGACATCACCAAATGCTGGGTTTCCTTCTTTGTGATGCTTTGCCAGGCCTTTACTGCAGCTGTCTTCAGTTGTTGTTTGTTCATGTGTCTTTCTGCCTTAAGTTCTGTCTTCACCAAGTGAAATGCTTGCTTGATCGGGTTGAGATCAGGTGATTGACTTGGCCACTGCAGAATATTCCACTTCTTTGCCTTAAAAACTCCTGGGTTGCTTTCGCAGTATGTTTTGGGTCATTGTCAATCTGTAAAGTGAAGCGCCGTCCAATCAACTTTGCTGAATTTGGCTGAATCTGAGCAGACAATATACCCCTATACACTTCAGAATTCATCCGGCTGCTTCTGTCTTCTGTCACATCATCAATAAACACAAGTGACCAAGTGCCATTGTAAGCCATGCATGCCCATGCCATCACACTGCCTCCATCGTGTTTTACAGATGATGTGGTATGCTTCGGATCATGAGCGTTCCAAGCCTTCTCCGTACTTTTTTCATCCCATCATTCTGGTACAGGTTGATCTTAGTTTCATCTGTCCAAAGAATGTTCCAGAACTGGGCTGGCTTTTTTAGCTATTGTTTGGCAAAGTCTAATCTGGCCTTTCTATTCTTGAGGCTTATGAATGGTTTGCACCTTGTGGTGAACCCTCTGTATTTGCTCTCGTGAAGTCTTCTCTTTATGGTAGACTTGGATAATGATATTCCTACCTCCTGGAGAGTGTTCTTCACTTGGCTGTATGTTGTGAAGGGGTTTTTCTTTACCATGGAAAGGATCCTACGATCATCCACCACTGTTGTCCAGGCCTTTCTGTGTTGCAGAGCTCACCAGTGCGTTCTTTTTTTCTCAGAATGTACCAAACTGTTGATTTGGCCACTCCTAATGTTCCTGCTATCTCTCTGATGGATTTTGTTTTTTTTTGCAGCCAAAGAATGCCCTGTTTCACTTGCATTGATTGCTCCTTTGATCGCATGTGGTGGGTTCACAGCAACAGCTTCTAAATGCGAATGCCACACCTGGAATCAACTCCAGACCTTTTACCTGCTTAATTGATGATGAAATAACGAAGGAATAGCCAACAGCTTTTGTGTCAATTGTCCAATTACTTTTGGTCCTTTGAAAAAGAGGGGGCTTCTTATTAAAGAGATGTAATTCGTAAACCCTTTCTCCAATTTGGATGTGAATACCCTCAAATTAAAGCTTATAGACTGCACTTTAAGCCCATGTTCATTATTTAACTTTAACTTGAATTTATTTTACAGCCGAAATAACAAAACTTATATCAGTGTCCAATTATTTCCGGACCTAACTGTATATGCAAGGTGTTGTTTAACTAAGGACTTAAACAATGGCAAAATGATGCTTTCTTCCCTTCCATCCATACTCCGTTTTATGCAAAATAATATCGTATTTGTCTTTGCTACTACTGCCTGGCATTGTGCATTATTGTTAAGCATGTGTTCTACAAGCACTCCTAAATCCTTCTCCTTAAAGGATTGGTAAATTCTGTCCCATTTACTTTGTAATCTGTTTACTCTTGCTTCCCAAACGCATAGTGTTATATTTATCTTTATTAAACCTCATCTGCCATTTTCCAGCCCAAGTGTCCAGACCATCCAAGTCCCTCTGGAGAGAAATGACATCCTGCTTTGATTTTACGGCCTTACATAATTTAGTATTATCAAATGTAGAGATTTTGCTCTCTATGCCAACCTCAAGGTCATTAATAAACAAGTCAAAAAGCAATGTCCCCAGTAAGCCAGTATAAAAAATTGAGATTCTCCACTTACAACTTTACCTCGACCTGAAAAGGTTCCATTTATGACAACTCTCTGCTGTCTATCCTTCAACCAGTTTTTAACACTTGTACAAAATGAAATCCTGTTTTTTTCTTTACATACTATGCGTAGAGACTCTTTGGCACATTTTGTTTCCCTTTTCTGAAATATTACCTAGTAGACACGCTAGATCAAACATGTATTAAAAATGACACAGTCACTACACGATGGGCTATTACAGAAGTTCAATGTTTAGTTAGATAAACAAACATCCTTTGTACACAGGCATGTGACATTGCTGTTACAGCATGTAAACTATAAGTATTTTATATGAGTGATTATTTTCACGTTCTTGGATGTATACTGTATCACTGGAAAGCCTACAAAAAATATATAGTGAAAATAAAGGAATATCACCTTTACAAATGCACTTAAAACAGATTAGCTTAGAAAATGACAAAAAAACAACTAGATGTCAGGATTTATGTTTTTAGTAGCCTGTTTACTTGATCTGCTTTCTTTATCCTAGAGATAGAATGTACTTTACATTTCGAGGTGTTTCACAATTATCATTCATTAACCAACATAAATAAAGATATCAATACCACTGCTTGACAAAATCCATATCACAGAAGGTGATTGCTTGCCAGCGCTGTATTAAACGGAGCTTGCCTGGTACCTTAGAGAATGGAAATTTTCTACCAGAGCATACAGTAAATTAAATCACAAAGAGAGTAATGAGAGGTTGCAAACTTACTGTAAGATAGATGGCAAGCCAATCTTAATATTAAATTAAACCTGCTCTAGTGGATAATAATTAGGTGTGATATATTTGCCTCTTTCTAATGTTGTGAGAAAAAGATTAATACATTTTAAAATTCAAAAGATTTCAGAGAAAATGTGTATTTGAACAATATTTCATTTAGTACGTGAATAGCAGCAAGCTGAAGAGGTGTCTCATTTTCAGGGAGACAATGTAAGAATATTACAGTGTTTGGTTATTTCATACACTCAGAGGGCAGACAATATTAGTCAGGAAAATATTCTCATTATGGTAGGAACAATCCAGAAGATTGACCTATTATAACTGCATATGGGTATTGACCTTTAAGATAGTTGGGTGAACCTGGGCTGGTCTGGTCTGCATCTTGATATCACAGCAGAAATCAGAAAATCACAAATAAATTCACACATAGAATGAATATGCTTCTGTCCCCAAGTATTTGGTGATCTCTCCCTCTCTCTTTCACCGTTTCCCTCTCTCTGTCTCTATCTCTGTCACTCTTTTGCAAACAAAAATGATGGGCTCTGTTATTTTGAGCAATTTGCTGGAAAAATCCACAAAGCAGGCTGAATTGAATGCTTTTCATTTTGGGTAATTTCCCCCCCAGCTACATGGCAGTTTAGAGGCAGGATCCAAATAGCCAGATAGCTGATGTACTATACTGTGGTGTATGCAGTTAACTAGGTCAAAAGCAAACAGGAATTAGGTCTAGGACAAACGTTCATCGATGAGGCAGGGAAATGACTGCTAGTCTGGGCAAACAACACTATTGTAGCATTCAGCACCAGACACCTGGATAGCTCCTCCGCCTGAGGCTGAGTGCTCTGTATGCTACTTATGCTTCCCCACCAGTTAAAATTCTGCCCCATACGCAGTACGGATAGCGAAAACTGAGCAGTGACTTTCTTGACTTTATAGACTCTGCTTGAACAGAAAGTATTGGCGCTGTGTCATTTTTCAGGGGTAGGGAAAAGTGACACAATATTTTCTCAGCCGGTTGCTTGTCTAGTGTTCTATAAAATAGAAAACAATATTTGTATTAAAACCTTTATAAGTATAATAAAAGGTATACTGTACTACCCCATCCCCCCTTTTCCATTCTAATTTGTATGCATTGTAAAAAAAAATAGACAGTATAAAATAAGTATACTTTACTGCAGGCTCTTTAAATTCTTATCTACTGCTCAATGATCACCTTTTACATCCACCTGTCCACTTTAACAAATGCTTTCAGTTACATGTGTTCTGGAATTCCATATTCAGACATAGTTTACATGTAGAATGTGCATCAATGCAAAGTGTAAAGCAAAGTATAGCTATATCCATAACAGATATTACCAAAGCAAAGTCAATTAATTATTTGTTTTGAAAAGAACTGTAGAGAGTTTCTAGTATCAAGAACATACAAATAAGCATCCTATAAATACATTTTCTACATAAATTATCCAGTATCTCTGGAGGGTAAAGTGCAACAATGTTTGTGGCTGCTTCTCGTAACAGAGAGGGGTAAGATCTTGTGCTCTGTGATCCAGCCACATTTACAGTAAACAGCTTGAGCTCATTTTGCATAAGAACTGTAGCTTAAACCAGCAGTGTCAATCTTGTTAGACTTTTAAATCCAGCATATACAAGATTGGGACGTGCATTATTTCTGATCAGATATGATGGGTAAATCTGTGGATTTAAAGCACTGAAATATATAGAAGCCTCATATTTGCACAATAGCTCTTTCTTAAAACAATAGGTACTTTGAATTATCTTTGGGTTTTCCCTTACTTTGAACGAGTCCCTTCCTATTAATCACTGTCTTGCTGAATCATGGGAAATCTATGTAATTGAAAACATAACGCATATAATTAGTGATTCTGTGATTAGTGATTAGTATACTTAGTGTTTCACACATGGCTTCTCCATTTTGGCTTTATTTTTGTTAAATAAATCATGACACGGTGTAATATGTCATGTGTTGTTATTCATCTGAGGTTGTATTTACCTAATTTTAAGACATGCTAAGGAACAGATGATTGTTATTATGTCCTGATATGTAAAACCATAGAATTCAAAGAGGGTGTTCTTTTGATCTTACGATTTTAGTAATAGAGCAATCCAGCAATGAGATTGTTAAACTTAGA
The DNA here is from genome assembly GCF_040206685.1 of Ascaphus truei. Taxonomy (NCBI): domain Eukaryota; kingdom Metazoa; phylum Chordata; class Amphibia; order Anura; family Ascaphidae; genus Ascaphus; species Ascaphus truei. Next base: position 8,028,460 of record NC_134490.1, on the reverse strand, counting down.
AAGGAGATTGATGAAATTATGACACGACACGGTGACATGTTGGTGACTGATACTAACACAGATTGGAGGGATAAGATCCAAACCACCATAGACACTTACCGTAATAATTGAATTAAATACAAAAAAGAAAAATTACGCTTGGTAACAGCAGATAAGGAGAATAGAGTCTACCGCTGGGTCTTGGGCCTAAATGAAATTGCTATTGGCAAGGGAGGGGACAGGAGAAACATGTCACGTTCCAAACGGGAAATGCGTAAACATACGGGGTACATTACTAGTGACACTGACTTGTCCCACATAACCGATAATACTTCTGGGGAGCTTTTTTTTAGGAAAGGCAGCGGATGTAGCAACAAAACCACCACTACATGGCACAGACACCGAAATGCAGCCCAGAAGGGCGGGCAAAAGTTGTCGATATCTCGAACGAGAAAACAAGGGGGGAAGAGGAATGAAACAACCAACTGTGAAATGGTAATCTTCAACCTCTCAAATTATACACTGAAAGAGGCAGAACTAAGTGTATTACAGAGGGGTCTCTCCTTTGTTCCCACGTGTAAACAAAATCTCTTTGATTGGGAAATAGACATGTTTAAGCTTCATCGACATCTAAAATTCAAAGATTTCTATAATAAAATAGACCCCATGCCGAGCTCTCATAGTATAAACAACAGGAAATTTTGGGCCAAGAGCACATTTGATCCACAGTCTACTAATCATAATATCTCCACTTTCATGAAGCCTTCTACAAAATGACACTCGTAGTGAGATTAAGAGTCATCAAACAAGTTATTACAATCTATCAAGAGAGGAACAGCAAGTTACAAGGACACTGAAAAATAAAAAAATAAAAATTATTCGTGCAGCGGATAAGGGTGGCAGCATAGTCGTGTTGACATATGCATATTATAAGCAAGAGATTGAGCAGCAATTAGATAATACCAGTCAGTACAGACGTCTACAGGGGGATCTGACCATCTCCTACAAGAAAGAGATATGCTGTTATAACACAAATTTCCTTACACAGATCCATACAAAAATGCTGGTATTATATGCTCTCCCAAAAATACATAAATTTATTCGGTTTCTCCAACCGTTGGTGATGCGCATGGAATCTTTTGTCAAAGATACTACGGATTTTTTTGTAAAAATTACTAATGTTTTCTTTGATCCGACAGAGTCTACTGGTGACTTTAGACGTATCCAGTTTATATACGAAGACTCAACATACCGAAGGACTGGATGCTATCCGGACACGATTGAGTGATGTTCAAGATCATATGGACCCCCCATCTGAGTTTTTACTATTCACATTTGCCTTAAAATTGCAGTATGTATGCGCGTTCTAATGTTCATGATTATGACACTGTGTAATGACACATATATATTATAAATATTGGGTTCTGGTTTAACCAAAGCGTGGAATGATGAGCAATATTTATGGTATCGTTGCTGAAACATGACTTTTAAAAGTATCTGGAATGGGCTTGAATGCAGGAGAGCACAAACTTTAAAAATAAAGGAGTACAAAGATCTTTAGAGAATACTTAAAAAAAAGTTATGGTGCAAGAACGGATAAAAATAGGTTCTATTGTAGCTTTGACTTTCTTTAGTAAGTGGAAATGTATACTTTAAAAATCAGTACTATGGAGAAGTACTCCTACTGTAGTATTCTGTGTGCCTATGGAATGAAGACACATGCACTACACATAATACAGTACTTTAGAGTGTTACTTATAGTTATATAGTTACATAGTAGATGAGGTTGAAAAAAGATTTACATCCATCAAGTTCAACCCATGCATGTTAGAAAAGTGCAGATCTCATGTGTGATAGTGCGCATCGGGGAATTACCACACGGAAACTCCCATTGAAGTCCCTTTTACCAATGTGGACCAGGGCATTATTATTATTATTATCATTTATTTGTGAAGCACCTACATATTCCGCAGCTAACTACAATGGGGTACAGAGTTATGTATATTACATAAACAGTTACATATAAATAAGTGCAAACATGTACAAACAGATACCGAGAGGTAATGAGGGCTTGTGAGAGTTTATAATCTAGAGGGTATGAGGGACAATATTGAAATTAGAAGGTAAGGTGGTTGCTCATTGTGTGATGGAGTGTAGCTCCGTTTGGAATATGGCCCAGTCTGACAGCTAAATCCATTAAGGTTGGGGGTGGTGGGGGGGAGGGGGATGGTACATAGGATGGAGATTGGTCCCATTATCTCCTATTGTAATCCATTTTAACCAAAAAGGACATACAGTACCGTAAGGGCTTGCAAATAGTAGGTAACTCACTGTACAAATCTTTGCCTTAAACACAAGCCCGTCAATTTGCTTTTCTAAATGGTGCTTAAAACAAACGTAGCCACTGCTACAAGTATATGTATACTGTGGACAGTACCGAATTTATCTGTTCCACCTATCAGAGTGTGATAAGTAATAAGAGGCACTGTCCCTGATCTGCCTGGCAACACATGACAGGAGATACAGTATGGGATTGGATAAGTAGAAAAACATATAGAATCTGGAGACCAACTATTAGTCTGAGAGACACAGAGGAAGACCAACTGTCAGACTGAGAGACAGAGAGAGACCAACTGTCAGTCTGAGACAGATACAGAGACAGAGATAGGTAGTAACAGTTTGAGAGGCACATAGAGTGACAGTCCAGGTGACACTGTGGTAAAAGAGCCAGTTTGTAGGTGTCTGGAGTCAGGGCACACGCCACCCGCGGCACTCCCCTTCCTTACCTATACCGCTGGCTGTGGTCTCCTCTGTCCCCGCTCGGCATCACGGCCCGTTCCTCCGCCCCCCGCGGCTCGCACGCACGCCGCCGACGCTGACTCGCGGTCGCTCCTCTTACAGGACACGCGCCGTGCAACTTAATTTATGCACTACACCTGCCGGGTAAATCCGCCCCCGGTCATATCAGCTCACACTCTCAGGTCCTCCTACCATTCACCTGCAGCAAACCAGGTCATTAACCCCTGCCCTATCACAAAGGGCTCCTGGGCGCATCTCTGCTCTGCCCCTTCCTCTCATTGGTCCTCCTCACTTTATTACCCCTGTGATTCCTCTCCAACCTCGCTCTGCATAGTTCGTCTGCCTAGTGCTGTTTCATACTGTGCCCAGCTCTCTCTCTGTTTCAGCTTCATTACCGAACCGGCTTGTCTTCCTGCTCTCTCTGGTTCTACAACCTTGGCTTCCACTCGACATCGCTTACCTCTCGGACTCCCTCGAACTCGGCACTTGGACCTCTACTACCCGGAACTCTGTTACCCTCGACCACTGGCTTCGGACCCTACTACGGCACCTTCTCTACGCCCGGATCTGGCAAGTACACTACCTAATATAGAAGCTCATGTTGAACCCCCAAAATAACCACAACATATATATAAGCCTTTAAGTGTCACAGAGGAGTGCTACTGATGTGCATTGAGCTCTGTCTGTGTTTCATGTTAGTCTCTGGTTTTAAATGTATATTGCCATGCTCAGTAGCACTCCTCTGTGACACTTATATGCTTATATATATATGTTGTGGTTTTTTGGGGGGTTCAACATGAGTTTGTGGGTGTTCTATATGTGTTAAAATTCTTATTCAGCTGGTCTTAGCTGATTGGAGGGTGGCAACCTCCTACCTAATTTAAGCTCACCCGCTCCCACTTTTAAATGGTTAAAAGCTCACTCCATTGCATCTCCCACTCTCAGGGGAACTTGCCTGCTTGCAGTGTGATTGTGACAACTCTAATACAGAGTGCTTTTCCTGTTAATGTACAGGTTAATAAAAGCTTCAATCAGACTTAGAACTTTGCAACTAATTTTGACAGATTTATTATAAATCATTCTTCCTGGCAATGCACAGGTTATTAAGAATTTATATTAGTGTAGGGACCCTTGAGGTGTGGTCTGCCGTGCAGTGGCTCAGGGGCCTACAACAATTTGGCCAAAATGTTAAACTAAAAGGCCATTTTATTTAATAGATATCAAGTACACTACCTACCCTGGTATCCCTGGCCTTGACCACACTGCCAAATCCACACTCCGGGCACGCTCTCACTACTGCGGGTGCGTGGTTACTCACTTTCCACCTCAGTATTGGGGGTTAGTCTGGTCTGCGGGCAGAACAGCGTGACAGTAGGAGACTGCTAGCCAAGGAGAAATAAAGTAAGAGACAGCAGCAGAAACACATCCTATACAGAGAGAGAAAGAGAGAACTGAAGTGAGACTTCCCTACACACAAAGAGAAGTGGATTAGGAGGAGAAGAGCCCACAGTAAGAGAGATCCAGATACTTGCCGGGCTGTTAAAGTGTGACTTGATAACAGACATTCGGGAGGCTCTTTCCGCAATTTGAGTATGCTTTTCAAATGACACAAGCACTTTCCCAATGTTTCACCCTTAACAGGCATGCAACACAACTACATGCCATTTTTGGTCCAGTTATTGTGTACTAAGGGAGGAAGGACTCCAGTCCCCCACAGCACTTATAGACTGTGGAAATAGAGGGGTTACACATACCAAAGGGGTTAATATAAGGTTGGTCACTTGTTGGTCTCTGCTGTATCATACTGAGAAATGCACAATAATACCATTCCATTCAGTTGTCTGTCTTCTCATGCTGGTGATACAGCATGCGTTCTTGTAGATTTATTCTTTGAAAAACTTTAGGCTGTAGAGATGATTCCTTTGGCCAAACACCAACAACAAATTAAACATTGTGAACTCATAATAGCATTCTCTTCATACTGGAAGGTTTAGGAAAACTTTAACATGTTTAAAAACTAACTTCCCCCAATTTGGATTTTCTGTAGACCACTTGAAATCAAAGAAACTCAAAAATGTCATCTTCTGTTTTTCTTTGTGAACACTCCTCTGAATAAAAGGCACATGTAATATTTGTATGCAAAGCTAACTTTAAAAATAAATCCTTACTTACATTAATAACCTAGTTTCTTGAATTCTCTCAATTAGAAGAGTAAATTACAAGAAAATAGAATTCTAATTTTGCTCATTGGGATTGTGGATTGAATTAACAAAGACAAATCACCAACTGGTCTACTTGCCTTTTAGCATGTTACATTTATAAGCAATGCGCTACAAGTTTAATGACTAAACAGAACAAACAAAGCCAGACAGTTACATTACATTACCCGGGTCATTTTCCAGGGCTACATTCATTGTGTCTGAGAGAGGAGGGGGGTGGGGGTGTAGCCATCGCCGACACCGACACTGCTTACAAATGAGCCAAAATAAACAACAATTTGTACTATTCTATTTAATCTTGGACTTGATTTCTTTGTAAAATATACTTATGCATTTGGCTCATGTCCAAGAGATAAGCAACATGTATTATGAACAAAGTTACCAAACGAGAAGGTACAGGCACCTAAAAAAAAAAAGCTAAAATAACACAAGATACGGACAGATGTGTGACCCCAAATGTGTGGCCAAATATGGGATGTCATTATTAAAGGTGGCAATCACATGGTGCAGCAAGCAATCCCATTGGTTTCTATGCAATGTGATGCCATTACCAGTCTTTGCACCAGCCTTGCCCCTCCCTTCCCCATAAAAGGCCAAGGCTGTTACAGAAGACCAGAAGTTGAAGCAGAGGCCACATCTGGTGGCTAGGAAAGAGGCCGTCAAGAGCAGCAGATAAAGAAAATTATATTTTACAAGAAATAATGGATATATTATCTTTAAGCAATTAAGGATCAAGGACATCGGTCTGGCCTGGATTGACTTCTTGATTTTTCTTGTTTTTTTATGCTTATTTTTGCCATCGGGTGTCTGGATATATTTTTGCTTTGCTAGTTTGTCGATTTCTTACTTTTATAATGTTTTTTGGCCATCAACCTTTGGAAAACTTTTTAATGTTGGACATTAGCCCCTTTGGGTGGATTTTTGGGGGTGGGAGACATGTTGGCCTGAAGATGGGGGCCATCAACTAGGCTGGGTTGAGTAAAATATTTATTTCAGCTACCCATTGAGTGCGATTGTGGTTATCTAGGATCTCCTCTAGCCCCACTGACAATAAATCAATTACCTTTAACCATTTGATTGTTTCTGTATGTGTATGTTCTGTATATATGTAGGCCTACTTATATTATATACACACACAATGTATAATGGTATTTTTGTAGTTTTTGGGGTACTTGGGGTGTAATTGTATATTGTGTTTATGTTGGCCATTAGCCCTTTTAGCCACCTTTGACTGCTAGCTATTAACCCCTTGCCTACCTTAGTAACCATTAAGGCATGCATAATGCATGCCTTCAAAGCCACTATTATTTCCGAGGGGTTAATCAATACTTTTTCATTGGGAAGGCAGATGCAATGTATATATTGCATTGCAATATATACCTGGTATCTTCAATTTCATATGGTTAATGCAAACCGGTATTACTCCAGTTAGCACAAAGTGTTTTATCCTGACGTTAGCTGGATAAAGTCGCGTCGCCATGTACAAATGAGGGCCATAATGGACGTTGTTTTTGCATATATTTAGCTTAGTGGATGTCTGTTAAACTCAGTGAAGCTAACGTCCGTTAACTATTGATGTACCTGAGATTTGTGGATCTGCCCCGAATGCTTGGGGCAGCAAGAGACTGTAGGAGGTGGTATTGAAGTTTGGGCATCCCCAGTGTCAGATGCCAGATATTACCATCACATGGCGTCGGACAGTGCCAGGAGTGCTCGTGAGCACAGAGGCAGAGGATTCAGATAATCAAACACTGAAAGGAAGCGAAGAGAGTTACTGAAAGCCTCACAGATTAACCTTTTTTTTTTTTACTGTGAACATGTATATAAATGTATTTTTGAAATTTCCTATTGGATATATTAAAATTGCTGCATTATTGAGCGTTCTATGGGGTGATCTTCTACTTTCTATTCAATGTTAAATATGACATTACACGCAGGGCCATTTTATCCATTAGGCACAGGAAGAGTACCTGCTGTAGGGCGTACAAGCCTTTCAAGGGCCAACAAAAAAGTTTGAGACCTGGGGAAAAAAAGTATTGATCCGAAAATAGGAAAAGGAAAATAAAAAATGAATAACTTTTTCATTAAATATCTTTAGGACACGTAACATGTCACAACTCTCAATAGACTTCTAAATCAAAAGTAATTACTTTATAGTTAAATGTTTATACTCTAAACAAAACTAATACATCTTAACAGAACTCAAACAATATTAACTTTGCGGCTCTTTTTGTCAGCAAAATCACATATAAGTCTTCAAATGTCATTTCCTGCATGATATAATTTTCAAATGAACATAGTGCGAGAGAAAACAAAATTATTAGTAATAGTCAGCATGGGTTTATGAAGGATAGATCATGCCAAACTAACCTTATTTGTTTCTTTGAGGTTGGAAATAGGAATTTACAGTAGACCAGGGTAATGCAGTTGATGTGGTCTACTTAGATTTTGCAAAGGCTTTGTTATGGTTCCAGACAAGAGATTGGTGTACAAAATAAAGAAAATTGGACTCAGTAATAATATATGCACCTGGATTGAAAACTGGTTGAAGGATAAACAACAGAGGGTTGTCATAAATGGAACTTTTTCAGGTTGGGCTAAGGTCGTGAGGGGAGTACCTCAGGGATCGGTACAGGGACCCCTGCTTTTTTAACTTGTTTATTAATGACCTTGAGGTTGTCTAAATTTAGCATAGGTTGAACTTGATGGACGTACGTCTTTTTTCAACCTCATCTACTATGTAACGATGTAACTATAGGGCATCAAGTGCAAAGTCTCCATCTTGCTGATGATACTAAATTGTGTAAGGTAGTAGAATCAGAGCAGGATGTAATTTCTCTCCAGAAGGACTTAGAGAGACTGGAAACTTGGTACGTAAATGGCAGATGAGGTTTAATACAGATAAATGTAAGGTTATGCATTTGGGAAGCAAGAATAAACAGACAACTTACAAATTAAATGGGGATAAAATGGGGAATCTTTGATGGAGAAGGATTTAGGAATGCTTGTTGACAACAGGCTTAGAAATAGTGCCCAAAGTCATGCAGTAGCTGCAAAGGCAAACAAGATCTTATCTTGCATTAAACAGGCAATGGATGAAAGGTTAATAAACATAATTATGCCCCTTTACAAAACATTAGTAAGACCACACCTTGAATATGGACTATAATTTTGGACACCACTCCTTAGAAAATACATTATGGAACTAAAAGAGTGCAGAGAAGAGCCACCAAATTAATAAAGGGGATGGGATGGACAATCTAACATGAGGAGAGGCCAGCTAAATTAGATTTATTTATATTAGAAAAGAGGCGTCTAAGAGGGGATATGATAACTATATACAAATATATTCGGGACAGTACAAGGAGTTTTCAAAAGAACTATTCATACCAAGGGCAGTACAAAAGATTTGGGGTCATCCCTTAAGATTGGAGGAAAAGAGATTTCCCCAGCAACAAAGGAAAGGGTTCTTAACAGTAAGGGCAGCTAAAATGTGGAATTCATTACCCATGGAGAATGTGATGGCAGATACAATAGATTTGTTCAAAAAAAGGTTGGGCATCTTTTTAGAAAGGAATATTCCAAATGAGTATACATGGGAAGGATGTTGATCCAAGAAGTTATCCGATTGCTACTGTAATTCTTGGAGTCAGGAAGGAATTTATTTTTCCCCATATAAGATATCATGGGATAATATGACTCTGGGGTTTTTTTGTTTGCCTTCCCTTGGATCAATAAGTAAATAAAGATATAGAATAAAGTATCTGTTGTCTAAATTTAGCATAGGTTGAACTTGATGGACCTACATCTTTTTTCAACCTCATCTACTATGTAACTATATATATATTATAAAAGCAATGTTTACATTTGGAAAACTTGTCACACATTTCTTGTCTGCATACAGTACGTTCGCGAGAACAATAGAAACTCATCAATAAATGCATCTTCGAGATCTAAAGGATATATATCAATGAATGCCCTTGCATTAGAAACCACTTCATCACTGGACATAGATCAAAAAGAAAATGAAACCTTTCATATAGTGTTAAGTATGCTGCTCACCATTTACCCATCTCAATTACAGCACTGTCTATTATAGAATAGAAAGACTGTGTATGGAATTTGTCGCTGACACTCAGACTTAAACTCGGATAAGTGGATCAGTATTATCCATAACTTCAGCGGTTAACATAACACGTGTATAAATTTGCACTGTATTTCGTGTTGTTATCAATAACTTGTTTAGTTGGAAACACATTAAAATTCTATTTATTAAGGTAGCGTCTGATCTGTACTGCATGTGTGTCACATAAATGGGTCAATCACAATATGCACTAGTTCACGTGGTGGCATGCGTGTCCGGCGTGGTGTTGGGCCTATGACGATCTTAAAACGGTCCTGGTTAAACCCATCCACACCCTGTCAGTGTCCTATTTCACGGTCTGGATGGCAGTACTATGTTTAGCTGAGACCTCGTCTTTTCTTAGTTATCTCCCTGTGTTAATGTGCAATAATGGGCTTCAGTGGTTCGGCGATGTTATGTTAATGCTTCACTTGCACATCATTCATTATCACTAATGGTCATTATAGTTAATGATATTCACTTTATGGGAGGAAACATGACTTAGCATGATGTTATTGTTCTTTGAGAATACACCGTTAGTCTAAACATGACATTGTTTGGTTAATGCCATGTTAAGTGGCTTAACAGAGCTTTGTGGATCCTGGCCATAGGCTGCGTCCATACTTCCTGCGAAAGCGCGACTATGAGGCAGGCAATAGAGCAGGCAACTGCGTTCAGAAAAACAATTTTAGTTATGGCGTGCGACGGTCCGATCACCTGCGCGGTTCAGCCAATGAGGGCTAACCCCTCACGTGACATCATGGCCACGCCTCTGCCACACCTCCCAGTTGCTGTGGATCACAGGCCACAAAACACTTGGCTGACAGGCACGCATGACGCCATGTGCTCTGTCCTGCGCAAGCTCCTACTATATCCGTGGCCTTAGAGTTTACTTAATCGAGTCAAATATTCATTGTGTATTTAAACGCTCTATGTGAAATGATTACCATTATTTTATTTAAGGAAGTGAATGGAAAAAAACCTTAATAGAATTGTTTTTTTGTTTACTACAGTAGCAAAGATATTTATTGTATCTGGTAATATCTATCACATAAAAATCAGTTCAATTATTTCAAGGACAGTCACGGGTAAAAGAACATTTGTGGGACAGCTTTATGATACGCTCTAAGAGACAATGCAGTTTATTTATGAAAGACTTCAATCTGGAAAAGTTGATAAAAAACTAGCACTAGAATTATCAAATGGATAAAATCCTATTACTTTCTATGTGTCATAAACTCAGGGTTGTGGTTTGCTTTAGTTTTGAAGCCAGCAGTCTTGGATAAATATATATCTATGTATGTGGCACTTAGAAGGGGAGACAAAGGTTAGGTTGTTACAGTATTAGTAACATGAGATATTAAAGAGCATTTCATGCATCCCAAGTACTTAAGCGGGAAGGGTTAAAAATCTAAAGAATGTGCTTACTCTCTTATTAGTAACCCTGATTCTTTGGGAAATAAATCTGTTCTTTTTTTTATTTTAAATTACATTTAAGCTCAACCTTGGTGCACCAGCCTGAATGTGAGTGTATATTCTGAAATGGGTTTTGAAGGTCAGGCTTTTTCTGCAAAGCTGCTTCAAATAATAGAGATATTTTTCAGCAAAATGTTATTTTTTTTTTCAAAGGTTATGTCTCATTCTTGTTCACATTGTGTACTTCATGGATTCTGATCATCTGCACTAACTCATGTGATAAACAAGGCATTTTAAGGACAGAACCGACAGAAACTTTGGAAACTTTCTTACGAACATAATTTTGGAAATTATTATGTTTGCATACAAATCTGCATAACTGCATATCTGTGGATATTCCTGTATATATTATCACAAAGTCAAGACACCTTTCAGACATCTGCAAGTTCAGCATTTTGTAAACATTATTTGTCCTATTGTTTTTGTAGTTACAGTCAGCTGTTCTGCAATTGTATCCCCTTGAGTGCTCAAAGACGTATCCATCATATCATAGCTTTTAAGCTCCTCTTTCTAGGGTGAGATCTCTTTCTATGCTCCTTTTGAGCACAGAACTCTATTTGCAAGGCAGGTGAACAAAACTCCTTCCTCTTCCGTTCACATCATCAGTAGAGGCGGGTGAGACTGTCAAAATCAGTTTCCTGGAATTTCCCGAGCCTTCCTTTCAAAATCCGTTCCTCAATACGTAGATGGATTGTTCCAGATTCAATCTGTGCGGTTGAATCCAAAACCGCCATTGGATACAATCCATTGGTGGATTTTGCCAATCCACGGATTTCGCAATCCGTTGGAGGATTTTTACAGATCTGCCGACGGATTGCGGAATCTGCGGATTGGATTTTAGTGATTAAAAAAAAAAAATCCGGAAAGACGAATTGCCTTTTTCGAGACTGATTCATGGAAATCTGCAGACCAAAGGAACTGCTCGAGGCGAATCCAAAGCCACCCAAAACATTCACCCATCTCTAGTCATCAGTGACGCTGCAGTCACATGACGGCTCCTAGTGGTGGTCATATGATCGCCAAGTGCAGTAGGGTTGTTCATATAAGACTGTTTATACTGTAGCATGGGTAAAGAGTGTGAGACACATGGGCTAGTGCTGGTCACTGCACTATCCCATGGACTTTAACGGCTATTTAATGAATAACCCCAACAGAGAATATATACATAGTTTCAGATGTAAGGTCTTCTAAAGAGGACCTGAACAGTTAACATTTCACCTTCAGACTTCAGTGATAAGGATTTCCCATGATTGTAAAATGTTTCCTCTAGAGATATTTAATGTCAATAAAGCCAATCTAACCAATACAGCCAAACTAACAATACAACCAATCTAACCAATACAGCCAATCTAACAATACAGCCAATCTAACCATGTGGAAACATGTTTCATGGTGTGGACTTTATTGACGGAGTTCAGTACAGTTGAAGCAAAGTTTCACATTAAATACATAGTGACAATTGTTGGGGGGACATGAACTCTACACTTAGGGCAAAATGTAACAGAAGATGTAGCATTTGGATTGCTACATATATTCTTTTAATAGTACATTTTTTTGCATCATATTATTTTCTTTGTGTGCCAGTTTTTTTTTTTTTGTAACTTAAATTGTATTAGTTTATATTATTATACAGTACAATACATTACAAAATACATTATGTCATGGTGATTCTCATTGTATCCGGAAGTATAACGTTACTAATATCAGTATAACTTTAACCTGTGGTCAGACTGGTGGGCCTAAAGGGGTATCGAGACACGGCTCGCTTTCCGAGGTCCATATTATGATGTCAAACCCCCCTTCTAATTGGGGGGGATCAGGTGCAAAAGCTCAGTCACTGATTCATTAACCGCCCAGCCGACTAACCGGCTGGCACACGACTCATCCAGACGACGTATACATAGACAGGTAGACAACTACATGGGTAGACAAACAAACGTGAAGACCGACAAACAATCAACCATACGGACGGACAAACCGGTAGACAAACAATGATCCAAGAGGAAGAGGGGGGGTGGGAAAGAGTGGGTTTGAAGTAGGGGGGTAGGGATGGGTGTTAGTGATCGTGAGTGTGTCTCAGAGTTGTTACGCTGCCTCTCTAGGTATGTTACCTGGCTGAAATATGATCATCCTATGCCGAGCATGGGTGTAGCACACCTCTCCCAAGGAGAACGGACCTGGAAACTATCATAGCCAAATTGATGCCCTTTCTATCCCCGGGATGTCTGTCTGTGCCAACCAAAGCGTCCAGACTTTTAGATAATTGTCGCCAGTGTCGTTAACCAGACTCGTTAACTTTTCCATCTGGCAGATAAACCAAATACGATTCCGAATTTTTGGGATGGTTGGTATGTCTGAGCTTTTCCATAGTGCTGCGATCTCACACCGCGTTGCGAGTGCAAAGTGAGCAATAAGTTTATTGTGAGCTTTAGAGAGACCCGCTAATGGTCTGTTCAAGAGAAACAGCCACGGATCTGGGGGAATAGTGAGATCAAACAGTCTCTGTATCCAAAGTCTAATTGTCTCCCAGAATGAGGAGATCCGCGGGCAAGACCACAGCATATGTAGCAGGTCTGCTGATCCTCCACACTGGCGTGGGCACCGCGGGGAGGATCCCGGCACGAACCTTGATAATTTTAGTGGGGTAAGGTACCAGGATTGGATTGGAGTGCTATTTTTCTAGCCACAGCAAAGTGCTCCATATGTACCACCCTCAAGGAGAACGCATATAAGGTCCTGATTTTTTGCACCTTTTTTGCAGTGGGATTTGAGCACTGTCAATAACAGGAGTTGGGAGACACAAATATGGTTTGGCATGTTAACAAGAAGCAGAATGACATTTGAGATAAAATCGTATTCTCCTTTGCAAATCACTTAGTCTAAACCGCTTTCATAAAAAGTGACAAATCGCCTGGATTATGGCGCTTTAGAAGCGGAATGACCTGAGCTGGTGCTACCTCCATCCACAGTCTGATTTATGGGTGTTGCTCTCTCAGCCAAAACCATATTTCAGCCTCTGGATGTACTGTAACTCGCAATCCCAATCTCTCCACCATGTTTTTAAAAAAGCACGTTTTTAGAAGCATAACGGAGCTACGACAATAGCAGTTGAGGGCAAAAGAATGCGGGTTTGAGGCGTTTTTGACAAAACAAATGGATTGTCACAGCCAGAGTGAAACCGCTTCTAAGAAAGCCATTTAGATGCGATTTGGACATGCAATACGGGCTTACAGACTAGCAACGCATGCCAATCCCCTTATAAAGTGCACTTTGGAGCTAGTAGAATATGCCCCTCTGTCTTTTTCTCAGGCCCAATCTGAAACATTCAAACACAGGAGAATAAACATGAATATTTTTGCTACATGCAAAAATCTTGCACATATTTTCAAGATGTTTGTGACACAAAATGCAACATATACATGAGCATTACTGACTCAACTGATCTGACACTTTCATATGGAACTCTGGCTATGGTTCTGTATGTTTTTTACTAGCTATTTTATTACCATATGGGCAATGTTTTCTGTCATTATACCTGCCTCTGCTCATGTACTTTGGGCTGTTTTGGCTAAACCCCGCATTCTGTTTTCCTCTGTAATATTTTCCGTATATTTTAATAGGACGAAGCTGGAAATGCAGCAGCTCATCTTAAAAAATGCACTGTCAAAATGGAACAGCAGCAATCCACACAAACGCTGCTAGAATAGCAACACTTATTAACATGATTCCAAAAGTGATTACAAACATGTACAGATATGCCTGGTCTTACATCGGTTCTGTGTTCTGTTTCTGGACTCCCTACCACTAAGAGGAGATTGGGCTGTCAGGTGGTAGAATTTGAAACCATGAAAGCACAGCATGAAGATGATAACCTTTGTTTAGTTCATGCAGAGGCTTGGTTTTCACACACAAAAAAAGCACGCAGGAAATGCCATTCAAGCTCCAAAAAAAAAAGAAAAAGATGCAGGAATATGACAGTCCTCATACCACTTAATATTTTAAGAGAGTCTGGGCAGGAGTGACTAAAAAACAAGTCATCAGGGTACCATTGTGGTACAGTGGTGTAGAGTGGCGACAGCAGATACAAAGTTGGAATGGGAACTCAAATATCAAGCATCGTCTCAAACATAATAACACCAAAGTCCATATTTACTAAGCAGTGTTCTGCCATAACACCCCTGCGGGCTCTGGGAGACACCTTACAACTCATTCAGTTCAATGTTGGTATCTTCCAGCATCAAAAGTATCTTATGGCAGGAGACTTCTCAGTAAATATGAGCTCAAATGTATGTTGACGAGGATTTTTAGCATTTTACTGTTGGTGGCAACAATTAATATTCAAAGCAAAATAAATAAATAACAGCATGTTCAAGCACTTTGGTCTTTATGGGTTAGAATGTTTAGATTAATTGGGGAGACTGTGTATGCATTGTTGCAATGTATGCAAGGCATGGTATAAAGCAATGGCAACAACAGACATCCTTTACTGCTCCTTCATGCACCCATTGAAATGAGAGAGAAAATGTATTCAGACAAACCATTAACAGCACAATACACCGTGCGCTGCTCAGCTGCCTCTAAAAGGACTTAAACAGCATTCAAAGAATGTAATGAGTGTTAATTTCAACCAGCACATTTAGGGAGAAAAGACCCAACTGGAAAGAAAATGATTCCTTCATTCAACAACATGCCCTGTACTGACTACATTATAGAAACTTTCTAAATGAATAAAAAAAGAGAATAACTAAAAAAATGGGAATTGTCTCTACTCCCCTCAAAAAAGTGTCACTTCATTATATATTAACTGTGTTTTAATCTTTGAGATAAAGGGAAGACTCCTTTTTTTCAGAAGTAATGAAACTGGTGTGCTGTAGATTAAGGTAGGGTGTTCAATTCCAGTCTTCAAACCCCCCATCGCCCCACTAACAGGTCAGGTTTTCAGGATATCCCAGATTCATCACAGGTGGCTCAATCAGAAACTCAGTCAAAGACTATACGATACCTTCCGGCGTCAGAGGGTGTCTTACGGTATAGCACCACTAAGCAAATATGGACCATTGTCCCTTTTGCATCATAGCATGTACGTGTGACATAATATACAGTATGTGTATTAAATGATTGACAATGCCTATATAAGTACAGTATGCATGCATTAAGGAATCTGTGAATTGATGCATAATAATGGATATGTCAATATGTTAAGGAATTTTCATATCAAAGAATGCGATAAAGGACTTATTGTAAAGTTATACAAATAACAGCTTCTTCAGAAATGGAGAAGAACTATTGGGACTTTGTAAGAATCCGGTCTTTAGGGAAGTGGATAATATGGATATAAAACACGCAGAAGGTTGAATAACTGACACACGGGCCAATTACAGGAATTTCAGGTCATTTTGCAGCTGTTGAAGGTTAGAAAGGTATTACAGGTGAAAATGAAGATACCTGGAATATTATCACAGACAGATTATTATATGAAGAGCTTGCTGTGGGGATGGAGCCTTAAATTTTGAGGGACTAAGACTAAAACAGAAATCATTTTCAACGAAGGACGATTTATTTTGTGCAGCTTGTTAGTAGAAACCTTTAATTAGAATGAGAAAAATGGTCTTTATTGTCATGAAAAGACGTCTACAAGTAACATACTGTATGATGACAGGTTTGATTGTACTGTATCACATAAAATAAAACCTTTGGTACATAATATATGATTTCGAGATAAAGTCACATTTTGGCATTCTTTAGACACAGGAGAAAAATCAGTGCTTAACAAGGCATGATGTAATTAGGCCAGAGGGGATTTATAAGCAGTCTTCCAAAGCCATTTCAATCTCTAGCTCTTGAAAATTACTGTTTTTACTGCGCTTGGTATACACACAAGTTATGTTATAGGATGAAGACTTATTCAAAACCAAAAACGAAGAAATTTAATGTATAGAGCAGGGGGTTATATTTGTTTATAATACATGCTTAGAAATGAATATAGAGGTAGTAATACTTACAGTCTCATTGCGCTGCAGTCACAGAAGCAAATGTCCACAGTGCCGGAGACAGTATCTGCTCGATTGCATGTGGGGGATCCATGCTTCTTAATGGGACCCACTGCAGCGTTAATTCTCCACCGCGATGACAGCAATCACAGTATACACTGTATACAGGCACATCCTTACCAGAGATTATGAACATGATTCATGAAGATATCAAAGGAACTGCAGGTTAGAGCAGATTCGTCAAGCACTGATGTGGGGTATCACACCTTGATCTGGTGTTAACTGCCATTAAAGTTGGGTCAGCGTGCCATATCCTATTTCAGGGTTTAATGAATCGTCCCCATTGTACAATCCATCAATTGGTCATCTTCACTGGGGCAACACTGTGTAATAGAGACATCAAACGGCACAGGAAAGGAAGTGGGAAGGCATGAACACCAGCGAGGGTCTATCTGGTATTCCATTATTTGCACCCGTTATATCCCTTTGTGTTCTTTTAGTATTTAATAAAGTATGTGTAGGTGCAGGCTTGGGTGTGAATGAGATAGGAAAAACATGGGTGCCAAGAACTTTTATTAAACAAAAAGGTGCTTCATTTGACAGCGGTCAATAATGTTCCACAGATATTAACATACTCGATTCTTAACAGAAAGTTTTTGTGGCAAACAATATATATATACAGCCGCGGCCCCTTTTACTCTCCAACATCTCCGAATTTTTCGCATTCTGACCGCATTCATGATGCATTCACACCCGCGGTTGATGCTCGGTTGATGTGTTTATTGATAATGGTTCCGATTTAATTGGTTGCAATTCTTCGCGTATCCGACAGATGGCAGATATTCATGAATTGTAATGCGCATGCGCCTCAGTAATGTGTCGACTTGCAGGTGTTTAAAAGAATACCACAGTGGTCCATTGTAAATTGGCCTTGGGACTGAAGAAGTTACAATAATGTATCAATTTAGGCTTTTCATATTAAAACTAAATGCGCAGTGTCTGGTGTTCTACAGTATTGTCTTGAGAGTTCAGAGATGAGTGCACAACTGCAGTCCGTGTTACAAAAACCCGACAGAACGTACGCTTATTTAATATGGGCCGCGATTAATGCAACAGATGATAAGATGGCAACAGTTGTTCAAATTTATCAGTATTTTATCGAAAACTATGACTTTTACAAATTTTCACCAGATGCTCATGTGTGGAAGCGTGCAATAAGGAAAAAAAGTTATGTATCGATCCATGTTTTTTTCGTATTGATCCCGATGTTATTGGAGGGTATTGGTGTATATCACCGGGTTTTGCCCGTATCTATGATCATGGAGACTTCAAAAGGTGAAAGGTCATGTTAAAACCAACTAAGAAACGTCAGTCGCAGGCAAGCAATGTGCCAGCACCAGCCCTGGCTTCCAATAACGGTCCGACCGTCAGTGAAAACCTGGTGACCAACAACCCTTGCTATCTGTCCCCGCCCGGATACCTGTAGCCTGAGCCGGATTTCGTGAAGTTACAGACGCATGCGCAGTAATCATCAGCTATGTACTGTAGCTCCCATCCCAAAGAGGATTACAGAGAGGTGACTCAAAGCCAACAATAGGAAAATTAGGCACGCAGACGCAGAGAGGTGATGCTCGGCTAGGGACGGACGATTAAAAACACATATTTTCAAAAGGCAGGTCATCATAATAATTTGATCCCTACACCCCCAAATAAATAAAAAGCACACAAATCAACAATGTGCAGTCAAATGCACAGTGTCGCAGGCAAAAGCTACAGCACAGATTGAATATGGTAATATCAAGATGGTTTAGGCAGGATTGTGGAGAAAATAAAAATAATTTTTTTTTGGTCTCTCACTCTTGAACTTCGCAAGCAAGCAGTGGTGAAGTTACAGATGCATGCGCAGTAATCAAGCAGGAATGTGATTGAAACCAGAAAGACACACATTCAAAGGAATGGTGTGGGAGAGGTATACTGTACTGTAGATAAGATAAGAAGTTGAAATACTGCAGTGCAGTAAATTATCCTGTGTGTGTGCGGGGGTGAGCGAGGGGAGAGCGCGGTATATGCCGAAATGTGATACTGTTACAGTACACGCCTATGCATTTCAACAATTTTCAAATGAGACATACAGCACTGCACATGCATGTATAAATATGCATATTTACAATTACTGCGCGCGCACACGCAGACTGTGTACTGACGAAGGTTGAACTGCTAAAGTATTAGACTTTGAAGGCTCCAGCTCGCGAACGCCCCCCTGAGTTTTTAGACGGTATTGCAGTATTGCAGACAGCGCTAATAAAATGCTAATATTACGAGCGCTAAAATACCGCAATATACTCCGGAAAAAAAAACATACTGCATCTCCCCGTGGTTATCAGAGTTGCGCCGCTACAGCCGCACTAGGGTAAAGGCGACCACAGCTATATATATATATACATATATATATATACATAAATACATACATACAGTATACACTTCCTCCACTGGTAGCTCTCACTCCTACGCTGGTGAGGTATTTGATTTGTTACCTGTAGTAAAGGCCAAATTGGCAGTCTCTTGCATAAAGTTAGTAATGCCCCACCACTATTAGAATGGGCCTTTCAGACATACCCTTTGGGCTCCTGGATTAGCAACCCGCTATTATGTGTTGCATACTTGCTCCCTATCTATTCGATCAGGAATGCACAGGGAACCTTCTGCTTTGGGAGGTCCAAACATACTCTGGAGTTACATATATATATATATATATATATATATATATATATATAATCAAAAAATAAATAGATGATACCGTTCTGTGGCTAACGAAATGCTTTTATTTGTGCGAGCTTTCGAGATACACTGATCTCTTCTTCCGGCGATGTTACAATGAATGAAGCAAGGATAACTTGAAAACAGTGTCTCTTGGAATGTTATCTGTGCTTGTCCTTCCCCCGGTGTGGATGTGTTTTATGGCTAGAGGTGTCAAAGGGTAACTGAATAGCACATGTACCCATGTACCCTCACCCTCTGGAAGATACTGTTGCGGGTACAGGTGTCAGTGGTGTAAGCTGTCTGCATTGTAGTGGAGACCAGGAGAGGATTTTGGTGTCATATGATGTTTGGTGTCATCTAATGTTTTGTATCCAGTGTTCAGCATCTCCAGCTTCAGCAGGCTCCAAAAATCTTAGAGGCAGTCCCCTCTGAAGCAACTCTCATACACCCATGGGCACAGACTAGAATGCAGGCAGGTGTAAAAAGGAACAAGGGCTTTATTGGCAGTAACTGCAGTTCTTATCCATACAGCAGATGCAGGGTTCTTCGGAGAAATGCTGATGTTCTTTATCTGGTGATCAGTGCC
The DNA here is from genome assembly GCF_040206685.1 of Ascaphus truei. Taxonomy (NCBI): domain Eukaryota; kingdom Metazoa; phylum Chordata; class Amphibia; order Anura; family Ascaphidae; genus Ascaphus; species Ascaphus truei. The sequence goes on along the minus strand of NC_134490.1, from coordinate 8,008,528 downwards.
TCCAGCTTCAGCAGGCTCTAGGAGTATCAGAGGCAGTCCCCACCGAATCAATCATATGCACCCATGCATAACAGACTGGAAACTCAGGCAGGGGTATGTAGAACAGAAGGGGGTTTATTAGGCAGTCACTGCAGTTCTTATCCATACAGTGGATGCAGGGTTCTTAGAGAATACTAGGTCTCTGGATGGTGCTGGCTCTTCTAATGTGGAGCCTTAGATGTTTCTGAGCCAGCCAGCCAGCCATGAGGCCCTGACTGGCCTCTCTCTTCCACAGGGAGGAGGCAGGCCACAGACCTCCACTCTCTTGGAAGTGTGGGAGAGCACTTACTAACTTTGGCACTGCTTCCCTGAGGAATTAGAAGGGGAGGGCTCAAGATCTGTACCCTAATAGGTTACATACAGACCATGAGTCATCATCATCTCTTCTGTCACTCAGGGAGGAGCATGAGGGGGGTCAGTTACCCACAAGACTGCCTGTCACAGCCTTGACTGCTAAGGACTTATGTGACAGGAGGGGAAACATATACATATATATATATACATATATATATATATCTACTATATATTTGTGAAATCACTGTATGTCTGCGTCCCAAGGGTCAATCGCATTGGACCTTGGCCCTGTCACTCCGGCTCAGGCCATGCCTGCCCCCGCACACCTCTCATTGGCCTACGTCCAACACCAATGCCACACTGTCCCACCCCTCACTGACTCTCATTGGCCTGCGTCCAATGCCCGCCCCCGCACACCTCTCATTGGCCTGCGTCCCACCCCTCACTGACTCTCATTGGCCTGCATCCAATGCCCGCCCCCGCACACCTCTCATTGGCCTGCGTCCCACCCCTCACTGACTCTCATTGGCCTGCGTCCAATGCCCGCCCCCGCACACCTCTCATTGGCCTGCGTCCAACGCCAATGCCCTAATACAGTGTTTCCCAAACTGTGCGCCCTGGTGCGCCGCGGCTTGGCTAGAGGGGCGCCGCGATCAGGGCCGCCAGCAGCGGGAAACAAGGGCTGCTAGCTCATTTAAAAAAAAAAAAAAAAAAAAACCTCTGAGGGGAAGCAGAGGAGCGGTCACGTGACCGCTCCCATCCAATGGGACTGCAGCCTGCCCGGCATTGCAACTTCAGTGCCCGGCATTGCAACTACAAAGCCACCAGACAGCAGTGTGTGTGTGTGTGTGTGTGTGTGTGTGTGTGTGTGTGTGTGTGTGTTGTATGTGTGGTGTATATATATATATATATATGTATATATGTGTGGTGTGTGTGTATATATGTGTGGTATATGTGTGTGGCGGACCCCCTTCCTCCCTCGCGGCGCCGAGTGAGAAGATGGCGGCGGCCGGAAGTACAGGTAGGTGTCGTGTGTGTGTGTGTGTGTGTGTGTGTGTGTGTGTGTGTGTGTGTGTGTGTGTGTGTGTGTGTGTGTGTAAAACGGCCTGCAGGGTGTGTGTGTGTATATATGTATATATGTGTGGTGTGTGTGTGTGTATATATGTATATATGTGTGGTGTGTGTGTGTGGTGTATATATATATATATATATATATGTATGTGGTGTGTGTGTGTGTGTGTGTGGTGTATGTGTGGTGTATATATATATATATATATATATATATATATATATATATATATATGTGTGGTGTGTGTGTATATATATATATATATATATATATATATATATATATATATATATATATATATATATATATATATATATATGTGTGATGTGTGTGTGTGTGTGAATATATTTATCAAAGTTGCACAATGTTAATAATTTATTCTCACATGTCTTTTTTTTTAAAATGTTTAAAATATTATATAATATACACACACACACACACACACACACAGCTACCAAGTGACAAACACACACAGTGATACCCGCCTCCCAAGCGCGCTTGCTGTCTCCTCTGCCAGGACAGCAAAAAGCTCCTGGTAGAGCGAGCGGCAGCAAGCAAGAGCGAGCAGCAGCACCTAAGCGCTTACTATGTCCCAGGCCGGAGGAACTATAGCCGCGTTGATTACAGATGCAGGGGCTTTGTGCATCTGTTCAGCCCGGCTCAGCGACGCTGAGCTGCCTACGCTGAGAGAGGGAGGCCCGGCGCTCACGCTGGAGGAGCAGCACCGGGAGACAGATGTCTCCCAGCAGCACTGCAGCGTCACCCCCCCCCTCCCTCCCCGCAGCACACCGGCCCTCCCCCCACGTGGCACAGGCCCCCGCACCACTGACCTCCCCCGTGCAGGGACCGGGCCGTTCAGCCATACCCTCCCCCACCCCCCCGTATCTGTGTGTATTTATTTGTGTGTGTGTGTGTATCTGCATCAGTGTGTGTGTATCTGTGTGTATTTATTTGTGTGTGTGTGTGTATTTATTTGTGTGTGTGTGTATTTGTGTGTGTGTGTGTGTATTTATGTGTGTATTTATTTGTGTTTCTGAGAGAGAGAGTGAGGTCAGAGAGAGAGAGAGAGAGAGTGAGGTCAGAGAGAGAGAGAGAGTGAGGTCATAGAGAGAGAGAGAGTGAGGTCATAGAGAGTGAGGTCAGAGAGAGAGAGAGAGGGGGGTCAGAGAGAGAGTGAGGTCAGAGAGAGAGAGAGAGTGAGGTCAGAGAGAGAGAGAGAGAGTGAGGTCAGAGAGAGAGAGAGAGTGAGGTCAGAGAGAGAGAGAGAGTGAGGTCAGAGAGAGAGAGAGAGAGTGAGGTCAGAGAGAGAGAGAGTGAGGACAGAGAGAGAGAGAGAGTAGTGTCAGAGAGAGAGAGAGTGAGGTCAGGGAGAGAGAGAGTGAGGTCAGAGAGAGAGTGAGGTCAGAGAGAGAGAGAGAGAGAGTGAGGTCAGAGAGAGAGAGAGAGAGAGAGAGAGAGAGAGAGAGAGAGAGAGAGAGTGAGGTCAGAGAGAGAGAGAGTGAGGTCAGAGAGAGAGAGAGTGAGGTCAGAGAGAGAGAGAGTGAGGTCAGAGAGAGAGAGAGAGAGAGTGAGGTCAGAGAGAGAGAGAGAGGTCAGAGAGAGAGAGAGAGAGAGAGAGAGTGAGGTCAGAGAGAGAGAGTGAGGTCAGAGAGAGAGAGAGTGAGGTCAGAGAGAGAGAAAGTGAGGTCAGAGTGAGAGAGTGTGAGGTCAGAGAGAGAGGGAGGTCAGAGAGAATGTGAGGTCAGAGAGAGTGTGAGGTCAGAGAGAGTGTGAGGTCAGAGAGAGAGAGAGTGTGAGGTCAGAGAGAGTGTGAGGTCAGAGAGAGAGAGAGAGAGGGAGGTCAGAGAGAATGTGAGGTCAGAGGTCAGAGAGAGAGAGAGTGTGAGGTCAGAGAGAGAGAGTGTGAGGTCAGAGAGAGAGAGTGTGAGGTCAGAGAGAGAGAGTTCTGAGAGAGAGAGTGAGGAGAGAGAGTGAGGTCAGAGAGAGAGAGTGCGGTCAGAGAGAGGTCAGAGAGAGAGAGAGTGAGGTCAGAGAGAGTTAGAGTGTGTGAGAGAGAGTGAGAGTGTCTGAGAGAGACACCAACTGCGCACTGCAACTGTTAGGTATGTTTGTACACCTATGTATGTATGTACACTTTTGTTTTTACTTTGGGCGCCGCGTAAAAATCCTGATCGCCTTGGGGAGCCTTGAAAAAATTCTGATTGCCTTGGGGAGCCTTGAACCGAAAAAGTTTGGGAACCACTGCCCTAATACTTCCACACTGTCCCACCCCTCACTGAGTTTTGGGAACGCTTTGCTTTTGCAACACCTAATCCTCTAATCCTCAACCTGCTCTGGGGCCACGCTTCACAGCTATCAAAACCTTCACGTCTGCTACCACAGACTGCCGAATCAGGTACAGAATCTACACACAACGCACAAACACAGCACACACACACATTCACACAACACCAAACACTGCAGACTGCCTCTTCAAACCCACCCTCCCCTCCACGCCACACATCTCCCTCCCGCAACCGGACCGCGAGGCCGCGGCCTCCACTCACACACCATTGCAACGATGTCCCTCCCCCTATCCCGCCACCTCACACAGTGTAGCTCCCGCGAACCGCACAGCACGCCTCATCTCCTGCACCTCACACAGCTCCCTACCGCAACCAGACCGCGAGGCCCCCTACCCCGCTACACCATGCCACCAATGTCCCTCCCCCTATCCCGCTAGCTCACACAGTGTAGCTCCCGCGAACCGCACAGCACGCCTCACATCTCCTGCACCTCACACAGCTCCCTACCGCAACCAGACCGGAAGGCCCCCTACCCCGCTACACCATGCCACCAATGTCCCTCCCCCTATCCCGCTAGCTCACACAGTGTAGCTCCCGCGAACCGCACAGCACGCCTCACATCTCCTGCACCTCACACATCTCCCTACCGCAACCAGACCGCGAGGCCCCCTACCCCGCTACACCATGCCCCCAATGTCCCTCCCCCTATCCCGCTACCTCACACAGTGTAGCTCCCACTACACACCACTCCCTCCCGCTACACACCACTCCCTCCCGCTCCATTCCCTCCCCGGTGGGGGAACAGGCAGGCTGCCACGCAGCGCCTAAGATGGCGGACCCTCGCGCTCCATTCCCTCCCGCTCCACTCACCACCCTCCCGCTCCATTCCCTCGCGCTCCACTCACCACTCCCTCCCGCTACACACCACTCCCTCCCGCTACACACCACTCCCTCCCGCTACACTCACCTCCCTCCCCGGCGGGGGAACAGGCTGCCACGCGGCGCGTAAGATGGTGGACCCCTTTTCCTCCCTCGCGGCGCCGAGTGAGAAGATGGCGGCGGCCGGAAGTACAGGTAGGTGTCGCGTGTGTGTGTGTGTGTGTGTGTGTGTGTGTGACACTGCCCCCCCTCCTGTCCACTGCCCGCCCTCCTGTCCACTGCCCCCCTCCTGTCCACTGCCCCCCCTCCTGTCCATTGCCCCCCCTCCTGTCCACAGCCCCCCCCTCCTGTCCACAGCCCCACCCCTCCTGTCCACTGCCCCCCCTCTCCTGTCCACTGCCCCCCCTCTCCTGTCCACTGCCCCCCTCTCCTGTCCACTGCCCCCCTCTCCTGTCCACTGCCCCCCCTCTCCTGTCCACTGCCCCCCCTCTCCTGTCCACTGCCCCCCTCTCCTGTCCACTGCCCCCCTCTCCTGTCCACTGCCCCCCCTCTCCTGTCCACTGCCCCCCCTCTCCTGTCCACTGCCCCCCCCTCTCCTGTCCACTGCCCCCCCCTCCTGTCCACTGCCCCCCCCTCCTGTCCACTGCCCCCCCCCACCTGTCCACTGTCCACCCCCTCCTGTCCACTGTCCACCCCCTCCTGTCCACTGTCCACTGCCCCCCCCTCCTGTCCACTGTCCACCCCCTCCTGTCCACTGTCCACTGCCCCCCCTCCTGTCCTCTGCCCCCCCTCCTGTCCACTGCCCCCCCTACTGTCCACTGCCCCCCCCCTCCTGTCCACTGCCCCCCCCCCTCCTGTCCACTGCCCCCCCCTCCTGTCCACTGCCCCCCCCTCCTGTCCACAGCCCCCCCCTCCTGTCCACTGCCCCCCCTCCTGTCCACTGCCCCCCCTCCTGTCCACTGCCCCCCTCCTGTCCACTGCCCCCCCCTCCTGTCCACTGCATCCCCCTCCTGTCCACTGCCCCCCCCTCCTGTCCACTGCCCCCCCTTCCTGTCCACTGCCCCCTTCCTGTCCACTGCCCCCCCTCCCCCCTTCCCACCGCCTCCCCTCCCCCTTCCCACCGCCTCCCCTCCCCCTTCCCACCGCCTCCCCTCCCCCTTCCCACCGCCTCCCCCCCCCTTCCCACCGCATCCCCTCCCCCCTTCCCACCGCCAACCCCCCTTCCCACCGCCCTCCCCCCCCCTTCCCACCGCCCCCCCCCCACCGCCCCCCCCTTCCCACCGCCCCCCCCCCTTCCCACCGCCCCTTCCCACCGCCCCCCCCCCCTTCCCACCGCCCCTTCCCACCGCCTCCCTTCCCACCGCCTCCCCACCCCCTTCCCACCGCCTCCCCACCCCCTTCCCACCGCCTCCCCCCTCCTTCCCACCGCCTCCCCCCCCCTTCCCACCGCCTCCCCCCCCCTTCCCACCGCCTCCCCCCCCCCCCTTCCCACCGCCTCCCCCCCCCCCCTTCCCACCGCCTCCCCTCCCCCTTCCCCCTCCGCTCCCCTTTCCCCCCCCCTCCGCTCCCCTTTCCCCCCCCTCCGCTCCCCTTTCCCCCAACTCCGCTCCCCTTTCCCCCCCCTCCGCTCCCCTTTCCCCCCCTCCGCTCCCCTTTCCCCCCCCTCCGCTCCCCTTTCCCCCCCCTCCGCTCCCTTTCCCCCCCCTCCGCTCCCTTTCCCCCCCCCTCCGCTCCCCTTTCCCCCCCCTCCGCTCCCTTTCCCCCCCTCCGCCTCCCTTCCCCCCCTCCGCTCCCTTTCCCCCCCCCTCCGCTCCCCTTTCCCCCCCCTCCGCTCCCTCCACCCCCCCCTCCGCTCCCCTCCACCCCCCCCTCCCCTCCCCTCCACCCCTGCACCCCATCCCCTCCACCCCCCCTCCCCTCCCACCCCCTCCCACCCCTTCCCCCCCCTCCTCTAACCCTTCCCCCCCCCCGCTCCTCTAACCCTTCCCCCCCCCGCTCCTCTAACCCTTCCCCCCCCGCTCCTCTAACCCTTCCCCCCTCCTCTAACCCTTCCCCCTCCTCTAACCCTTCCCCCCTCCTCTAACCCTTCCCCCCTCCTCCACCCCTTGCCCCCCTCCTCCACCCCTTGCCCCCCTCCTCCACCCCTTGCCCCCCTCCACCACCCCCTCCTCCCCTTCCCGCCGCCCTTCGCCTTCCTGCCCGCCTTACCGCCTCCCCACCCCCGCCTCTGCCTTTCACCCGCCCTTACTCCGGCCGCCTCTGCCTTTCACCCACCGCCTCACAGCCGCTGCACGCACTCAACAGACACCTGCCACACTCGACACATACCTGCCGCCACACACACCTGCTGCCTCCCGCCCCTACGCACCGACATCACTGTCCCACCGCCTCACACCCTAGCAGGACCCCCACGCACAGACAGCACTCACAACCCACGCGCCACCCGCCGCCTCACACCCTAGCAGGACCCCCACTCACAGACAGCACTCACAACCCACGCGCCACCCGCCGCCTCACACCCTAGCAGGACCCCCACTCACAGACAGCACTCACAACCCACGCGCCACCCGCCGCCTCACACCCTAGCAGGACCCACACTCACAGACAGCACTCACAACCCACGCACCACCCGCCGCCTCACACCCTAGCAGGACCCCCACTCGCAGACAGCACTCACAACCCACGCGCCACCCGCCGCCTCACACCCTAGCAGGACACATGCCTCACATTTTTACATCACTTATGGCACCAAAATATACATTGTACTGTGGTGTGGTTACAATAAACCATTTTTATACAACATCGTATTACATTTTCTTCCATCTTTCTTTCAATATTATTATCCAACCTTTACAACAAATACTCACCTATTGTTCCACAATTTATAAATAATACTACCTATTACGCATTTACATCCCGGGCAACGCCGGGTCTCTCAGCTAGTATATATATATAGTATTGTATTGTATTGTATGTCTTTATTTATATAGCGCCATTAATGTACATAGCGCTTCACATTAGTAATACATGTGGTAATCAAATAAATAACAGATAATATAAATAACAGATCAAGGGAATAAGTGCTTTAGACATAAAAGTAACATTAAGGAAGAGGAGTCCCTGCCCCGAGGAGCTTACAGTCTAATTGGTAGGTAGGGAGAATGTACAGAGACAGTAGGAGGGAGTTCTGGTAAGTGCGTCTGCAGGGGGCCAAGCTTTATGTATCATGTGTTCAGAATATCCACAGTGCTATTCATATGATTCTTTAAGCAAGTGTGTCTTAAGGTGGGTCTTAAAGGTGGATAGAGAGGGTGCTAGTCGGGTACTGAGGGGAAGGGCATTCCAGAGGTGTGGGGCAGTCAGTGAAAAAGGTTTAAGGCGGGAGAGGGCTTTAGATACAAAGGGGGTAGAAAGAAGACATCCTTGAGAAAAACGCAAGAGTCTGGATGCTGCATAACGAGAAATTAGGGCTGATATATAAGGAGGGGCAGAAGAGTGTAAAGCTTTAAAAGTGAGGAGAAGAATGGAGTGTGAGATGCAGGATTTGATCGGAAGCCAAGAGAGGGATTCATGAGAGGAGATGCTGAGACAGATCTAGGAAAGAGAAGAGTGGTTCTAGCAGCAGCGTTTAGGATAGATTGTAGGGGAGACAGGTGAGAGGCAGGAAGGCCGGACAGCAGAAGGTTACAGTAATCAAGACGGGAGAGAATGAGGGCCTGAGTCAGAGTTTTAGCAGTCGAGCAACAGAGGAAAGGGCGTATCTTTGTTATATTGCGGAGGAAAAAGCAACAGGTTTTAGATATGTTTTGAATGTGAGGGGCGAATGTGAGAGAGGAGACGAGTGTGACCCCTAGGCAGCGTGCTTGGGCTACTGGGTGAATTATCGTAGTTCCAACAGTAATGTGGAAGGCGGTAGTAGGGCCAGGTTTGGGAGGAATTATGAGGAGCTTTGTTTTAGCCATGTTGAGTTTAAGGCGGCGGAGGGCCATCCAGGATGATATAGCAGAGAGACATTCAGAAACTTTGGTTTGTACAGCAATTGTAAGGTCGGGTGTTGAAAAGTACATTTGTGTGTCGTCAGCATAGAGGTGATATTTAAACCCAAAAGATGTTATTAGGTCACCTAGAGAGAGTGTGTACATCTAAAAGAGAAGAGGTCCCAGGACAGAGCCCTGGGGTACCCCACAGAGAGATCAATAGAGGAGGAGGTGTTAGCAGAAGAGACACTGAAAGTACAATGGGAGAGGTAGGATGAGATCCAGGATAGAGCTTTGTTACAAATACCAAGAGTTATGAGAATGTGAAGGAGAAGAGGGTGGTCCACTGTGTCAAATGCTGCAGAGAGGTCGAGAGGTCGAGTAATATGAGCAGAGTGTAATGATCTCTGTCTTTGGCAGCATGGAGGTCGTCAGTTATTTTAGTGAGGGCTGTTTCCGTTGTGTGAGCAGTGCGGAAGCCAGATTGTAGAGGGTCTAGGAGAGAATAGGAGTTGAGAAAATGGAGCAAGCGAGAGAATACAAGACGTTCAAGGAGTTTAGAGGCAAAAGGCAGGAGGGAGACAGGTCGATAGTTAGAAAGACAGGTAGGGTCAAGCTTGCTTTTTTGAGTAATGGTATGACTGTTGCATGTTTGAAGGAGGATGGAAAGGTTCCAGAGCAGAGGGAGGTGTTAAAAATGTGTGTGAGCGTAAGGATTATAGTAAGACCAAGAGGTTTTTTATTTTTATATATTATATTATATTATATATATATATATACATATATATATATATACACACACACACACACACACACACACACACACACACACACACACACACACACACACACACACACACACACACACACACACACACACACACACACACACACACACGTGTGTGTTTTGTGTGTGTGTGTGTATAGCCTAAGCCTCAACCCTTTAAAATAATGTAAATACCAGTTTTTGATCATGAAGACATGGATATTAAAGTGGCTGTACTTCAGCAGCAAGAAGAACTCACTGAGACATTCTTCAGATGGAACTAAATACCTAATCATTATTTATATGATATGAACCACCCCTTAACAAGAATCTCTGTGTTACAGTAGTTACTCCTTCAAAAAAACACTGACGCAGCCTATTTATAACAACCTATAGATATGAACAACCAACCAATGCCTTTTATGTTTTCCAAACGAAATCCACAATTTACAGCAAAGGGGCAAAAGTTTATCTTTATTCTCCCTCAGCGGATTTATTATTAATGAGGAGTCTGTATACATAAGAAGAGTTAGGTCATCCTGACTGGGCGATAATGAGAGACCTTGGAATCGCTTGTAAAATATTAACAAGCCACTCAAAGGCCTAGGTCATCCTGCTGCCCAAGCGTATACAGAATTAATAACCAAAGTTCTGATAGGGAATCTAGGCTTGATATAAAAGTCTGGCTCAAGTTTTATTTTCTGTAGCAATTGAAATTGCGTAGAGGAAAACAAAGAAGGGTTCAAAACGAAAGCTGAACAGAGCTAGAAATAAAGTCCAGCCCGATTATAAAAGACACACTCCACTTCTTTCAATGGAAAATGCCTATTGATTTTTGAAGACGCTTGTATCATTCACACAGAAAAATGTTGCAGATTGCAGGTCACCCACACATTATAATATAAGATGGGTCAAAAGATGCTTTATTTCAAGGGTGGACAAGGCCAGTCCCCAATTGTCACCAACGGGCTAGGTATTAGGGATATCTCTACTTCAGTACAGATGGCTCAAATCAGGCTCTGCTTCAGCACAGGGGTCTCAAACAGTGGCTCAGTCATTGACTGAGCCACCTTTGCTGAAGCAGGGATATCCTGAAAATCTGACCTGTTGGTGTCTCTTGAGGACTGGAGTTGGTTACCACTGCTTTAGTTGATCCATAAACAACACCAGTTTCTATAATAAAAAATGCTCTGTTGTAAATTTAGCAAACTTGTGTCAAATACCTTATATTATATGAGATGATGGACCCACAGTTCTCCAGTGGAGCACAGCATGCATGAAGGGATTAATAAATGATCTAGTTAATTAATGCCTGAAATATGTTATAACATCATTTGTTCATGCTTGAACTTTCCCTAGTTTAACCACAGCGCTCTGGGCTGATTGAGTGGCTAAAATACCTTGCTTGTATGTCTATGTTTTTTTAAACACCTTTACTGCTGAAGGGGCATTTTAACACTTCTAACTGTAAATCTCTGATTGTGTTTTTTACATGTGACTCTGATGTCTCAGACACAGAGGTTAATGTGACTTCAGACCTAAAACACACAACCATACATCCTATTATAATAGTGCTCCAAAAATAAGTCTTCAACTAGGTCCTCCTGTAACCCTCCTGTAGCAAAGCACCTTCATAACAAGGTACACAAGATAAGACTTTCAGGTGATGAATCATTCATCTGAAAGACTAGTAAAGCTAAATACATGTAGGTTTGTATGTAGGGTGACCATTCGTCCCGTTTTTGCCAGGACAATCCTGGTTTTTGCTGGGCTGTCCCAGTTGCCCGTCCGTCCCAGGAATATCCCGGTTTTTCTCCCTGGTTCGCGGGGGAGTCGACGACGATGCGCGGGGGGAGCGAGCGGCGGCGCCGAGGAGGAGGAGGAGGATGCGGCAGCCGGGTAAAAAAATGTTCATGTTAGAATGCCGGTGGGGCTGGGCTTAGAGAGTAGAAGCAGGGGATTGGTTTGAGGTCAGAGGATCTCGGGGGCGGGGCTTAGTACTGGGCCAGATGGAGTGAGCTGCTTCTCAGTGAGCTGCTTCTCAGTGAGAGAGAAAGAGGTGTGTGTGTGTGCTCTTTCTGTGTGTGCTCTGTCTGTGTGTGTCCTGTCTGTGTGTGTCCTGTCTGTATCCTGTCCTGTCTGTGTGTGTGTCCTGTTATGTCTGTGTGTGTGTGTCCTGTTATGTCTGTCTGTGTGTCCTGTTATGTCTGTCTGTGTGTCCTGTCTGTCTGTCTGTGTGTCCTGTCTGTCTGTCTGTGTGTCCTGTCTGTCTGTCTGTGTGTCCTGTCTGTCTGTCTGTGTGTCCTGTCTGTCTGTCTGTGTGTCCTGTCTGTCTGTCTGTCTGTGTGTCCTGTCTGTCTGTGTGTGTGTCATATGAGGAGCTGAGGGGAAGGTATGAGGGGGAGATATGAGGAGCTGAGGGGAAGGTATGAGGAGGGGGAGGTATGAGGAGGGGGAGATATGAGGAGCTGAGGGGAAGGTATGAGGAGGGGGAGGTATAAGGAGGGGAGATATGAGGAGCTGAGGGGAAGGTATGAGGAGGGGGAGATATGAGGAGCTGAGGGTAAGGTATGGGGAAGGATGGGGAAGGTATGAGGAGGGGTGGGGAAGGTATGAGGAGGGGTGGGGAAGGTATGAGGAGGGATGGGGAAGGTACGAGGAGGGATGGGGAAGGTATGAGGAGGGATGGGGAAGGTATGAGGAGGGATGGGGAAGGTATGAGGGGAAAGGTATGAGGAGGGATGGGGAAGGTATGAGGAGGGGAGCGGAAGGTATGAGGGGTGGGGAAGGTATGAAGAGGGATGGGGAAGGTATGAGGGGGGATGGGGAAGGTATGAGGAGGGATGGGGAAGGTATGAGGAGGGGAGGGGAAGGTATGAGGAGGGGAAGGTATGATGAGGGGAGGGGAAGGTATGAGGAGGGGAGGGGAAGGTATGAGGAGGGGTGGGGAAGGTATGAGGAGGGATGGGGAAGGTATGAGGGGGGATGGGGAAGGTATGAGGGGGGAGGGGAAGGTAGGAGGGGGGCAGGGGAAGGTAGGAGGGGAAGGTAGGAGGGGGAGGGGAAGGTATGAGGAGGGGAGAGGAAGATATGAGGAGGGAGGGGAAGGTATGAGGAGGGGAGGGGAAGGTATGAGGTGGGGGAGATATGAGGAGCCGAGGTGAAGGTATGGGTATGGAGGGAGGGGCAGGTATGAGGAGGGATGGGGCAGGTATGGGGAGTGATGGGGCGCAGGGATGGGGAGGGATGGGGCAGGTATGAGGAGGGATGGGGCAGGTATGTGGAGGGATGGGGCAGGTTTGGAGAGGGATGGGGCAGGTATGAGGAGGGATGGGGCAGGTATGCGGAGGGATGGGGAAGGTATGGGGGGAGGGGAAGGTAGGGGGGAGGGGAAGGTAGGGGGGAGGGGAAGGTAGGAGTGGGAGGGGAAGGTATGAGGAGGGGGAGGGGAAGGTATGAGGAGGGGGAGAGGAAGGTATGAGGAGGGGAGGGGAAGGTATGAGGAGGGGAGGGGAAGGTATGAGGAGGGGAGATATGAGGAGCCGAGGGGAAAGTATGGGGAGGGAGGGAGGGAGGGGAGGGGCAGGTATGAGGAGGGATGGGGCAGGTGTGGGGACGGATGGGGTGCAGGGATGGGGAGGGATGGAGCAGGTATGAAGAGGGATGGGGCAGGTATGAGGAGGGATGGGGCAGGTATGGGGAGGGATAGGGCAGGTATGAGGCGGGATGTGGAAGGTATGAGGAGGGATGGGGCAGGTATGAGGAGGGATGGGGCAGGTATGAGGAGGGGAGATATAAGGAGGGGGGAGAGAGTAGGTATGAGGAAAGGATGGGAGGGAGAGGTATGAGGAGAGGATGTATATGGGGAGGTATGAGGGGAGGAGAAGAGGGGGAGGTATAAGGAGAGGGGGAAGTATGAGGGGGCAGGTATGACGAGAGGAGGGGGAAGTATAAGGGGGGGGCTGTGTGTGTGTGTGTGTGTGTGTGTGTGTGTGTGTGTGTGTGTGTGTGTGTGTGTGTGTGTGTGTGTGTACGTATATTGGGGAGGGAGGTTGAGTGTCGGGAGGGGAGAAAAATACATGGGGGTGGGGGTGTAAGAGAGAGGGGGGGAAGGAATGGGTGAGGTGGGGTGAGAGTGAGGAGGTGTGTGAGAAGGGGGGGTTCTCGCAAGGCCGCCGAAACGTGGGTAGAGGGCCCCAGTGAAAACGTTCTTCCTGGGCCCCAGGAAATCTGTCTGCGGCAATGCATGGCAGTGATGTCACTGCCTGCCATGAGGAGAGCAAGAGACCCTATTTTGCAAAGTGTAAGGTTAGGAAGGTCACATTTTTAAGTCTTAAGTTTAATTAATGTCTTCATTATTTATATATACACAGACACACACACTGCAGGGCCCACCTCCTATACACACAGACACACACTGCAGCCCCCACCAACGGGACGCATAATGGTGCCGAGGCATCACGTGATGCCACATTGTCATGGCAACATGTCACCGCCTCACGTTAGTGTCTCGTTGTCATGGCAATGGGGTGCGTCACGTGATGTAATTTGTTTTATAAATAATTTTTATTGTGTCCCGGTTTTTCATTTTGAAAATCTGGTCACCCTATTTTTATGACAAAGTTGTGTCTGTCTGTATCTATCTGTCTGTTTCTGTGTGTGTGTCTCTCTGTCTGTCTGTCAGTCTGTCTGTGTCTGACTGTCTGTCTGTGTCTGTCTGTATCTGTTTGTCTGTGTCTGTCTGTCTCCCTTAATACTATGGGGGCTATGCACTAAGCAGTGATAAGTCGTTTTAAGAGCGCAAAGTGGCTTTTATGCCCGATACATCCTGTTATGTGATTCACTAAGCAGTGATAACAGCACTTTATTGGCCTTAAAATGCATTTTTTCTGGCCTACGAGCAAAATCCGCCTGATCAGGCAAAAAAAGACAGTCCGCAGGATTCTCTAAACAGTGCTACTGAATCGTGCTTTAAAAGCCCGCCAGATAAACGCACCAGTTAAGGCAGGCGCAAAAGGAGCTGGACTTAGAAAAAAATCTTTGTTTACCTTTTTTCAGGCACACCATCCATACAACAGGCCGACGGGTGTCCCCGGATGATCCCCGCGGGAGTCCGGGGGTCGCTGCTGGCATGCGGTACCAATGGTGTGCCCCCAAAAAATAAACAATAAACAATACTTTAAAATAAATACATCCCCTCCCCCCACGCCCCCTAACACATACAGTACAGTAATGGTCAAAATTTCTATTATCCACATATGGATAATAGTGCATTTGCTCATTTAAAATACATTAATCAGCATAAATAAAGTAAATAAATATTGCACTCACCCTTGCCAGGCTGCCACGATGAAGGCCGTCCTTATCCTCATCCCGTCCATGCCCTCTGGTGCTGCAAACAATACAGAACAATAAAAAGCGACAATCTAATGTGCCCTAACACCTTAATCACCTTAGATGTTAGTAACGCTAGAGTAATTAAGGGGTTAACCCACCCTCCCCCACTACCCACCCAGGAGGCCAAACCACCCATGGTTGGGGACAATACACCCTTCACCCACCCCCACTACCCACAATAAAAACAATACACAGAACTGCCCCACTAACCACCTTCTAGGCCCCACAATAAAAATTACAATATTTAATAAACAATACATAACCCACCCACCCCCTGTGCCCCCCCCATAAAAACATGATTTATTATTTTACATACAGGCTTAATACCCCAGGCCAATGGGAGTCTCCGGTGGTCACGATGTGTCTGCAGGCCCCACTGTGCACCCCATGGGGTACCCACGCTGGTCCCCACTAGGTGCCGTGGGCCTCCATGTGGTCTCCGCAGGTCACTGCAGGCCCCAATGGGGTCCACTGGTGGTTCTGTGGGTACCTGGGTGTCCCCGGGTCGTCCCCCCAGGTGTCTGGGGGCCCTCAAGTGATTTGCACAGGGGTCTGGGGCTCTCGGGTTGTCCATTCAGGTCTGAGGGGCCCCCACAGCTGTGGGGACTATGGTTCGTCCCCGCAGATGTCCCTCGTGGGTCCACAGATGGTACCCGTGGGCGTCCAGAGGTCCTCAGGTGGTCTCCATGGGTGCCTGAAGGCCTGCGGTACCAATCCTGTATGTAAAAAAATAAACATGTCATACATTTCAATACATAATCCCCCACCCACCAAACACATGCAGTACAGTAACGGGCAAAATAACTATTATCCAGATATGGATAATAAACTATTTGCCCATTATTAAACACATTAACCAGCATAAATAAAGTAAATAAAACCATGCTACTTACCCCTGCAATATCATGGACATCCTCGTCAGGATTCTGCAAGGTCCCTTTCCTCTGTTGCAGAAAAATACATAGCAAAAATACATTCTAATGTCCCCTAGCCCCTTAATCACAATAGCGGTTAATAATCGCGAAAGTAATTCAGGGGCTAACCCACCCTGCTCCGCTACCCAGCCGGGAGGCCTAACCACCCTCCCCAGGCAACTACCCCCACCCTTCACCCATTAATTTGTACAGTGGGTACATCATGCCCATATATAATATATACAGTAATATAGCATGATTAACCAATATTCAAAGAAATGGGTAAGGATTACATAAACATGCCCAAATAAAAACATCACATAGCCAAATAAAACACAGCACATTGCAAAATCAAATACAGCACATCTCAAAATCAAATACAACACATAGCCAATTAAATATATAAAAAATGCCAATCAAACAACTGAATGGTACAGTGGGTACATGATGCAAATAATCTGTGCATCATGTTACAATATGCCATTCAATGCCATCCAAACAATAAGAAAATAAAAAACAAAGCAAGAAGTAAACAGAAATAAATTACCAGCAATTAAGCCAATGCAAAATAAATTACATAATTCACAATTATAACACCAAAACCAAACCATTATGAAATAAATGAAAGCTCAAAGTAACCACCATCAGACAAAATCTAACTACCAAAAAGAAGCCACTATTAAAAAGCAAGCAACCCCCCCTCCCCACCCTGAAATAAACTATTTAAAACATCACTTAAAATTACGTCTAACTAATTAAAAATAAAAATTACATAACACCAACATTTCTAAACAAACAAGCAAACTACAGTACATTTAAAATACATCAAAACAAGCAAAACAAGCATTTGCAAAAACAACCATTATGATGTTATATCCTTAGAAACATACATCAACACAGGGGCAATAAATGGCATCAAAAATAATTCAAAGACAATTAAAAAAAAATCAAAAACCTGTAAAAGTAAAATAACATACATTTAATTTTTTTACTTACCTTTAGATGACTTCACCCTCCGAATCCCGTAGAGGGCTGGGCTTTGGTGTGGCGCAGACACCGTATCGCGCACTGCCGTGACCACCGGGCACTCAGCCTAAGGGGGTATCAGGATAAAAATGTCCATTCACAAATTTCCTAATGCTTTCACCCAAAGCAACATGGCTCATACATTTAGGAAAGAAAATAAACTATATGGCTATTATTTCAGGCAACTGTCTAGTAAAAAACAATATCTTCTGGTGATTTTAACTGCATGTTTGTTGTGGAAATTATGAGAAGCTGAATATATATTGTATGTACAGGTGAATTATTGTGGCCAATACTGGCATCACAATCTAAGTGCATAAGTGAATCCCCAAAATGTAACCCTTTAAAATTGTTATTTAGGGCACCTGAACACACTTTGCTCTTGCATAGTTTAAAATAACAGACTTTAAGACTCAGAAATAAGATACTTTGGAAATGTACTTTAGATGAATAAGTCAATGTATTTCTGAGATCTTAGCTAAGCCTTTGATAACAGATATCAAGTGCAAATCAGTATCTGGGTCACCGTCTAAGTATCTGAATTTGTGTTAGCTACGAAAGTCACACTGAGGCCTGGATGTTCGGCATTTGCTGACATACATTTTAACATAATGAATGGATGTTACTGATTCACTCAGGCTATGCTATATTGTGTTTACAGCAGTAGTACAAGCGATGCAGTGAGGCAATGTGAGAAGGTTATTCTTTGCTGAAAGAGTAGTATATGAATGTAACAGCCAAACTGCGGAGATGGTAGACATGAATACAGTAGAGCAAATACAAATACTGGGATATACTGTACACATTAAAACCTTATCATTGAAAAAGCTTTGATGTCCAAAGTTTCACAATCAGTATGTGCCACAGGTAGACATTTTTAGTGAAGTGATGCTCATCTGTTAATTTGTCTTTTCTGCATTGCGGACATGCACTTTAATATTACAAATACATCTGCCCATGCTTACTAAGCAGTGTTGACTCACATGACACATTACAGTCTACTCATTCCAAGGTGTCTTACTGCATAGCATTGCTTATTAAATATTGTGCTATTTAGTCACACACAGTTTTGCAGAATTTATAAAGCGTTGACACTAAAATTGTAACAAGAGGCTGGTCCGACTTCTGCGTCCAGCTGCCAGTCTTCTGATTGCTGCGGCCAAGCCCCGGCTCTCCTCAGCTGCTGCCTCCTCTTCCTATGCCGGGTCTCTCTCGCCGATGTGCACCAGAAGCTTGGTGCACTCGGAAGTCAGGCCCACCTTCCAGAGCGCACCAGCGTTGGAAGAGGCGGCAGCAGCTGGGGAGAGCCGGGGGCCCGACGGCGGCAACCAGAGGTAAATGGCAATTGTATTTGTGGGTGGGGGTGATAATTGTATTGGGGGTAATTGTATTGGGTGGTAATAATTGTATCTGGGGGGTACTGGTAATTGCATCTGGGGGAAATAGTGGTAATTGTATCAGGGAGGGAGGTAGTTGTAATTGTATCTGGGGGGAGTTGTAATTGTATCTGAGGGGGGTAGTAGTGGTGTTTGTACCTCGTCTGAGGTGTGTTTGTATCTTGGGTGCTGTGTAGTGGTGTTTGTATCTGGTAGGTTGTAGTGTTACATAGTTACATACAGGCATACCCCACATTAACGTACGCAATGGGACCGGAGCATGTATGTAAAGCGAAAATGTACTTAAAGTGAAGCACTACATTTTTCCACTTATCGATGAATGTACTGTACTGCAAATGTCATACACGTGCATAACTGATGTAAATAACGCATTTGTAACAGGCTCTTTAGTCTCCCGCTTGCGCACAGCTTCGGTACAGGTAGGGAGCCGCTATTGCTGTTCAGGACGTGCTAATAGGCGCATGCATGAGCTGCCATTTGCCTATTGGGCGATATGTACTTACTCGCGAGTGTACTTAAAGTGAGTGTCCTTAAAGTGGGGTATGCCTGTAGTTACATAGTAGATGAGGTTGAAAAAAGACTTAGGTCCATCAAGTTCAACCTATGCTAAATTTAGACAACAGATACTTTATCCTATATCTATACTTACTTTTTGATCCAGAGGAAGGCAAACAAAACACCCCATTTAAAGGGAAAAATTAATTCCTTCCTGACTCCAAGAATTGGCAATCGGATTAATTCCTGGATCAACATCCTTCCCATGTATACTTATTTGGTATATCCCTGTATACCTTTCCCATCTAAAAAGATGACCTTTTTTTGAACAAATCTATTGTATCTGCCATCAAAGTCTCCATGGTTAATGAATTCCACATTTTAACTGCCCTTACTGTAAAAAACCCTTTCCTTTGTTGCTAGTGAAATTTCCTTTCCTCCAACCTTAAGGGGTGACACGGAGTCCTTTGTACTGCCCGTGGGATGAATAGTTCTTTTGAAAGCTCCTTGTATTGTCCCTGAATATATTTGTATATAGTTATCATATCCCCTCTTAGACGCCTCTTTCTAATGTAAATAAATCTAATTTAGCTAGCCTCTCCTCATTAGTTAGAATGTCCATCCCCTTTATTAATTTGGTGGCTCTTCTCTGCACTCTCTCTAGTTCCATAATGTCTTTTCTTAGGATTGGTGCCCAAAATTGTACTCCATATTCAAGGTGTGGTCTTACTAATGCTTTGTATAGGGGCATAATTATGTTTACTTCCCTTCCATCCATTGCCCGTTTGATGCAAGATAAGATCTTGTTTGCCTTTGCAGCTACTGCATGACATTGGGCACTATTGCTAAGCCTGCTGTCTACAAGCACTCCTAAATCCTTCTCCATCAAGGATTCCCCCAATATATCTCCATTTAATTTGTAAGTCGCTTTTTTATTCTTGCATCCCAAATGCATAAAGTAACCTTACATTTATCTGTATTAAACCTCATTTGCCATTTACCTGCCCACGTTTCTAGTCTCTCCAAGTCCTTCTGAAGAGAAATTACATCCTGCTCTGATTCTATTATCTTACACAATTTAGTATAATCTGCAAAGATGGAGACTTTGCTCTCGATCCCAACCTCAAGGTCATTAATAAACAAGTTAAAAAGCAGGGGTCCCAGTACCGATCCCTGAGGTACTCCACTCACGGCTTTAGCCCAACCTGAAAAAGTTCCATTTATGACATGCATCTGTTGTCTATCCTTTAACCAGTTTTCAATCCAGGTGCATATATTATTACTGAGTCCAATTTTCTTTATTTTGTACACCAACCTCTTGTGTGAAACCGTATCAAAACCCTTTGCAAAATCTAAGTAGACCACATCAACTGCATTACCCTGGTCTAAATTCCTACTTACCTCCTCAAAGAAACAAATAAGGTTAGTTTGGCAAGATCTATCCTTCATAAATCCATGCTGACTATCTTAATATATAAAAGGTTAGTGCTATCTGCGGTGAATCTGATTGGTCCTCAGCTTCTGGCCAATCAGATTGGTGGGTCTGACTCACCCAACTGCCACTCTCTTCCCCCTCGGCCACACACACACACACACACACACACACACACACACACACACACACACACACACACACACACACACACACACACACACACACACACACACACACACACTCTTCCCCCCCATCACATTCACCTCCCTCCCCCATCACACTCACCTCCCTCCCTCCCCAGCGCTTAGTCATCTCCCTCCCCGGCGCTCACTCACCTCCCTCCCTGGCGCTCACTCACCTCCCTCCCCGGCGCTCACCCACCTCCCTCCCCTGCACTCACTTCACTCCCCGGCGTTCACTTCACTCCCCGGCGCTCACTTCACTCCCCTGTGCTCACTTACCTCCCTCCCCGGCGGGGGGACAGGCAGTGGGCAGCCTCGCGGCGCCGAGTGCCTAAGATGACGGTGCCCGGAAGGACCCCGTTCCTCCTGCATCTGCCTCGCGGCGGCACCGCTGGGAGGTGGGAAACGGAGAGGTGACATATGTGTGTGTGTGTGACACTGTGTATGTGTGTCACTGTGTATGTGTGTCACTGTGTGTGTGTGACACTGTGTGTGTGTCACTGTGTGTGTGTGTGTCACTGTGTGTTTGTGTGTGTGACACTGTGTGTGTGTGTGTGTGTGTGTGTCACTGTGTGTGTGTGTGTGTGTGTGTGTGTGTGTGTGTGTGTGTGTGTGTCACTGTGTGTGTGTGTCACTGTGTGTGTGTCACTGTGTGTGTGTGTCACTGTGTTTGTGTGTGGGGGGGGACACTGTGTGTGTCAGACACTGTAGGGTGGGGACCGGAGCTGTGCATGTGGGGGGGGAGGAGCGGAGAGAGAGGGGGGAGCGGAGAAACATACAGGGGGAGTGGAGAGGAGGGGCACGGAAATTTTAAGCAACCCCCCCCTCCTGTCCACTGTCCCCCCCCTTCTGTCCACTGTCCCCCCCTCCTGTCCACTGTTCCCCCCTCCTCTGTCCACTCTGTCCCCCCCTCCTGTCCACTGTGTCCCCCCCTCCTGTCCACTGTCCCCCTCCCCCCCTCCTGTCCACTGTGTCCCCCCCTCCTGTCCCCCCCTATTATCCCGTATTAAACCTTCAAGTAGTTTCCCTACTATTGAAGTCAGGCTTACAGTTCTGTAATTTCCCGGTTGTGATCTAGCTCCCTTTTTAAATATAGACACCACATCTTGTGGTACTGAGCCTGTAGAAATGGAGTCCTTGAATATTAAATATAATGGTTTGGCTATTACTGAGCTAACTCCTTGAGAACTCTTGGATGTATGCCATCGGGGCCAGGTGCCTTATTTTTTTCAAGTCGCTTATGAACTTCTTCCTCAGTTAACCAATTGTTCATTAATATGGAGGTTGTGGCTTCCTCCTGCGGCACTACTATTGAACTTGATTCTTCCCTTGTAAACACAGAGGCAAAGAATTTATTTAATACCTCAGCTTTTTCCTTATCTCCAATAATCTGCCTACCCATCTCACACTGAAAGGGTCCTATATTTTCTTTTCTCATTTTTTTGTTATTAAGGTACTTAAAGAACTTTTTAGGGTTGACCTTACTTTCTATTGCAATCCTTTTTTCATTATCCATTTTTGCTAATTTGATTGCCCTTTTGCAATTTATGTGTAATTCCTTATAATTCTGATACGATGTCTCTGTCCCTTCTGACTTAAATAATCTAAACGCCTTCCTCTTCCTGTCCATTTCCTCCCCTACCTGTTTATTTAGCCACATTGGTTTTGACTTATTTCTTTTATACTTATTACCCAAGGGTATACACTGATAAGAGTGCTTTCTAGCAATGTTTTAAAGACTGTCCATTTATCTTCTACATTTTTCCCTGCAAAAACATCATCCCATTGTATTACTACTAGATTAGACCTCAGTTTATTAAAATCTGCCTTTCTAAAGTTTAAGGTCTTTGTTGAACCCAAGTAATCTGTTTTTTGATAATTTATTTCAAATGAGACCATGTTATGATCACTGTTACCCAAATGTTCCAGGCCTTGAATATTTGTTATTACTTCTACATTGTTTGATATGACCAAATCCAGAACTGCCCCTCTCCTGGTTGGTTCCTCAATAATTTGGGTCATATAATTCTTATAAACAATAAATTATTATTATAAATAATGGGTCTTTAAGCACCCCCAAAAACCTGTTTCCTTTTGTTGTAACGCTAATCTCATTGCCCCAGTCTATGTCTGGATAATTAAAATCCCCCATTACTCTGGATAATTAAAATCCCCCATTATGCAAACATGACCCAGTTTTGATGCCTTCTCCATTTGCAAAAGTATTTTAGCGTCCTCAGTCTCACAGATATTTGGTGGTTTATAGCATATTCCCACAAACATTTTCTTTATACTTTTACCTCCACTGCTAATTTCTATCCACAAATACAGTGCTTGTCTGTATTTGGGTGGGTAGTATTGTAATGGGAGGGGGTATTGTGTGTGTGTTAGGAGGGTTGTATGAGCAGTGTGGGAAGAAAAATTGCATGGCTATTGGGGGAATTGTGTGTGTGGCAAGGGGTGGAGAGGGAAATGAGTGAGAGGAGGGGGGAGGATTGAGGGAGCGGGATTGAATGAGAGGGGGTAATTGAGTGATAGCATAGGGGGGATAGAGGAGAGAGGGAGGGGCAGTGAGGAAGAATGGGAAAAGTGAGAGAGGGGTAGAGGAATACAGGTGTAAAAGAGGAGGGCTCGCAAGGCCGCTGAAACAGGGGATGTGGGATCGCACGGTGTTGAAACTGACAGACAGGGGGGGGGTGGGGGGGGGTAGGGGAAGCACCGACACAGTGGGAAGCTTGGACAAAGATCTAGTCCTAGGCCCCAGGAAATCTGTCGGCAGCCCTGCGTGGACCCAATGGAATAAAGATTTTTAATTGCCTATATCCTAGCTAACAAAAACATGTAATTGAAGACTGCATAGTCCTTACCCGTTTTGACACAAAGTGTGATCAACGATCGGTTCTCTGCAAATTACTGGGTACTGGATTATCTGGATGCAAAGATGAAAAGAGGAAATTTACCAAAAAGAATACAAAAACAACATCCAGAATAATGGCAGAGAGTTTCAGACAGTTGCGTAGGGACACATTAACAATCAATTATGAAGAACTTATGAAGATCGTAGTTGAAAGTTTAGAAAAAATTGGAGAAATACAGGATGTTACATAGCAGATGAGGTTGAAACAAAAATACATATCCATTGAGTTCAACCTATGTTACTTATCCTAAATTTGTATTTACACTATATTTATATATAGCAGCGAAGCGCTAATTGGGGGTGCGCCCCCTAGGAGGGCGCAGGATTTTTCTGGGGGGGGGGCACGGGCGGTTGCAGAGGCCCCGCGCTCTTCCCCGAGGGATTTAAATTAAATGCCAGGGGATCACGTGAGGTGTCTGCAACTTCAATCAATCTATTGCTGTCTGCCATCATGGTCTCCATGGGTAATGAATTGCACATTTTAACTGCCTTACTGTAAAGAACCCTTTCCTTTGTTGCTAGTAAAATCTTTTTTCATCCAAATTTAAGAGATTATTCCATGTTGTACTGTAGGCAGTATTAGACTGCCGAAACGTTGGTCTTTATGGCATAATAAACCTCCTTGATGATGGAGACCGTGTTCCTGTTTCTTCATTATACTGGATCATATTGGGACTTCAGGAGCTCCCCAGGACCAGCGCACTGGCAGCTAAGTACCCCACCTCTATTACCTATGTGACTGAGTGCGTGTCTCATCCTCTATCTGTGTACTGTAGGTACTGTCAAAGGGATGAATAGTTCTTTTGAATGCTCCTTGTATTGACCTTAAATATATTTGTATATAATCACATCCCCTCTTATTTAATGTAAACAAATCTAATTTAGCTTGCCTCTCCCCATAAATCAGATTTTCCATCCCCTTTATTAATGTGGTGGCTATTCTCTGCACTTTTTCTAGTTCCATAATGTATTTTCTATGGAGTGGTGGACAAAATTGTACTCCATATTAAAGGTGTGGTCTTACTTATGCTTTAAGTAAATATCAGATGACAAATCAGTTACTGAGGAAACTGCAAGAAATGAAGCAATCCTAACATGCAATAACAAGAATTGAATATGCACAGCTATGCAAGATGATCTGCAAGCGTATAACTGAAGATGTGAGAGAATTTAACTGATATCAAAGATAAAAGCTTAAACACAAAGTAGTGACTTATAAAGTCAGCAAATTATCGGACTCAAACAAGATAATTGATCAACAATTAAAGACTGTGCACTTATCAAAAAGGTAGTTGAGGACTTGTACATGAACGTGCACAAGAACACAGATTAAACAGGGCATAATCCAGCAGAGCAAGAGAGCCAAGAAACCACCAGTGGCGTATCGTCCATCCTCCTAAAAGAAGTGGCAAAGGCAATAAAACACATGAAGATTAGGAAGGTCCCCGTGGAAGATAGAAGTAAAACTGAAATCTTTAAAGAAGCTGAGGAACCACAAAACATCCTTGCAAAACTTTTTACACGCTGCGTGAAGAAAAATGGAGCAAAACCTCCTTCACAAGAAATGACACAAAGACGACATCAAGAAGTACCGACCAATCAATTCAAGATGGGCGAATCCGCCCAAATGTGTTTCCCGGATTTTCTCTGTTACCTTCAAAATGCATTTTGCTGTGTAAAATCCGCAAACGAATTCAGGCAGTTTCAATCCAGGCGTGTGGCGTTCTAATAGTTTATAACCTCAAATTTGCCAAGTAATAGCTTAACAGGGACACGGACAAAATTGTGACACACCCTAATGGGTTAACAAACCACACAATTACCTCCATCCTGCACATTAATAAACCGGGAAGGACTTAGATCTAAAACCTGTTCTAACAACTCGGCAAGGTTTGAGAGCAAGGGTAAAATAAACACCCTATAACAGCTAAATGAGAGTGGACAGCCTGTAGATATAGTGATGCCCTGTATGGAGCAGGCTCCTTAAACTAGCTAACATACTGTAGTCCCAGTGGAATCTATGTATCTATTATCTCTAATAACAGTGCCTCAAACGGCTGCTCTTGCCATTCAATACAGCAGCAGTATGATGAAAGTGAAGTTACTTAGTTGCTAATCTGTAAATCTGTTGCTGTAATGCTAATGTGTTGCCTATAGCTACAGTAGTATGCTGAACTTCCTGGTTATGACGTTCATCACATCATGACACCCTACCCGTTTCGCTCACTGCAGAGCTTCATCAGGGGCGGAGCCCCATACAGTGCCTCACTCTATGTACAGGCTGTTCACTCTCATTTAGCTGGTGTTATAGGGTGTTCATTTTAACATCTAGGCGTGTGAACTGTTTCTTTGCAGAGCTGTGCAGTATATTTTGTTCTGAGGATTTCCTTCTTTTTGGCGGTGATATATTCACAAATCGCTCATAATTATTATATACCTTATAAGTGCACCTCCCCCCCCCCCCCCCCTATTAAATGTACTTGTTACGCTGTGGGGTTGTGCTCTCTTCTTTTCTCCCCATATTTAGGTTTAGCCACAGGATCTGGTTTATTCTATTGGGAGCAGCATCCTATTCTCACTGCTGAGATTGGACTTTATAATCGTCTACATACTGACTGGACAATTGGGACTGGTTTTTATATGTTTCATGTTGTTTGTTTGTTGTGTGTCTATTTATCTTGTTATAAGCATAATTTTTCTTTATATTTAGTTATTGCTCCTCTATTTAGTATTTGCATTAGAAGAGACTGCATCAGTTGAAATATTCACCAATATATTATGACATTAGGTGATTGCACTACTATTTTCTTTATATATATATATATATATATATATATATATATATATATATATATATATATATATATATATATATATATATACATATATCTCAAGGTAAGATAACCGCACACACTAGTACAGTGCCTCTACAAGCAGATATGATACAAGGTAGAGAGGGGCTAAATGTGTCAGTAAGGGTCACGTTAGTGATCCTAAATACCAGCAGGGGACAGGAGTGGAAAAACAGAGTATTTATTTCGTCCAACAAGCAAACATTTAGGCCAATGTATTGGTCCCCTGGAGAGGAAGAAGGTCCCCATGCGGACTTAAACATTGAGCTAAATATTTGCTTGTTGGACTAAATAAATACTCTATTTTCCACTCCTGTCCCCTGCTGGTATTTAGGATCACTAACGTGACCCTTACTGACATATATATTTATATTTATATATATGTATAAATACATATATATTTATATATATATATATATATATATATATATATATATATATATATATATAATCAAAAAATAAATAGATGATACCGTTCTGTGGCTAACGAAATGCTTTTATAATAAAAGCATTTCGTTAGCCACAGAACGGTATCATCTATTTATTTTTTTGATTATTGAAGCTCGGCTAACACGGTACTGATACCTCTACATATATATATATATATATATATATATATATATATATATATAGTGCTGAATAAATGAGTTCTTCAGTATTAGGTGATACCTTTTTTATTGGACTAACAATTTATGTTATAGGACAAGCTTTTCTTGACCTGAAGAAGAGAGGAGAACTCTCGAAAGCTTGTCCTATGACATAAATTGTTAGTCCAATAAAAAAGGTATCACCTAATACTGAAGAACTCATTTATTCTGCACTATCACAACTGGACTAACACGGCTATTTTCTGCTTTATTTATATATATAGTTTTTTAAAAGCCTGTCACGATGACACCAACTTTTATCAACACATTTATATTTCTGGGTACTTGATTGAACAGAACAAGTTGCAAAATAAATTCTGATTTATTTCCTTAATAGACAAACACACGACATCTGCAGAATACACTTGAAAATAACACTTACTGGAATAAGGAAATGAAAGAAATTGTCCTTTGAAACAAAAGAAATTGTCCTCTGCTTGCAAGCGCAAGAAATGCAGCCTTGGTTTTAAAAGTCCTGTGGTTATGTGGTTATTAACCCCTTCACTCCTGGACTGGTTGCTGCTGTACTGGAACAAAGTCTTGCATCTTTACATCATGGATTAAAATTCAGGAATCACACAGGGGATACCTGGGGGTGGGGGGGGCACAGTTATAGACTGGCCAAAGCTATCTTTAACATGTGGATCCAATCCCCTCGTGGGAACAAAAAAAACCACGAATAGCCACGTTACCCACAGTTCATAAGACTGGTCAAAAGGGCTGTCCGGTGGGCAGGGCGCATGGGTCAGGTTGATATATATATAATGAGAGAGATCACTGTTTGTGTGTTGCTTTTTTAAATTCAAATTCCATAGCTGGGGTATACAGATGTGTTACATAGTAGATGTCCATCATGTTCAACCTATGCTAAATTTAGACGATGGATACTTTATCCTATATTTGTATTTACTGTACATTACTGTATATTGATCCAGAGGAAGGCAAACAAAAACCCCCAGTGAAATAGTATCATTATTATTAGTCATGTTTGACTAATTAGCCAGTAGCCATTGTTCACGGTTCACGCTCCCAAAGTTTAACAAAGAATCCGGTCGCACCTCCTTCTGTTACCATGCACCTTATGACTGGAGAAACCTACCATAGACTCTCAGAGCCGCCTCCAGTTTCAGTTCTTTCCAGCTGTCTCACATTTTTATCCTGTCTGTAACTGTTAAATATGCCCATAACATATATTGTCTCCTACTGTCCATGAAATGTCTGTAATTGTAATGTGTAACAATGTATTGTCATTATGAGTCTGTACCCAGGACTTACTTGAACACAAGAGGTAAGTCAATGTATTATTTCCTGGTAAACATTTTATAAATAAAATAAATACAATTGTTAGATGAAGTGATATTAGGGGTCATTCATGCCTTCATTGCCATTATAATTTCCAGGAGTTAATAATTAAAGTAATTTCACCTGAAATACCTGGGAAATAAGCTTATTTAAATATGGAAAATATATTACAATTATTCCAGTTTACATATTTCCTAGGAATCTCAGGTTTGTATATTCTTATTCATATAGTACTACCCGTGTACACAGTGCCATACAGATTTATACTACAGACAGTACAAAGAGATAATATACTGTACACAGTTTCACAAGTGAGTTAAATCAGGGGTGCTCAATTCCAGTCGTCAAGACCCCTCAACAGGTCAGGTTTTTGGGATATCCCAGCTTCAGCACAGGTGTCTCAACCAGTCCCTGCTTCAGCACAGGCTGAGATATCCTGAAAATCTGACCTGTTGGGGGGATTCTTGAGGACTGCTGTTGAGCAGCCCTGAGTTAAACAAAAGGAATTAGGGAGTCTCTGCTGGCAGATTTTACAATCTAAATAGAATAATGGGAGAATTACAGAATACAATAAAGCTAGTGCAGTATAGAACATATTTGAGGTAAGTACGTGCATTAGGAGTGCTCACGTGTGTCCTGCATCTCCTTTATAATAAAAGGCCTATTTTGCCCACCAGTGGGAGGCGATATTTCTGGCCGTGCTTTTCCGGGCGATGAGTAAACTTGCAGCTAAATGAATAGCTAGTAAAAATGAAAGTTTGTGAGCTTGCATAGAAGATTTGCAGCTGGCAGGGAATTGTACAGCTAGAGGAAAAGGGCATCAAAAAAGCCATTATCACACGGTTTGCACATGTGATCAGATTCTAATGAATACGAGATGCAAACCTGCTTTCGCACACAAATGCACTTCTCTGAGTTTAATGAATATGCCCCATTCACTCCATCAAACAGTGTGTAAGCAGTAGAAGCAGAGACTGACAATTCCCCTGTTTGCGTTCCAGCAGCACAGTGTAACAGTCTCACAGCAAATGCAGGATTTGTTTAACTAATCGATTTTTTCCCTTCATGCAATTTGCTGTGTGTTTAACCTCTTCAGTACTGGAAGAGTCAGCGTGAGCCTTCCTCAGTGGGTGAGGAGGAAATAAATCATATCCCTGGCATATCCTGTATGCAGCAAAATAATGTAATGATGGGCTTCTCATTCATTTCAATGAGCAAACATTTGGGGAGAAGCATATTCAATATGTACCACAGACATTCAGGCAGTGAAAGACTCAAACAGTTGAGCTCAATGGAAGTAAATTCCTTTTTTATTTGTTTTAGTCTCAGCTACTACTGTATATTGCAATGTTGTGTAAATTCACTGTCCTCTAATACAGGAGGCTCAACTCCAGTCCTCAAGCTCCCCCCCAACAGGTTTTCAGGATATCCCAGCTTCAGCACAGGTGGCTCAATCAGAGTCTCGGTCAAATAAGCTGAAGCAGGGACTGATTGAGCCACCTGTACTGTAGCTGGGATATCCTGAAAACCTGACCTGTTGGTGATGGGGGGGAGCTTCTTGAGAACAGGAGTTGAGTGCCCCTGCTCCAATATACACTCATCAGTTCACAAAGATCTGCAGAATTGCAGCCAGTCGTGTTAGTATCTTGTTCATGCAAATTCCCCCCTCAGAGCTTCCATTTCATCTTGAATGGTTGGCGGCACTTGCTGTGCTACTGCCACCTTCTGTTTAGTTAACAAATTGCTACATAAATTCTGCTAAATTAATTTACAAGTAATGAGCCTATTTAAGCAACACAAAACGTGAGATCTTATGGGGTTTTTTTTAATCAATCAATTCTGTATTATTACATAATAGTGACTTTTTTTTGTATTTTGTTTCTTGTTTTTATTCAACTCTTAATGCCGTTTTTAATTAGTTTTTTTTTTTTTTTATCATCCATTGATTTCTATAGCAGGTTTTAACCCACCTCCCCTGCAGTGCAAGATCTTTGCAACACTTTCCTGTTTTGGATCATTTGTTGCAAATGTTCCCAGCAGTTTGAGCTGCAAACTGTAACAATAAATAATGTTACCTTAGTAATGTAAGGATACATTGTAGCTGCTGAGTTACACCGACTGAAGCAGCCATTATGTTAGGCACACAATCGGGATTTTGACAAATTTATAACAGGAGCAACAAACGATTGCCATCTTAGGTACGAATGTAGAATTATACTTTGTCACCCGCTTTACATATACAAATAATAATAAAATAAAGTGGGAATGTAGTATCGCTGCTTTAAGGCTTTTAGACTAACATGCAACACGCTTACCTGCTTTCTAGTGTTTCTCACAAGCAAACTTGCAGTGCAACATACTGGACAACACGTACAGCTCAACATAACACCTTAAGTTCTCCTCTAGCTACATAACACCCGTCTCTAAACCACACATTGATACATGCTCTCAAAGGGAATCATTTCTCAAAGTCTTCGGTCAGTAAGACGGGTGCTAAAGAAACGGTATCAGATTTATCAAAGGAAAAAAATCCCTTTGAATCCATGTAAAAGCTTAGAAAATTCCCGAGGCTCAACTGGGAAAGGGATATATATTGCATAGACGTAGGGGGCTGATCTACAGGCCTACGGGCAAGTGTCAAAGGGCTAGTAAATTATCCCACCTACTGTCTTTGTAAATTCTCCCCACTTACTGATTAGATCTAGATGTGAGTTCTTATGAGCAGACTTATTTTCCTAATATCTACTTTTATATCTATCGCGCTTATTCCCATTATGTCTCCCATTATTTTGTCCCGTATATTACTGCTGTGAAGTGCTATATATAGTACATGTGTGGTACTATACACAAACATCTACATACTGTACATACAAGTGTATTACTGCTGTGAAGTGCTATACTCATCACATAGATTGGCACTATACCCATAAACATATACATACATACAAGTGTAGTACTGCTGTGAAGTGCTACTGTATATACAGCACATGGATGGCACTATAAACACAAATATATACATACACACAAGTGTTGCAACTGGAGCCTTGCTCCAAAACAAGTGCAAATTCTGCCATTTTGATTCTGCATCAGTGTATCGAGGGATTTTGCTTCAATTTTACACCTCTTGTAACATCTTGAGTAGTTCTTTGTGCTTTAGGAGTAGTTTGGGGAGCAGATAGTCAGTGCCATATTATATTGGATGTATCAAAATTTGCACCTAAAACTGGTTCAGTTTTTCTCTATCTTTACTTGATATAACCGCTGCGCTTAAAGTATCTGTCCAAAGTGTAAGATGTACATCTGCTGCTGGGGCAAATTGATGCAGATACCATTGTGTGCTGCATTATTAGGGTGAGCACTTTTACTGGTGTTTTACTTTGGGTTCCAGAAAAAAAAATAACATTAGAAAATGTAAATAATATAACTGAATACATTTAAAAAGTTAATGTCGAGAATCACCTAGAGATGACCTGGGCACATGACCCGATGTTCTGGTTTTGGTTCTAAATCATTTTGGGTTCTGTCATGTCAGGGTTATATTCTGATCGTGCCAATTGTATTTCTACAACTTTTATTTTATCTACTGTAAGTGCCATAGCTGAACCCACTTGACTTTTTGTTAAATCCCTTTAATGCCGGAGGGTCATGGAAACTGAATAGCAAAATCAACACATTGCAGCCCAAACTCACCCCTTATCTCCCAGAAGGGCAAAGAAGGCGTTGATAAAAGGGCGTACAGTGAAGAACTAATTAAATGTTGTATGATCTACTCAACATCATAAAAAGGTACCAGAAAATATTTGAAGACCTCGACACATTGGAGAAGAGATGAGAGAGGGCAGTTATGTTACAAACTTTCAAACCAGGGTTTAAAAAAAGGTACAGGCGGAAAGCATATTACAGAGAGAGAAGGAGTAGAACAAGAGGTCAAGCAGGAGGTTCAGGGGAAATACGAGGAAGTCCTTCGTCATTGAACAGGTGGAAGATTCATGGAATAGTCTCCCTGTATGCGGAAGTTGTGGAGGCTAATACAGTAAACATAATAAAACATAAGCTTGGCATAGACACAAGGCTCTCTGAAATATGGAAGGAAGTCAAGGATTTTGGAGCCTGTGTTTTCACAATAGAAACATGGGCAGGCTGGGTGGTCAAAGTTCCTGTAATCTGGTGTCAGTTTCCATTTCTATCTGTTATGTAAACAAAGGCATCTATACACATGAGATATGTGTTCTTATTTGCCGCCTCTTACATTTCGGTGAAAGACAAATACATAAAATACACGTCTAGTAAATGAAGGTACTGTAACTGTCAACATTGAGATGCTACTTGTACAATATGATATGTATATATAAAGTGTTAGTTTGGAAACTGTGAATAATATAGGGAGTATTCTGAGAATAAATATTCATTCCGACAATAACATTGACACTGACAATAATACCATTAATAAGCTTGAGAAATAACATCGCAAACCAAGAGATCACATTAGATTAAAAGATATAAGCAGGGATGCATATTTAGAACAAAACTCAATTTTAGGTGATTTATGCTCGAGTGTAAGACTGACATTCTGGTTAGAATAAAGTTGTGTTTCAGAAACTATTTCCTAAATAAAAAAATATAATGTTACTACTTTGATGTTGAGATCTTTTTATATTCTGTATAAAAACCTCTTTGCTGCAAGGAGGCTCACAAATTAGTTACTTCCTTACTGCAACTTACTTAGCACTTTGATGCCAGAGTGGCTTGCGACTCATTGCTTTGCAATGCATGTCATGCCTCTCTGGCAGCAAGGGGTTAACATCAATAAGCATTATTTATCCAAAGACTCCATTGGAAAACTCTACCAAAGAAAAAATGTTCATTGGATTTTTAAAAAAATCTGATGCTTTTTTTTCTGCCCCAATATAACCCCAGTTTTGGGAGTTCCCAAAGATATCAGACCTTCTGTGATCTCAGAATGTTCCACTTGTATCTTCTTTTTTTTAAGTAAATGTTAATATGAAGTCACAAGAAAAAGCAAAACGTATAAGAGGGTGAATCGATTTGTACATTTCTGTGATAGAATTTTTGCCCGATGTTTGGCTGTACACACTGCAAGTAGGTAACAATACCGCCTTGCATTCACTTCACTGGACAACACCAAACATTGTAGCAGATGTATACGCTATTGTCAATGCTGCGCGCAACTCCTCCAGTGTTCCAACTCCTGCTTATTTTAATATTTAAAAAAATTATTGTTTAAGTAATTACAAAACCAGATGGCACTTGGAATACACAGATGCTAACTGGTATAGTGAATGAGTATAGATAGAATTACAAGTGACATCTTGAAAGAAGTTGGTGAACAAGTAGAGAAAATCCTTGCAAAACTTTTTACGTTACTTGAAGAACTATAAAATTCCAAGACAATGGAGAAATGCCATATTATCCTCATCCACACGAAAGGACTTCAAGGACTACAGACCAATCAGTCTACTGTACTTCCAATCACTTACACGATTTTAATGAAGATACTCACTAATCTGCAACAGACCCTGAATTTTGCCCAGCCTAGAGAGCAAGCAGGACTTCAGTGTATTCAACACAATAGACCACATTCCTGTCGTACAAGAAGAGATTTCCTGAAGTAATGGAGACAATTTACAACTCAGGTTAGGATTCACAGATTACAAAAAAGCATCTGATTCTGTCTACACCTCAGTGGTTTTAAAAAAGAAGTGTTGAAGAAGCGTATATTGATATTATGAAGAAACTTTATGAGAATGCCACATCAACCGTTGCACTACATGTATTCGCAAGCAAGATAAGGATCAGCAAGGGAATGCGACAGGGAGACACCGTGTCACCAGAGCTTTTCATAGCAAAACTTGAAGTATTATTCAAGATATGGAATTGGAAGAAAAATGGAATCAAGATCAATATTGAAAACCTTCAGTCACTTAAGTTTCCAGATGACATTGTTATTTTTGCCACAAGTTCAGAAGACCTCCGGCAACCAGTAAAAGAACTTGCCGAAGCAAGTAAGAAGGTGGACCTCCAGATGAACCTCAGCAAGATCAAAGTAATGTTCAACAAATGTGTCAACTCTAGAAAGATCAAAATTAGAGGAATAGAACTAGAAGTTGAAGACTATGTCTACCATAGCGGCAAGTAACAATGAATGGGAACCTTTCAAGCCCTGATAAAGGGGCTGCTATGCACAAAATGTTGTCTGCTATGATGATTAAAATTAATTTGATTTGACCTA
The DNA here is from genome assembly GCF_040206685.1 of Ascaphus truei. Lineage (NCBI taxonomy): Eukaryota > Metazoa > Chordata > Amphibia > Anura > Ascaphidae > Ascaphus > Ascaphus truei. Next base: position 7,974,405 of record NC_134490.1, on the reverse strand, counting down.
ATTGATCTATTTTTTTGATGTGCTTGACTCCTGCCTTTTGATGATTCTTCTATCTTGACCAAGATATATTTTGTCTTTGCACCCTTCTTTGCTATCTTTGAGTCATTAGACCCCTGTTTTGGGGTATTCCAAGTTGCTGGCTTTTGAGTTCTTTTTTTTTTTTTTTTTTTAAGCATTTTACTGAAATTAATAGGAGAATGAAGATGGAATAGAGCATTTGGAAGAAACAACAGAATCTTGCAAGGGAACCTTCCACTGTTCCTCAAGAGGAAAGTTTTTGACCAGTGTATTCTGCCTGTGCTCACGTACACTACCGACACACTTTATTAAAGTGTGGCCGGTACCGCAAGCCGGGAGATTTCCCGGCTTGCTAGTGGCCGCCCCTCGGCGTGCCGCGCGTCATAGATGCGCGGTCACGCGTCTTCGGGAGCCTGCGCCCCCTGCACACGCGTCCAGGGCTCCCCGATGGAGCCCTGGTGTCCCGCGATCGCGGGACGGCGGCAGGGGGTTCCGGGGTACCCGGCGGACCCGGCAGCGGTAGGGAGAGCGCCCCGATCGGAGGGCGCTCTTGCGCTGCTTCGGCGCGCGCCCGTCACCCTCGGGCGCGCGCCAGGCTACTGCTGCGGCCAAGAACGGGCAAATGCTCGAATAAACTTGGCCGCAGCAGTATGGATATGAAACTATTACACTTAATACAAAGATAATTTAAAAGCTTAAAAGAACTGAAAGAAGTGTGGAGAGTATTATCTTTGGTATTACCCAAAGAGACAGAAAAAACTATGAATCAGTTACAAACCAAAGAGTATTAAAAGTATTGCAAGTACCCCAGTGGCACTTCAAGATTTGATCTGGCTACCAAAACAATGCAAGAAAGGCATTGGAACGCCGCTCTGCGCAGTGGCGAACTCCTTAGCGGTCTGGGAGACATCTAAATTTAAAGCTAACTTAACCACCCCCCACACATTAACGAACCCCTCGCAGCCCACATTAGATTAAGCCCTAATATATCAGGAATCCAATTGGGGGGACAGCATCACAAAGCTGCGCTATATGCAGACGACGTGATCCTGACCATCTCTAAACCGCTGACAACCCTGCCCAATGTCTTTGAGATCTTGGGCGCCTTTGGCAGGATTTCAGGGTTCAAGATTAATCAGGCCAAGTCTGAGGCGCTCAACATCAATCTACCTAAACCAATCGAAAAATTATTAGAATTAAATTTCAATTTTAAGTGGCAATCCTCCGCTATCAAATATTTAGGGGTATACATCACTAGGGATTATAATACTTTATATAAGGCAAATTTCCCCAAGATGATGAAGAAGCTCAAGGAAGATCTCAGGGTATGGGCGGGGTACGGGATATCATGGTTCGGCAGAATTCATAGTGTCAAGATGAATTTACTGCCCAAAATGTTATATCTGTTTCAGACCCTACCAATACCTTTAATTAAATCTGAGATCCAAGCCCTTCAAGCTCACATCATCCAATTTATTTGGAACAAAAAACGCCCACGAATTGCAAAAAGCCTACTGACAAAACCAGTAGTAAAAGGGGGACTTTCGGTACCTTGCTTGATGGCATATTATAAAGCGGCACAATTAGGCCAAATCATTCAATGGCACACGGACCCCACAAACAGAAGATGGACAGAGCTAGAAAGGGAATGTTGTGCCCCAGTGGCACTTCAAGATTTGATCTGGCTACCAAAACAATGCAAGAAAGGCATTGGAACGCCGCTCTGCGCAGTGGCGAATTCCTTAGCGGTCTGGGAGACATCTAAATTTAAAGCTAACTTAACCACCCCCCACACATTAATGTCCCCCCTATGGGGCAACCCGGACTTTGCTCCGGGGCTGTCGAGTGATAAATTTGTAAAGTGGACGCAGGCAGGGTACAACCGATTAAAGGACCTGGGGGGTAAGGGATCTATCAAGACGTTCGATTGGTTTAAAGAGGCATCAAATTTCCCAAATTCAGAATTATTTAGATTCCTCCAGGTCAGGGCATTTTATAACAAATTTCCTGTTCGTCCTGCACGAACTAATTTTGAACAGCTGTGCTCCAGACCAACGGACACACGGGGACTGACATCTCGGATGTATAGGGAGGTAGTCTGTCCGGCTGGTAAGGACTCCCCCCGCCTACGATACATGCGACAGTGGGAGACAGAGCTAGGGGAGACATTAGAGGACGACGACTGGAAATACATATTGCAAACTGCAGCGAAAAGTTCAATATGTGTCACATTAAAGGAGAACGCATATAAAGTCCTCATGAGGTGGTACCACACCCCAGTCAAATTATCTAAATTTGTCAAAGGTTATTCGCCGCTCTGCCTAAACAGTGCGGAGAATTGGCTGACCTTAAACACATGCTGTGGTCTTGCCCAAGGGTGGTCCCGATTTGGGAAAAAATTCGAAACTGGCTGGAAGGGATGCTCGACTTAGAGATCCCCCTGGACCCGTGGCTGTTCCTTGTGGGCAGGCGGCCCCAGGGCATGTCTAGAACAACACATAAACTGGTCATGCATTTTGCGACCGCCACCCGATGCGAGATCGCAGCACTGTGGAAGCAGAATGAGATCCCAATTATCCCCAAAATCAGGAACCGAATTTGGCACGTCTGCCAGATGGAGCAGTTGACGAGTTGGGTCAACGACTCTGGCGCTAAATTTCTAAAAGTCTGGGGCCCGTGGCTGGAACAAACCAACATCCCAGGGGTGGACGCCGCCTCAATTTTGCACTAATAGTATGAAAAATGCGTTCTCCTTGGATGGGACAGACGGGACATAGACGTAGGGAGACGTTATTTAGGGCCACCCACACACTACAATGAGCAACAGGCCTATCAAAGTGAATCTCCAGCTACTTGTAGTCGCTTCAACCCCTCGCCAGAATATCGCAAGAACGCCCCCCCCCCCTCTTCCCCCTCCACCATACGTCTCCTCCCCAGTCCTGTAAGTCAAGTACGTCCTGTCTTAAATCCCTAATTGGGGTTCGTTTGGTGCTGTCAGTGTCGACAGCTGTTTTCTCATAAAAATGTGGTTTGACCATAATGTACGCCCATGGGCGGTGCGTGTCTGTAGATCGGATTTCCACAAATAAAAATGAAAGTTGAAAAAAAAAAAAGTATTGCAAGTAGAATGACCATCGTTGGACAAAGCTAGTCCTCAACCGGATTCCAAAAAATATCACAAGACCAACAATTAACTAATAAAACACAGATGGTAAAATAAGTAGTCAAGGATGATACCAATAGGTATATACCTATCCAACATAAAATAAACATATAAATTAATGTTTTAATATATATAATTAAGTACATAATGATCATAAATATAAATAATAAAGAATAAACTCATGTATATAAATGATAATGAAATAACACCTCAATGAAAACTGAACATATCAAATAATATGAGTAACTAATGAATACATAATGGCAACAAAATAAAATATAATAAATAGCAACAGCATATGACAAATTATAAATGGAAATAGCAATAAAGTGGTTGAGTGCAATAAATTGGTTGAGTGCAATAAGGATGGCAAAGGATATATATCACAGTCAATGATATAATGATAGTACAAATCTCTAAAGTGCAAGATAGAAAAAGTGCACTATTATATCTATTTATACTATTTTACTGGTACCTAGATTCTCATTCAAACTTTCTGGAATGAAAATCTAGACATTTTCTCTTCTACTAAGAAGTCTGAACCTGTCACCCCAAAAACTGATTGGGGGATGCGTTCATGTACCATGATCTCAATACCTTCAGGATTCTTGTTGTGGCAATTAAGAAAATGTTTGGGAACGCTATGGCTGGTAATACCATGAATGATATTTCTCCTATGTTCAAGGAATCTGGTGCATAAAGGGTGAGTGGTATGTCCCACGTACTGAAGGCCACAGCTGCATGTTAGTAGATATAAAATACAGATAGCTAAATAGTTTCTAAAACCCTTCACATAAAAGGATTCACTATTAGAGAAAGATTTAAATTCCTTTTTACGATCTAAAAATGTGCATGTAATACATCTTCCTCTATGGCACCCAACGTTACCAGGAGGTCTAGTACCTTAACTAACGCTTTTTCACTAATTTTTCACTGTACTATACTGTACAAGAGGTCTAGTACCAAACATAGATGTAGAGCTCTGGGACAGTTTCAATTTCGTTGGAGCCCAAATATCCTTGTTGAGATTGGTTCTCCTGTAAATAACAGCTGGAGTCTTGCTAAGATGATCTCCCAGAATGGGGTCACTCACCAAAATGTTTTAATGCTTATTGATAATGTTGTTGCCATTATGTATTCATTAGTTATTCATATTATTTGATATGTTCAGTTTTCATATAGGTGTTATTTCATAATCATTTATATACATGTGTTTATTCTTTATTCTTTATATTTATGATCATTATGTTGTTAATTATATATAATAAATTCATTTATATGTTTATTTTATTTTTGATAGGTATATCCCTCTTGGTGTCAACCTTGGATACTTATTTTCTGTGTTTTATCAGTTAATTGTTGCCCGTTTCTGAGTTTTCTATAAATACTTATCTCCCTCATTCGTTGACCACCACCCCTGATGAAGTCATCCCTGTGTTGACGAAACGCGTAGGGTAGTGACATCATCAAGCCAAACGTAGTCACTTACATGGACTCAAACAAGCGTATAGATTGAATCTATCACCTGCATCTCCATCTGAGCACTCACCAGGGCAGTCAGCTGGATGTTGAGACTTTTCGTTCTCCTTCCTTCAGCTCGAATGCTGATTTCTGCAGCTGCTACATTTGAACTTGTGGAGTTTTAAACTTTTCTGCCAGCTGCTTGATGTGCCAACACCTGACCTGTTGGGGAGTCTTGAGGATTGGAGTTGAGAACCCCTGGTTTTAGGTGTAATCCCCCTTCCTATGGATGAATAGGGTAAGTGTCAAAGATAAGCACTTCTAGAAAATAAGCAGGATGCCCCAGCATTTTAGAACAAGAAATAAAATTGCACAAGAAGCTTCTGGGTGGCTATGGTATAAATTAACAAAGCAAGTAGTAAGAGGTCAAGAGTATGAAACATTAATTTAATAGGATGACTCTTAAAGTAGGCTCCAGAAATATGAAGCACATGCAAAGTGGGAAAAATGATAATACTGCTGAAAGAGATGAGAAATGTAAGATAGAGGCGATTTTGTTGTTGAATTTAAGTTGCAGATCTGAGTCAGGAGGAGTGGGGGGTCAATAATAGCTGAAATAGGAAAGTCCAGATATGATAGATTAGCCATGCTCTTTCTCAAACAGATGCACATACGAAACTCTTGCAAATTCACATAAAATGACATCCCTTTCTTGAATAGTATAAATCATATCGAGCAAATTGGAGAATTATACAGTATCAACTCAATTGGATGCATTTTGGATGCTTAGCACCACTTAGTTTACATTTCCATAAATGGTTCATGTGCTGCTTCGAGCATTTTTTCCCAGTGCTCACTTATAGTTATTTCCACCTGGAGACTCAGAGTGTTTTTTTATAAAGCAATAGGAGTTGATAGTGGACGACAGTCACATGACTAAAATACAGCCAGAGTTACTTATCTATCAGTTTCTACTTTCCTTGGTTCATTTATTTGATGCGTGTTATTTGCTCTAGAATAAGACAATACAATATTTTTGGAATATTAAGTAACATCTGTTTTGTAACATTTCAACTGAAAGATCCAGTTTTATTCCATTGGCATTATGACTCCATACTGGGAGGTTTCAGTAAAATTGTACACATCGTTCCCAAGCCCACGCAATAAGTCACTCCACAGTTCAAGTCTTTCATTAAACTGGTCAAGAAAAGACACTGTGTAGGTATGCTGTAATGGAGCAATGATTCATAGCTCTTTGCACCAATCCCATCCTAATGTAGCAGAAGTCCAAGTCATTCCTTTTAATTTAAAAGAGCAGGACAATACATGCAAATTAAACCTGAAGGCTAAGATTGAGGCTTTCAATGGTCTTTAAGAACAATGCTATTCTGAGAATTTTCTGAGGTTCTTGCAAACCATTGATTATAATAAACAGCAGAATTGTGTTATTACTATTAAATGGTACAAATGATTCTGAACAGGGAAATGACGTCTAAAACAGATGCTTAACACATAAAACAGACACTGGTTCAATATGACTTGTTTGGAAGAAAATGAATGATATCACTTAAGGCTTTGTACTTGCTTTGGGCTACAATGTCCCAAAATAAATGAATAAAAGACATTTTTAATTTCACAAAAATTAATTAGATGATGCAAAAGATATGCATGAAAACATATGCAGCCATATCTATTCTTTCTAACTTCTGCTAAAACAAGTTTATTTGATGATTTACGTATGCAAGTTTCACGAACAAGTCAACAAAATAGATCGCAAAGTCAAAAATCAGCACTACACTCAACTAACACAGATTTCTAACTAGGATAATTGATGTTTACTAATAAAGGCGTATTGGTAGAGATAGGCAAATTGCATGGGTTCACACGATCACCATGATCTGATAGATTATTTACTGCTCACTTTATGTAGGGTTTCGGAATAGTGCATTATGAAATATTCTTTACCCTAAAAAAGATAATTTCTACCCAATAATTTTATATATTTTTTTATTGCACAGTAAATGATTATATGGCTGGGTTAATTCCCTCGTACTATGCAAACATGGCACTAAACAATTTGGCACTCAAAATAAGAAAACTGTGGCAACTCTACCATGCACTGTATGCATATTCACTTTACTGGATTACCAGCATCATGTACAGTTACAGAATAGAAGAAAAAAACTGAGAGCACAGTTTTTTCTTCTATCCTGCTTGCTTACCTGTGGATGCGCGCTGCTGTATACCGGATGTCTTCAACTCACCTGAGAATGAATTTGTGAGTATCCCCTTCATTGAACTGTTTGCTGCTATATTGTTCATCACTAGGGGATTTGTCCAGCATTTCGAGGGTCTGCTTGTTCCCGTCGGGGGACCTCATGATCGCCGTGGTCAGCCTATCCCTGTTCTATATGATTCCCTTAGGGGCATTACTCATTACAGCTACAGCTTGCATGGTGTTTAAAGTTCTAGACTCCGTTATGGATAGGGTTAATATTGTTACCTCTGCGTGATGCACGCGTGTCTATTAGGCTAGTAGCGCCGAACATTGAGGTTCATCCCTCTATCTGCTCATGTACAGTTACCGCCATTTAGCGATTAAGCCATTGGGCTATGGAATAATGGAGTATACTGTATAAGTTAATGATCCGGCTCTTCAGAGCTTTTCATTAGATCTCAGTAATGCAAAGTGATTAGATTAGGGTCAGCAGAACCAGATTTCGATGACCACACCCTATATTACTGGTCAAGTAATTGTGCATGCATCAGCCCGATCTGCAAACTTTAATGAAAAGAAAGGACTTAAAAAAAAATATATATATATACATGTAGCAGAGAAGAAAGAGGAGAAGAACGGAGCACTAAAACCACTGCTTGCTTGTAAAAAACACAGAGGTACGTTCCCACAATAAAAAATAAGTTTAATGGATCAAAAACAGCAAACAAACAGTACACCTATGCGTTTCAGGCTTGTAGCCCTTTATATATAGAAAGAAAGAAAGCATATAGCGCACTAGGGATCAGTATGAAAATATAATTGTCATGGGAGACCAGTACTTTTAACACCTTTTTATCTTCTGGGATCAATTCACTAGGCAAAACAAGGTAGTGGAATAAAATGAGGTTTATTCGGGTAAACCCATGTACACACACATGAAATATAAAATACAGTTGAAATATACACTTACTGGGGGGGCTGGGCATGAGACCTAGCCTCAAATAAGTGCAGGGCGCCTGCTTCAGGAAGGCTTACCCTGTCCGCTCCATGTCCAGAAACACAAGGTATGCTTTTCGGGAGAGCCACTGCATTCTCCCTGCTGCAAAACTTGTCCTCAGCTAGGCTAGGCTTCTCTGACACCTCAATGCCTAGTGCTTTGCTATTGAGAGCAAAGCACCCTGGAAAAGCCTGCCAGTACTTCACTGGACCAAGTCCCAAGATTGTCTGAGAGACAGAGAGAGAGCTGTGATTGGGCAGCCCCTTACACATAGACCTCGGTGTCCTATGTCTAACATGGAAGAGAAACTTGCGACCAATCAGAGTGTGGGAATTTTTCCAGCCCGATATTAAATTATGCAAAGTATAAAACACAAATGAGGTACAGTACTGTGTGTTATTTACCTTTGTGCCCTCTATTGTGATCCATGTTTTTACATGCCTATATCCCTCACCTCAGATCTGTCACTCTGTCTGTTCCAAAGTGACTGATTTGTAAATATTTCCCAAAACAGGCACGTGCGAATGTATAACTGTATTGACATAGAGGCAAAAGTATACACAGCTCTTTACAAAATTACAATGCAGGTCAAATAAAGTACAAAACATGGAGATAAGAGCAGCAAGAACATGACAACATTACATAAGGCAAAGGGAGACCCTGCCCTGAAGAGCTTACAATCTATAATACTACGGGGTGAGGTACAACACACGGTGGTTACTTACATATGGAATACAATGAATTTCACAGGTACAGATATGACAGGAAACCTTCAGAGCTGCCAATCCGATAATAAGCCATAAACACAGTTGAGATGGACATTTCACACTGCAGGATATAGTTCAAATTAACTCTTTATTGTGGATCATTGAGACAAAGGGTTAATCACAACATTTTGAAAGTACAACCCGTTCCTTGGGTGTTAACAGTAACCAGACTCATCTTACCCCTATAATTACCCTCTATGTATCAAACACAGTCTGCTGGTCTCCTTGATATGAAACATAAAAGCATTTTGATTATAGACACTCAGGGAATTACCACAATGTAATTAGTTTTTCTTGAATGTATCTATGACGAACTGTTAGAGATTGAGCGTGGCTGTACGTGTTAGGCCTGGGACATAGTAAATTCAAGCTCGCTGAGGCGGGCTGAGCCACGCTGAGCAGATGCACAAACCCCCTGCATCTGTCATCAGTGCGGCTATAGTTTCCCCCTCCGCATGCGTGCTGATGCGTGCGGAGGCTGAGAAACTTTGTCAAGACAGGCAGGTTTGAAATTTGCCGCTCGGGGAAGCGGAGGAGCGGCCACGTGACCATTGGATGGGAGCGGGGGACTAACCCCGCCTCCCGCTCCGCCTCCTGACACGCCTCCGCTCCGCCTCTGCTCCACCTCCGCCCCGCCACCAGAGCGCGCTCACTGCCTCGCCTGCAAGGACAGAAAAAAGCACCATTTTCAGCAGACGAGGCAGAGCAGGAGCACGCCCCAGCGAGCTTCAATTTACTATGTCCCAGGCCTTAGTACTGCATGGAACTCCTACTTATCACCATTACACCAACTGAGAGATGATAAGGTTATACCTGCAACTTGTTTCATGTTGCAAATTAAGATACAATATTACATTCGGTTTAACTGCTTACCTATTGTTACAATAAGAGTGTAGATTTTTGTTCATTATTTTATTACTTTGTTGTAGAAACTGGGCTCAATATGTTGGCCACAAAGTATCAAAATATGTTTCAATACTTTATTATCCCTCTAGGCGTTACCTGTCCTCACTAATGTAAGAGGCACGCACTAGGCTAATACCATTATTAATGTAGGTGTTGTTGTTATTATTTGTTCATTTTCATATAATGTCTTTATTCACATTTATTCTTTTATGTTTTGTATCATGGAAGACAAGAATATTACACCGGGATTGAAGCACCAGACAGAACGAGTTAAATAAACTGACTTTATTTTGGCCGGAGTTAACACAATGCACAAAACAAGCTTAAACTCACCAAACAGAGGGTTATGGGGGATTCTAGCTGCCTAGATGCTTGGCACTGCCATAGCTAGCTTAATTAGGATTTGTTCAACAATCTGTTCATCTCAGGTTATCCCAGCCTCCAACTGAAACTATGGAAGAATGAGTGCCAACCAATCAGCGAAGAGATTGTCTTTGCTGGCCAATCAGAGAGCGAGGGCTCGCCAGAGACGGACCAATCAGGGCAGTGGGAGGTGACAGTGCTTTAGGAAAGCCCAGAGAGGCAAGCTTAAGGAGAGTGGGAAATTCAAACTGACCAATGGGATTTGAGCAGGCTGGGCTAAAACACAGGCCTCGATTCCCAGTGTCAGCCCAATATCTCCAGCAGAGATAGTCCCCTCAGAATCTGGGATGAACAATGGCTCTGCTTTGAAGTACATGTTCCCCTCACCTGAGTCCACGCCCTCCCCCACTTTCCCAGTATTCCCAAGCACTTTACCTAGCCCAAATTAGGGGACAGGCCCAGGCTCATTCTGTGCTTGCTGGCTAGGTGATTTAGCAGCCCACCACACAATGGATCCTTACAAGTGCACAACAGCAAAATACCCAAACTGTCTTTACAGGGGAACACAATATACAGGCAGTCAGTCATTTTGGCTTCAATAACATGGCCACGTGAGCCTACACATAGGCAGCCATCTTGATGGGTAGGGTCAATCAGCGGGCTTATCCTAACCTTACCGTCACACTGTGCGTACTCACGAATACCCACATTTGCAATTGATGTAACATGTCAGCGTTTACAGCTTCTAGCACAATCAGTCAGTAGGCATCTCTTTGATACACAGAGGATATTTATAGGGCTAAGGTGGGTCTGGTCACTGTTAATACCCGAGGAAGGGGTTAGTTCCCCCAAAATGTTGTATTTGTATCCGTTTGTCTGAACGATACACAGTACAATGTTCATTTGAATATCCTGTTGTGCAAAAACCATCTAAAATGTGTTAATAAATATATTCATTTGATTGCAAAAGGCATCCGTGAGCTTGAAGTTAGAGATGGCCGAATACGCTCAAATCTGTCTTCCGGATTAGCCGGATTTTTAGCCACCAAAATCCGCAAATATTTTCAATCTCCGCAGATTCATCAAAAAACTCCCTTGGATACAACCCGTGGCCGGATTTGTAGAGTCCAATCCGCGGATTCAGCAATCTGTTGGCAGATTCTCAAAAATCCGGCCACGGGTTGCGGAATCCGCGGAGCGTATTGGTAATAATAATAAAAGAAATCCTCAAAACGCGAATCGCCCTTTTTGACATTGATCCGCTGAAATCCGCGGGCCAACGGAACCGGACGATCTGCTGCGGATCCAAATCCGGCAAAAAAATGTGCCCATCTAAACTTGATGCTCTATTTATTAAACAGTTCCTTTCTTCACTGAATAAAATGAAGGAGTTTACATTCTAACAGTATAACCTTCTAGCAAATAACCTTTGTGGTTACATACTCATTACTACTTCTCAACATCATACCTGCCATGGCTTAAGTATTACATACTGTGCACACTGCAGCTCCGTCTTGTAGGGCTTGTCTTATCAGCCCCTAAAGCCAAAGGGGTCATAGTCCACTGCTACTATCACAATGTTCAATCTTATGTCCCACTTAAAAAAACTTGCTTTCATATATAAGGTTATCCTTTGAAAATTTGAATGGGAAACATTTGTCAAAGAGACAGTTTTAGCAGCAACACGTAGGCTTTTTTTCTTACCAACCTTAAATGATTTGTAAAGAAGTTTTAATGAGGTCAGTGAATATTGCTGCTGTTTCAGGCGCACAGCTTTGTATCGTTTTGTTGCTTGCCAACCCCCCCCCCCCCCCCAACCCTCTGAACATTGTATTTCACGGCTTTGTTATAACAAACAAAAAGTGGCGTATTAGAATATCATCCACTTTAATCTAGCAAACGAAGATAAGAACGAATAATACGTTTTCTTCTCTATACAACAGTAGTCTTTCAATTGACATCTCCCTCCCCCCTGCACGCGTGTACACACACACACACACACACACACACACACACACACATACAAACACCTCTAAAGAGTTTGAATGAGGCCAACACAAGCACTGAAATAATGATGCACAGATAGGATACATGAATGCTTACTGTATATATTGATAGGCACTATTGTAATTCTTCACTTGCAGATACGCCCTGCTGTACATTGAACAAATATTTCTAATGTATAATGGATGAGAAGCAAAAGGTGACAGTGTGTTGCTTTTGCTTGTCATTTCCCAGAATCCCTGGCTGCAGTGGAAGCCCTGTATGCTAAGAGATAATGGGGAAATGCAGGGCTGCAGTCCTGTCTGTGACACGTGTATGCGCTCACACGTGGAATATTTATTTAAAGAATCAACTTGGGAGATTATTGTTATTGTACCAAGTTCTACATTATTGACAACCGTTTTACACATAAGTCTCTATCTTAGGGGCTTATAAGTGACAGTAATGGGAGTTTTGGGCTAATAACGGCTATATCTGATGATGGGATTTGTCATTCTCACACCAGTGGGAGTGGTATAGGGAGAAATAGCAAGATACAGTGTAGGAAATACAGATGTAATCCGTTTAACCTTCCGGCTTTAAAAAATAGGCCCCAAGGACTGCAGCTGAGCGCTATAACGGGGAAGATTCAATGTGCTACACGTGTACTTCACGTGTACAAATCATGTAAAATAACAATCTTTATTTTCCCGATTACGGGAAAAGAATCATGGTAACAAAGCCTTGTATATGGAGAAGGGAGACATTAGTACAGCTCAACCTTATAACGCTGTGCTTGGGGTCCAAAGAATCACATCGCGCTATAAGCGGATCGCGTTAGAAATTATGTACAATTGTATGTATTGTACAATAAAGTATTTAAGATACCAATAATCGTGTTGTAAAGTATTAATCAATACACTTGCATCTCGTTATAAGCAGATTCGCGTTGTAACGGATCGCGTTATAACGGGGTTGAGCTGTACATAGTTATTCATCAGGTTTCGTTACAAATGAACTCACGCAAACAGCGGTGATGCCCATTTTAGTCAGTGGGAGTGAACGTCCATTAACCCACAGCAGGGCTAGTCTTCTCCACTATCAGTATACATTCTCTACAGGCTCCAAACCCCAGTCAGTAAGTACATTGTAATGCAGTATTAGCTGATCCTTTGGCCACTTACATTAAGAGAGACACTGTTACTGCTCCTTTGAATAATTGTTTCCACACAGCTCAACTTGTAATCACAGGTGATTCTAAAACAGCCTTCCGATAGCTGCATGTTTCAGAAATGCAGAACGTTGATATGCTGCTGCCTGCACTTGTGAGATTTCACTCCTACATATTTAAGTATTAGTTCTCAACGTGAGTAATTCATGCTATTAAGAATGTTTAATTAGATCGTGGAGTGAGATACACTGAAATATAACAATCTCCTTCTCTTACAGTACATAACGTCCAAGGCAAATCAGTGGGCTGGGAAAAGCAGGTTCCAAGTAAGCACCTGAACACTGGGAAATTACTAAGCAGTTTGAAGAGCAAAACATTAATCCAGCGTATTCAGATCTGAAAACATATTTTGTACAAACACTTTTTAATCTGATGCTTTGTCGCCATCGCCGTAATAAAATAATTTGAAATTAAACCAATTCATCCAAGTATTTCCCTTTTATTTCCTACCCACGATAACATTTATGCAAATGAGTTATATTCATGGGGGATTTAGGAACATACAGAGAGGGAGGAATTCATTAAGGTACATACTGAACGTCCCATATTATTTAGGCTTTTTGCTTAGTACTATGAATTACTTTCCTTACCTAAAAGTTTGGCTCTTGGCCTGGGTTTGGTTCTAAATCCTTTTTGGGATTTGTTTCTAAAAAAAAATCTTAAAGCCACAGTCCACGCAATATCCTACATGCATGTATTTTTTTTTTAATAAATCAGTTCTGTACTTTGAGAAAAACAACAACAACAGTTCTGAATGACATTTTAATGTATTATAATGTAACAAGCATTTTTTGTTTCTATAGCAACCATTTACAAAGTCACATCCCCTTCCTCTTCTGACACAGGCTCTGGCACACCCCTTTTTGAGCCCTGCCCTCTCTCTAGCAGTGCAGCAATTGTATCTAGTGACTGCCTGGTCTCTTCCCCACAGAACTTGGCTTCGTTGATTCTCTTCTGCTGCACTGACAGCCATTTAGTGAACCCCTGAGCCAAATATTCGCCAATCGATCACAGGAGAACTGATCGACCAGCAACTTAGCTAATTACTGATCATTGTGTGGGTTGTCATGATGCGCATATTAAAGGAAACATTTCTTTTTTTTTTAAGGAGCAGCTCGGTCTGCTGCTTTAAGGTGTGATCTGATTTCACACACTTAGTTTTGCCCATCTCTATTTACTATCTGACGGAAGTATGCTTCTACCGGTATGTAAACAACACACAGATAGGCACTCCGAGATCTTATCGATCCAGTATATTCACATATTTAATTTATAGTACACGAGGGAATGGGATTTCCTCGAGTGTGCTCTCCATCAGAAAGTAATCGCTTAGGTGAGGCCGAACATTCATAATATCTTGCCCGACCCTCCCAGCCATGAATGCTTTTACTTATTACTTATAGCTGTATGTCTGTGGTAGTGCATTATAAACCACTTTCTTCCTTTGACAAACACGTTATTTTATTATTTGAGAAATATTTTCTTTGGTTCACTAAACTGGAAGTGGGATTTGGTAACAATTCCTCCTCTACACTATACCAGGAAACAAGTGGCATTGGTGAAAGGGAGAGTGAGAACAAAGTAGATTCACTTGTCTACATTTTCCTCTGAAATAAGATTATCTCTCCCAGTTGCCCAACAGCATTCATTTGCATTGTTAAGGTTACCGAAAATGTCTCCCTTCATATATTATTTATCACAGCAGATAAGAAGGAGCGTCTATCAAGTTCTTTACAAGGCAGTGAGCTTCCGAAAAGGATAAAGATAACCTTGTGTCTATTCATTTTTTCAGCTTCTTTGTATTCTGTCTCATTTAAATATCATATATTCTTCAAATGCAGCCCTGGGAAGAGAAAACACTGCTTTCCACTCCAGAACCATTTACACGTTATGCACTTAATATTGACCATCCTGTAGTCGTTGTTTGACAAGTGTTAAGTGGTAGCATGGTTTCATAAGCACTTTGGAGCCTCCAGAACAGAGATATATCCATTACTTCTCAGACAATCCAATTGAAACTCCCTATTTTGTTTTAATTTTCTGCATACTGTATATTTCTGGTAATATTCTGTGTCTGGCAGTTTCTCTTAGTATCCAAATCAAAATCAGCCAATTAGAAACCATGTACAGAAAACAGCCTCTGTTAAATCTGCTGCTGTTACATATGTATATTGTAATTAACATTGCTCTCTATATAGGGGAGATATTGATAATTTGTCCGTAGTGAGTTTTTATATTGGATGGGCTCCATATTTATCCATGCGCTTATTAAAATTCGGTAACATTTGTAAAATCCCTGTAGAATACATTAAAATAATGTACTAGTGAATAAAATATTAAAATAGTCTATTATGAGACATCACTCATTTTGGAATTATAAGGCTGATTATGCATACATGTATGTTTGTTACCCTATCACGTTTTTATTCGTTGTGCATTCGTTCAAAAATGACCTGGTGTACGTATTTGTCATTAAATAAGTCTAAACATTACTGTAGTTACACATTTGCAGCTTTAGGCACCAGCAATGCTTTAGTTTTCAAAGGGTTAAATGGATAAATTCCAAAATCCCATGCACTGCAATTTTTGAAGTCACTTCCTAAAGTGGATATTGAAGGAATATCTCTAGATAACTAAACATCCAGCATGTAGCATCTACAGAATAATAATTGCATCTCAAAGGCATCAACATGAAGAATTGTTGTTGAGGTTTCTGGAAGCAAGGGATTAGTCAATGGATACCATTAATTATAGGAAAAGAACGGTAACAATATTCACTATAAGTAAAATGGAAAGTGGGATGAAATGTGAATTAAATAAACTCTTGGGTAAGAAAAGAAAAACTGAAGAGAAAAGATTTTCAGATACGTGCAATGTGACTTCCCAAAAGAATTTCCAATTTGTTTCTGATTGAAATCATTTTAGAAGACGAGACCTTTTGAAGCGGAGATAAATGAGTCTTCATTGGGGGTCAGAGAAATGGCAAAGGGAGGCTCTTCTGATCACCATCTGATTCATTGTATTAATTTACAGAACGACATGCGGCACTTCACAAGCAAGACATCCGTCCTATTATAGTTATTTTGCTTCTGCTTATCATATTTGATCTGCGACTTAATGCATTTGAAGAAAACTATTTCTTCGTCTTTTTTTTTTCCTCTTGCACCATTCTAGGGAACCGAGCGTAGTTTATTTCTTGTAAAGAAGGTAGAGAGCAAATAAATGACGCTCTGTATCTATCACTACTGCCAGAATACATAAGACAGCTTAACATTAGAAAGGAAAATATTATGTGTATTTTTTATTCTATAACTCACCCCCCTTGCCTGCTCCCCTCCATTGTTGCGCCCCCCCCTTACCTCGTGTGGCATCAAACGACGCCGCTGGCTTGTGTTACATCACGTCATGTGATCCGCGGTGTCATTTCACGTCACGTTACCATGGAAACCGTGACCTCACATGACCCCGCGTCTTAATTTGACACCGCATTGCCATGGTCATGCGTCCTGAAGCCGGCTAAATCTCAATAAGTAGGGGTTCCAGAGGCCTCGTGCAGTCCCCCGGCATTTCATTTAAATCCCTTGGGGAAGAGCGCGTGACCTCTGCAACCGCCCGTGCCCCCCCCCCCCCCAAAAAAAATATTGCGCCCCCCAACTTGGGCACCGCTGCTATAACTGATAGTGTCGAATGTGTGTTTACAATTGGTGTTTTATATACAGAATATCCCCACCCCCCTCCCTTATACCTCCCACGGCTTTATTGTCCCCTATCGTTGACCATTGATTGTCGTATTCCATCTATTGCTGTGCCATTTTGTCTAGCACATTCATAGCATTATGCATCTGACATCACATATGGGGGGTGAGAATATAAGGGAGTGACCGACTGGGACTTGTATGGACCCCTGAGGAAGCCATTTGGCGAAACGCATTGGGCTGTGTTTTTTCCCAACCCCTAGAGAGGACAAGCACCTAGAGAATCTCATAAACAAGACAGACAGAGAAATGTAAGTAAATCTTGGGTGGAAGGTGTGGGACTTAGCATGGCGTTAACTACTCAATGTTGGGCTCCATATATATAAAACCTTGGCCTAGATACACAACATCAAGCTGCGTTATCGTAAAATTGCATTATTGCTGCCAGAATATGTGCAATATATTTAGCATGCTATACATCAATCGCTCCCCGCAAGCAATATCGCAAATTTAACACTTGGGTTATGAAAGCGTTAAAATTAATGGAAACCCAATTAATTAACGGCAGAAAAGTATATTCACATGTGAGACTTGAACATACGATGGACGTTGTTTACTCAACCTTTGCGTTTTTCCCTATAAATACCTGAAACTTTACAATAACTTTTTAATGCTGACTAAATGGAGCCCTTTGAGATATTTCTTGTGGATTTCATTCTGAGGAGGAGAGAGAGATTCATGGCTGAACTCAAGGAGAGGGAGGGGGGGTGAGAGACAGAAGGAGGGGGGGTTGAAATTGCTGAGAAGGAGAAGACACAGACTGCCAGGAGGAGACACTTAAGGCCCAGGGTCTTTATAGAGAAGAATACTCTGGCAGGGCTCAGTGAGGAGGGGGTACTGTTTGAGCAGTAATGCAATAATGGCTCTTTATTAAGAGCTAAGGAGAGACTTAGATCCCCTGACTAACATGACTCATGCCGTGCCTGGTATAGACAAATTACTATGTTCATAAACATTTTTGGCCTCTGAGCCTTTCCAGTCAGTTTGGGCAGCTTTAAGCGGAATAACACAACCAACCTTCTCACGCTGATTCCGCCAATAACGTCATGCCTGACCTAGACGTGCTAGAAGGAGGTACATATAATTTCCTAATGCCACACAGTAGCAGGACCTCAAATGAGCCTTTAATCACCTAGTGGGCCTTCCAAGCATGCGTGTGCAATGGATTGCAGGAGATATTTTGCAACCAGCGACATTATCACTCCCTAATTGTGCAGGGGGTGTGTGTTGCACATATGCGCACATATACCTGAGGGATGTGTACTTATCCCTCTTTGTTTTTTTATTATTTTACATATATTGACTTGTATTACTGTATGTTACACACTTGTGGCATATATGTTCGTATGTATATGTATATGTATATGTATATATATATATATATATATATATATATATATATATTATATTATACACAAAATAGATGCCACAGTCAAATCATCTATGAATGACCTTATACTGTACTACATATAGCCAGGAATCAGGGTGAAAATTACCCTCTGGTGGTGCTACCGAACCAAGGAGAATATAAACACAAAAAGAAAAAAAGAAGGGTCAAAACAAAGGAGCACTCAAATAGTATGTAATGAAAAAATAGAAAAATGGACTTTAATAGCAATACATAATTAAAACACACAAGACAAACTCAAACACATACCACATAATTAACTGCTGTAAAATAAACCTTATAATAACTATACACAAAAAAACCTAAACCTGGAAAGACCAAATAATGAGAGTTCTAATAAGACATAACAAAACCAGGGGAAAGAAAATTCCCCTAGTAGTGTGACAAAGATCGGCCGATCTGAGAAAAAGAACTCAAAATAATTAATGGACAAACCAGAGCACAGAAAATTTCATCAAAAACCTGCAAGTCAAACAGCTGAGAGAAAAATACTTTTTTTTGTATATAAGCAATACGATACCGTTTGAGCGAATATCAGAGGCAGCACTCCACAAGGTTGTCAAAAAAGTTTTGTATTTAGTGTGACATTGGTTACTATGTCACACTAAATACAAAACTTTTTTCACAACCTTGTGGAGTGCTGCCTCTGATATTCGCTCAAACGGTATCGTATTGCTTATTTGATTTATATAGGATTTGCACCCACCTTTATCTACCTGACGGAGTGCCTTGTTCTCATCTATTCACTATATATATATATATATATATATATATATATATATATATATATATATATATATATATATATATATGTATATACAAACACTCACTACCCCAAACCTCTGAAATGCTCTTCCCCTAAAACGCTCTTCACCTTTAAGACCCATCTTAAAACCCACCTCTTTCACAAAGCATATGAGTAGCTCTGTGGCTGATACTTTACTTCTCATACATCGACCTTGGCCCTTTGCAGACACACTTACCAGAACACCTACCTACTGTCTCTGTACATTCTTCCTACTTACCAATTAGATTGTAAGCTCTTTAGGGCAGGTATTCTTTTTCCTAATGTTATTTGTATGTCTGAAGTGATTATTCCCATCATGTGTTATATTATTATGTCACATGTATCACTGCTGTGAAGAGCTATGTACCTGGATGGCGCTATATAAATAAAGTCTTGGTCTGGGGTGGGAAGGGAGCGATGATTTCAGGAACACACCAAAAAAATAGAAAATAAAAACAATAATAGTGCAGTATATCAATACAATCAGAGTATATTAGATATCTTGGCTCTGTAGAAATTCCTACTTACAACAAGTGGAATTTAAACGGGCAATGGTCTGACTCTGTCAGTATAGGTGAAGTTGTATCTCCAGCAGGGGAATAGATTCAGGATCAGGCAAACTTCAAAATGGAGATCATGCAGGTGTCATGTACTCGAATCCAGATAGGATGTGGTGTGTATGGGAGATACAAACGGACCAATGGTATAGATCGCAAAAACACTATTTATCACATGGAAAAGAAAGTTGGAAATGTACTTACAATAAGTACAATATCTCTGTACACATAAGGGTATCGTGAGACAGTAGAGTGCTGATCCTGGATGGTAAGAGTACTCCCGTCCTCCCACAGCTCCAACCTCTCCGCCGATGGATGGCGTCTGACGTCACTTCCGGTAAACGGGTGACGACATCCGGTTGAAGGCAATGGAGACGGACAGCAGTGGATCGGCAGCAAACTCAGTCGTCTTCACTTCGTGGGCAGCTGCAGCAGACTAACTTAACAAGCTCTACACGTTTCGCTGTACTTAGACAGCTTCCTCAGGAGCAGATATGCTATGTGATAAATAGGAGCAGATATGCTCCTGAGGAAGCTGTCTAAGTACAGCGAAACGTGTAGAGCTTGTTAAGTTAGTCTGCTGCAGCTGCCCACGAAGTGAAGACGACTGAGTTTGCTGCCGATCCACTGCTGTCCGTCTCCATTGCCTTCAACCGGATGTCGTCGCCCATTTACCGGAAGTGACGTCAGACGCCATCCATCGGCGGAGAGGTTGGATCTGTGGGAGGACGGGAGTACTCTTACCATCCAGGATCAGCACTCTACTGTCTCACGATACCCTTATGTGTACAGAGATATTGTACTTATTGTAAGTACATTTCCAACTTTCTTTTCCATGTGATAAATAGTGTTTTTGCGATCTATACCATTGGTCCGTTTTTATCTCCCATACACACCACATCCTATCTGGATTCGAGTACATGACACCGGCATGATCTCCGTTTTGAAGTTTGCCTGATCCTGAATCTATTCCCCTGCTGGAGATACAACTTCACCTATACTGACAGAGTCAGACCATTGCCCGTTTATATTCCACTTGTTGTAAGTAGGAATTTCTACAGAGCCAAGATATCTAATATACTCTGGTTGTATTGATATACTGCACTATTATTGTTTTTATTTTCTATTTTTTTGGTGTGTTCCTGAAATCATCGCTCCCTTCCCACCCCAGACCAAGACTGCTTTTGTAGGGAATCCTTGCATATTCCTTGGAAGGTTGAGAAGTATTTTTTTGGGTTACACATCATCCTATGTAATATTTTTGTTGCATCTTTTACTTGTGTTGTGGGGATTTTAGCGCCGATTCAAATCACTTGGGTTCGCTATATAAATAAAGATATACACATACAGTACATACATGCAAATGTAGTCACTACTCTTTCACTTTCATCTTCCGACCCCAAATGTGTAGAATTTATGCTAGATGAAACTTGGCGAACAATTTTTATGCAATTTATGCCTAACGTAATAGCCGGGGTTAACACGACACTGCGCCTTAAAGCTGGTGCGTCATTAAACACGAGATTCTGACTGCTTCTTACCTTCTCAGCTCAGCACAGCTCCTATAGACTGGTAAGAGGAAATCCAGGATAGAGCTCTGTTACGGATACCAAGAGTATGGAGAATTTGAAGGAGAAGAGGGTGATCCACGGTATCAAAGGCTCTAAAGAGGTTGAGTAATATGAACAGAATGTGTACAGAGGAAAAAAAATGTAGGGAGGAGCCCCCCAAAATGACCCGTGCTGCTGAGTATGCAATCCAGAAACCAATAACAAGTACAGTATTCTTGCAAATAAATCCGGGTAGTTGGGAGTCAAGGCAGTAGTAAGAGCACATGATGCAAGCCAAGTCAGACTAGTGACTTAACCCCTAGTACCGGTAACAGCCAAGCAGTAAAAGAGGGTTGACCGGAGACGGTCTCTCGACCGGCAACGGACCCCTTAGATATATATACTCCGCAAATATGGCTGATTCACCTGGGGCGGCTTGGTAGAAATAAATGAAGTTGAACTTACTGCATCTTCTTGCTCTGTCCGGTTCGGCGTGCTCCAGGCTGTTGAAATAAGTAGACGAAACCTTTCAATGAAGAGAGAAAATAAGCGGGCACTGCTAGCAAAAAACGAAAGGCTGGACTGTGCTAACGAAAAATTATTCCTTTATTTGACCATAAACAAAAATGAATAAAATAGGGAATAGACCCCCTGTACACTTTAACGCGTTTCACCTCTATGGGGCTTTGTAAAAGAGTGTATACAGATGCAGCCACGAGTATCCGAACACTTGCCTTGGAAAATCTGGGGCAATCTTCCAGTAATGCTGCAACATTCCTGTGACATTTCTGCAGACAGACTAATGGCCCATTAGATTAACACAGCGGGGGTCCCTGGCAAACTGAATGGGACTGCCAGGAACTCCCGCTGTGTTAATCCGATGGGCCATTAGTCTGTCTGCAGAAATGTCAGAGAAATGTTGCAGCATTACTGGGAGATTGCCCAAGATTTTCCAAGGCAAATGTTTAGATACTCGTGGCTGCATCTGTATGTTTGTTGCCTGCTACAATCTCAGTGTCGTTGTTATCAGATTTAGCGCCTTTACTCACTGAGCCACTCACTTGTGCGGATAGGTTTAACCATACTTTGAAAGCTATGGCAAGTAAGGTTCAACCGAACACAATGAAAAGCAATGCTAAAAATGGAAAGAAGAAAGCTGATTAAAAAGAAGACAAAAGCAATCAACATCAAGAACCTCAAGAATAACAGCAGAGAATTTAAATGATAAAACAATTTGCTTTGGTTTGCTTGAAATTCATGGGGACACTTTAACAAACAAGGGAAGATTGTAGATGAAAGTGCAGAAAAAACTGGAGGAATCCCCAACAAAAACAAGACAGGAAAATAGCCGATGAGCCAAAGCAATTACTGGGGAGATGGCAAGAAATGAATCAATGTCAGGATGCAAGATCAAGAACTGAATATACAGAGCTGTGTTAGACAATCCGTAAATGTATAACGTAATAAATGTTAACTGTGATATGGTGAAAAAGACTATAAAGATAACAAAAGCTTAAAGAGGATGAAGCAAACCATTGCACCCAAACAAGACGTGAGATCAAAAATAAAAGAAAGCGCATTTATCATAAAGAGAGTTGAGGATTTCACCATGAAATTGTACAGAAACACAGATAACATAGGGATAGCATAGGAACAGCGAGAAGAAACCACCAATGATGTAACATGCGGCCTTCCAGAAGAAGTGACAAAAGCAGTATAATCCAATTCCAAGAATGGGAAGGGGAATATGATATTACAATTGAAGTCTTGAAAGAAGCTGGGAAAGTTGTAGAGAAAATCCTTGCAAAACTCTTTACATGCTGCTTGAAGAAATGTCCAGAACAATGGAGCAATGCCATAATTATCCTCATTTATAAGAAAGGAGACAAAGAAGACCTTAAGAACTACAGACCAATCAGTATACTTCTAAGGCTAAGGTGCCGCTGCCTCAGACCACGCGCCCACACTGCAGACAGGCGGCGCGTAGAGAGGCACTTGACCGCTATCTGCGATCTGTAGGGAGCGGGAGCTGGAGCAGGGGGGCGTGGCCAAAACGGGTTGGGTGGGCGCGGCAATGATATCGGGGGGCGGGGCCATTACACTGTGCTGGAGAAGAAAAACATCCCGAAGGAAAGTAGCTGGAGCACAGCTAATTCAAAGGAACTGGCAGGCAGGCAGGATAAAAAAAAGTTTATTAACTAAAAAACAAGTACATAATGTTGGTCCTGGTAGGTACTCTGGCGCGTTTCACGTGCTGGGCGCTTTGTCAAAGAGACACTGTGCCAGAGGGTGTCTCGGCTCACACAGGAGAGAGTCTGTGGGAGGGAGCAGGGGGGCTCTCTTTGTGCTGCAGAAGACAAATCGCTGCTTTCCTCCCCATCTCCTCCCCGCTCCCCAAAGCCTCCACGCTCCCCGAAGCCTCCCCTCCTCCTCTCCTCATTGGCTCACCGCCACACCACGTGACGCGTCACCGCTCAGGATTACAATTCTCTTGCATCCCCTTGCGGCTGATGCGTCACAGCGTGTAGCAAGCCCTGCAGGGAGGAGGGACTGGGGCCGGCTCGGGAGGAAATCATGTCCAGTGAGTGACAGGCCTAATAGTGTATGAGATTTTAGAACATACTCGTTAATCAAGTACAACAGACCCTGGACTTTGCCCAGCCTAGAGAGCAAACAGGATTTCACAGTGAATATAACACAATGGACCACATGCAAGTGGTACAAGAAGTGATTACCGGAAGTAATGAATGCCATCTACCACTCAGGTTAGGATTTGTAAATTATGAAAAAGCATTTGTGTCTGTCTACACCTCAATTGTCTTAGATGCATTAAGAAGACAAAGTGTTGAAAGAGCGTATATTAATATTAAAAAGAACATTTACGAGAATGCTATTAACCATTACATTAAATGAAGATACAAGCAAGATAAGCATCAGCAAGGGAGTATGATAGGGAGACACCATGTTACCAAAGCTTTTCACGGCAATACTTGAATGAAGTAAAATCAACTATAAATACTTGAGTCACCTGCAATTTCCAGATGAGACTGTTATGTTTGCCACTTGTCCCAAAGTCCTCCAGCAACAAAAAATGAGAGCTTGCCGAAGCAAGTAAGAATGTGGGTCTCCATAGGAATCTCAGCGAGACCAAAGTGATGCTCAACAAATGTGTCAACTCTGCAAAGATCGAATTAAATCTAATAGAACTTGAAGAAGTCGAAGACTATGTCTACCTTGACCAGAAAGTAACAATGGATGGGTACCTTTTCAATGAAGATGGGATGGAGGCATTTGGAAGAAACAAGACACTATTTCAAGGGAACCTTCCACTGTGTCAAAAAGGAACGTTTGCTATCACAGTATTCTGCCCGTTCTCACGTATGATGTGAAACTTGGACCCTAAATGCGAAGATAATTCAAAAATGTCAGACAACACAAAGAACTATGGAGAGGGGTATGCTGGGTATTACCCGAAGAGACAGGGGAAATAATTTAATAAACATCTGTGAGATCATCACAAGGATGAAGAAATTAAAATGGCAGTGGGCCTGACATAGAGCAAGAAGAATTTACCATCATTGGACACAAATGGTATTCAACTGGATTCCATAGGATATCGCAAGTCCAAGACAACGACAAAAAGTAAGATGGGATGAAAAAAACAAAAGCGGCTGGAGCAACATGAAGAAGAAAGACTTGCAACTGCAGTGTGTGGAAGATCAATCGGGGAAGACCTTCATCCAGCAGTGGATCAACAAGTGCTGAAGATGATGATATGTACTGTAGAGCGTGAGATAGGAGATAGTGGCTAGAAAGAGAGCGCGAATTGAGGTAAATGTTACTCTATATGTCACATTTGCTTCTCTCGTACAGTGTTTCTGAAATCCTGGCTTTCGGGGTGTGCTACTGTTGCTGGTGGAACTGGTTGGCTGGCTGTTACACTGGGTGCAAAAATTAAATAATATATATTTTTAACCCCCCCCCTGTAAACTGAATTGATTATGTTGTTGTTATTATTATTATTATTATTAAAATAATGCTGTAATGTGGTAGCTGTACTCCAAAAACAGAGCAGTGCATCAAAACACACTTCTCTCTACACTGATACATAGAGCCCTTAGACATGTCCAGTTCTGCCATCACTCACTTCTTCTTTCCCTCTTAATAAACTCCCCCTTTCACCTTAGTCTTATAACCTGATACCAATGGTAGATAAGTACTCCCCATCTCAGCCTTCCACCTCATAATCTGTATTTCTGTTTGTTCCCTGCGACTTTGTTCTATCTGCTCACGTCTCATTACACAGGAAGATGCTCAGAACTGACATCTCCATACCTCGTGCATCAATTTTAATTAATTGTGTGCTGCTTCCTTTAACTCGCATATTCTGTTGCACTGTGAATGGTTCCATACATAATTATTATTAATAATACAAGCACAAGAGTCCCACCTACATAATTTTACCGAACACTTTCCAATCTATATATTGAAAAAGGCTTTAACACTCAATCAGACACAGTCTTAACAAGAAAGTCCTGATGTCCTCAACCTTTTGGCCCATCAAAAAAAATGCTATGATCAATAAAAAATAACACGCAAGTAATAGAGGCCAAAAAGCATATGAGTGACCTGACCCGTGACACTGATAATTGTCAATAAAGCTGTGTTCTAAAGAAATCCTATTTATGCGTTTTAATAATGTTTTCAGAATTTCATCAATCATTCTTTTAGTCCGTTATTATGATGAAAAGCGGTAAAGGCGCTCAATAAATTCCAATAAATGAGCAAATGAAAAAAGTGTAATTAGTTTACCAATGGGAATCATATATTGACATGTGTAAATTAATTTCCAAACATTCACATCACATTTATATATACAAAGGGGCCCCAGCACACAAATAGATACGATAGACAATTGCCAATTTGAATAAGTCAATAAAGGTGTATTTGGCAAAATTTGTGGCAGCTGTACAATATACCCAAACGCAGGGTCTGGAGATCACATCTCGTGAAACAACAACTGCAATAATGTGGAGGGAAAGGAGTGGTTTGGGGTGAAAAAAAGGGAGATGGAGGATAACAACAATGCGACGACAAAAGGAGGGGAAAAAAACCCAGGAAAAACGTATAATACACGTAAAAAATGTAGGGTGAAAAAGTAGGGGGCAACGAACGTTCCGGGGCCTCTGATGCTCCTTCTTACAGGTCCCCCCTGCCTCTGTGCACCAATTTATCTACAGTTTATATTTATACATTTAGTTATTGCTGGAGCGCTAATTTACAAACATACTTTTTGTACTCACATCACATTCATTCACTACAATCATGATTAAATATAAATATATATATATATATACACTTCATGTCTTAAAAATAATCTAATTTTTTCACGTACATATATATACCGAGGAGGTGCAAAACTGTCCAAAAGGCATTCACAAAACTTTATGCAATTTTCCCCCCAATTTGATTCTATGCAAAACGTTTCACCAACCCTCAAAGGGTTAATAATGTTCCCAAATTAGTACGCTTTCAACGACATATCGCCAGGCAGTGATGGTAAGCCAGACATGGTATCAGCAGCACGAGAGACGGGCAAACCGGTCCAAATCCTTTTCCTGGATTTCCCCGCGTTTTCCATTAAAATTCCGTTCCGCGGTGTAAAATCCGCTGACGCATTGTTCCAGTTTCAATCCACGCGAATTCATCCAAAACCGCCATTGGATACACTCTATTGGTGGAAATAACAATCCAGCCTCGAATTCCTCGATCCTCTGAAGGGTTTTTAGAATCAAATCCGTGGATTCAGCAATCTGCGAATCCACGAATCCGCTCGCAGATTGCTGAATCCACGGATTGGATTCTTAAAATCCATCAAAGGATTGCGGCGTCCGAGGATAGATTGTTGGTGTTAAAAATAAAAAATAAAATCTGCAAATGGTGAATCGTCATTTATGAGACTGATCCGTGGAAATTCATGGACCAAAGGAACCGGGTTGCCAACTGCAGTCCTCAAAGGCCACAAACAGGGCAGATTTTCAGGATATCCCTGCTTCAGTACAGGTGGCTCAATCAGTGCCTCAGTCAAACACTGCCTCACCTGTGCTGAAGCAGGGATATCCTGAAAACCTGACCTGTTGGTAGATTTTGAGGACTGGAGTTGGCGCCACCTGGTATAGGGAGCTGCTCTAAAAATGAAATATGTCATACTTTATGCATTTAGTAGCTTTGGTGATCTTAACAATATTGTGGTTTTCTACCGACCCGTGTAAACCAGGATTGTCCCAGGGTAAATCAGGACATTTAATAGCTTTACCTGGATCAGATGCTATTCCAGCATTAAAAATGTAATTCTCTATTGCTTCAGTCAGGGACCAAACCATTAACATTATTACTGTATGTAGTCGCTATTGGTAAAGAGATGGGGAAACAGCCACATACAGTAAAATACATGTATTAACTCTAAGCTACTTAACAGACTTGGCCACATTTTGCAGATGAGTACTGCTATCAATGTAATCTCTAAATTAACCCTATAGCGGTGAGACCAAGGGGATATAAACAGGATTAGTTTATTTGCATTGTTCAAAGGATTTCACATTTCAGCTCATGAATATTTTGTCAATTCAAGCCGATGTTGACAGACTTATCTAAGGTAAATGAAGGATCAAAAGTTAGTTTTAGAAATCCCATCTTTGTCAAATTAGCATTATCCTCAACATGAAGCCTTTTCTCTGCCACCATATGTTTAGGATGCTTATGAACAAATGCTGGCTCAAAAATTAATCAGAGTTTTTACGGTCCAGTGTGCAAAGCAGCCATGGCATCTTTCTGTAGCCTTCTTCACAGACAAAAACATGACACTTTCCAGAGTAGGTCTTAATCTGACACTAATTAGAGCATCTATTTTTCTAGCAGCTGTGAAGAACCGTGTTTGGCAAGAGATGGAAAGGTAGCAGTCATTTGCTATCTACTTCTAAGTAGGCATGGGTCATGTATCAACATTTCTCAGGGGGAAATGCAGTAACCGACTTACTATATTGAAGAAGAATATTCCTCTGAAAGTAATACCAGGTGTTTACTTTGATACTGTATACAGATCTAGCACACGTTATTGCACCCACTGGCACATTCTAGCAGGTGTGATAGCGCGTACAGTATGCACTATGTCCGCAGCAATGCACCTACGAGAGTAATAATGTTTGATACTTATGCGTCATTGTTTTAGGCACCAAGAATACTCTGCTACACTCAAACCTCATAATAGCTGAGGGCACTGCAGTGCATTCAAATTGATGGGAATACAAAATTGTAATTAAAGTCCAAGGTTCAGAAAAATGGAAAGGCCAAATATTGTATTTAGCTTGTGCAGAAGAGCAGGTCCGCTCACATCTCGATCCGGGTCATGTTTTCAGATTCTTAGATTACTAATAGCAGGTACTGTACAGTAGCTGTTCAGCAAGCCCCATGTACCTACTGAGCTCTATTTATCAGCTATTGGTTGGGGTTTTAAAGTATACAAAACACACCTCAACTACACCTCTCATACCCAGGATGATACTTTCAGAGCTAGGGACTGGTGCACATCTATAACATCAAGTGCAAACAGCTATTTTTAGATAAACCATTTTTTGTTATCTGTTTACCTATGGACACGTACAGCATGAGCACCCTTTTTTTTTCCGTTCATATTTTGATGACTAAAAAGTTGAAGACTCTATAGTGGTTAAGTATGAAATTCTTCAAGCTAAAAAACCAAGGCTAAACTGAACAGATTTATCAGTGCAAAAGACTATTGATTTGAATTGCATTGTTTCCTTGATATATCTAGAGCAGTTTCATTACCCTAATTTATCTAAAGTTTTGCTAGCTTGATGGTCAAAGAATGTTCTGAATGTGGCTGGCTGAGATGTGCTAAAGCTGTAACCACCTTAACCACTTAGCCACACTTCTCATCAGATTACTAGGCATACAGTAGATGCCAATAGCTGTGGTTTCTAACCTTCCAGCTCCTTATTCTCAACTATACTATACTCATTGGTTGCCATGGAAAAGAACATTTGTGAAGTGAGAGTATACTGCGTTTATCCCCAATAGTAAACATAAAGCCTTGAAACCAAATGATCCTTGTTAGATCTCTACCTTTTCTAGTCTTATCCACAATTTCATATTTGAAAAGTGATTGAACAGTCCAACTAAAAGCTGATGTCCTGTATATTACATATCATATATGTTCATCCAGAAGAAAAGTGGTTAATTGTGATACTGATGATTTTTTAATTTAACTGATTAGCTTTGATTTTAGTGACTACAGTGGCATTTTGGTCCTACTGCAGGATTAATAACTGCCTGCTAAGTATCCCAAGCACCCGATGGGGATACTTCTTATAAACTTCAAGCAAATTGCGCCTTCAAGTAATTCTAAAACACAGCTGGACACTGTCAGGCCTGATTGGGGAATTCTTAAGTGAGGATGATTGAAACTGTTTTTACATTGATTATGCAGACTATGACATCTGTCCCATTAAAAAATAGGACCTAGATAAGTGCCAGTTTAGCCATTTTGAAGCACAAGTACTGTAACTCCTCGTATTACAATTCTTGCATAAGAAATGAACATGTTAAATACCAATGTAGCAACACCTGGGAGAGTCCTACTTATCTCACAAAGCACCTTTTTGTAAACAACATATCACTGCCATTGCATATTCCTACAACACATTGAAAGAATGAGCGACTCCGTGAGTAAAAGCACGGACTCTGGAAACAATGACAGACTCGGAAACAGGGGAGCAAAGTCACTTTCTCTCCCTGTGCGGCAGGCACCCACATGTAGTAAGTTTTGAGGGGCAAGCATTCCCTGTGCCTGCAAAATTCAATGATGCTGCATACACTGCCAGTGAATAATAGGAAAAACAAATATTACTGTTATTAAGAGGTGGCACGAGCACTCCAATCTGCACTCCAATCTGCACTCCAATCTGCACTCCAATCTGCACTCCAATCTGCACTCTAATCTGGGCTCTAAAACTAGAATTTAAAAATAAAAGTACAGTCAACAGAAAATAAAAAACACCGGTCAAAATCAACAACGTTTCAGGGCTCACATGGCTTTTGATCTGGTCCCAGATTGGAGAACTGTGGCCACTTCTTTCATACGAATAATTCTGGTGGGAGACAACTGGACCATGGGCACCTTGATGCAATAACATTATAGCTGCATTTACAGTGAGTTGTGTTTCTCTCTGAATGTCTCACTGGTTCTCATATCTCCATCCTTGGCTTCATTTTTCTTTACGACATAATCATGCTTATTCACGTCATCCCTTCTGTGGATCAAGCAGGAAAAGTGGAGGACATGTCCCCATGCGGATAGCAGGAGCTCAATGAAGAAACGCCAAACAAGTTTCGGATAACCATGTTTTATTTTAACTGATTGGAAAAATATTACAGAATGTTTTGTAGTTTTTTTCTATTTAGAAGGAGTCAAAAACAACAAGGATAAGCTTATTACTTATTACAATGGCGCTAAAACATGCCATTGACTTGTTAGTGCCACAATAGGAGGAAGGAATCACACCAATCAATGAGAACGACCACTTGCTTCAATAAAAAAACAAATATGTTATGTTTTTCAATAACACAGGTAGATAGTAAATATTTAAATATTTTAGATTAAAACCAAAACACCAGTGAATGTTCTCAATCTCACCATTAGTAGACATTTAGGAACCATTGTTACACGCCAAGGAGCTGATCTGGATTTCGCCCTTTAAAAGCAGAGTCATATTTTGTTAATCAATTTATTAATGGTCATTTTCTCTCAAGAGAAAATCAGGAGTACTTAGTCCAGAAGCACTTAGTCCAGAAGTACTTAGTCCACCGCCCTGGGTGAGTCAAAAATTTATAATCTGAAGATTTCATTGTGTCCTAATGGTGAATTGCCACATACTTTTAGTGGATTGAGTTTTTTTCTTTACACTTAATATACTTGACTTTGGCAGCATCAGTTATTTTGGGTTCACTCCCATATTTTTTAGTGCAACTATTGGTTTTCTGGTAGCTCGTTAGGTATATATATATATCCCTTTTATACATGGATCTATGACTATTCACAATATATATTTTTATCATTTTTCCTTTTTTTGATATATATGACCTTTTTACCCAATCCACTACTCTAAGTCCATTGCTCAGGATTTATCTTTTTTAGGTAAATTTTATCAATTTTATATTGTTCAAACACTATGGAAGAATCCAGTGGAGATGATAACATTATATCTGATGTGGAAAGCACTTCTTATGTTCACACATGTAGCGATAACACAAGAAGATCTAGAAAGGCAGCGCATTTATTTGACGGAATTTCTGACATTGTATGCGATGAACCATCAGACCTAACCCATTATTTTGTCAAATTGGAAAAACTTCTGGTTGAGAATTTAAGACTCTGGTGGGACATTACCTCACTAGAGAATTATATAAGATGCAACAGAATCCCTAGAGGATTAAGAATCAAAAAAGTACCATCATTTGGTTTTCTCAACAAACAATTTGAACAGGACTGGGTTAAAGCCTTGGATATGTGTTCATTCAAATTAATGGATTTAATAATACAGCAAAAAACTGCAGAGAAATCGCTATTAATGTCAGAGATTACCATACTACAGACTAAATTGCAGCCATTTTCTAAGATGGAACAGTTTGTCAAAAATGACAAAACTTTGTTGTCAAACATTGAGACAATTGAAGATGATATTAGCGACAAAAAACATGTCAAGTTTGAAAGAGACCGTGTTGACTATAGTAAAGGGCAAATATATTGTTGGCAGAAACCTGTGGTTATAAAAGAATTTACAGGCTCTAGTACACCTAAGGGCCAACGCCATACAAAAAGATGGACAAAAAATCCTCCAAATAAATCCATTCTAAAAAATCCTAGAACTGAGACCTCTAGTTTTGAATCTGATGTCTCCGATCAAGAATCTAGATCCCATATAGTCTCATTTGACAGGTCTGTAGATTATTCTAGAGAGAACCGCGGGGCCTCAAAATATGATAATCAAGCCTCTACATCATCCTTCCAAAACAAAATGTCTAAATCTTCTGGTCAACCATCATCAGCTTTTTTACAGGCAGGCCCCAAGGGGCGAGGAGAACCAGGAGATCCAAAAGGAAACGAGGGACGAGGCAAGGCCAAGCGGAAGAAATACGAATAAGTGACCCCGGTAATGTTATCAATTTATCCGGCATTGATCTCTCATTAGACCAATTGACACTCCTGAATAAGGGACTTGGGTTTGCACCTACACAAAACTTTCAACTTTTCCAGACGGTGATCGATCTCCAGAAATTTACCAGGAAATTGACGTTAAAGAAACTTTTTGGTTTAAAAACCAGTCCTGATAATTTGGACATGAGCAATAATCCATTATTGCCTTCCACAAATGTTACAGACGTAATGACTTTTCAAGAAAATTGCGCCCTTTCCGATTTAAATACACTACTTGAGTTACAAGATGATCCTTCATTAACATCTACTCAATCATTTTTTGGCCAGGAGGATTCGGGCTATCGCAAAAAATCATTATTTTGCCCAAACTATAACAGAGGGCCCTCCATCACTATGTTTGAACATTTAGTGGAACGGGACTTACGTTTATTAGCTCAAGGATATACTTGTTCAAATGTAAATTCTGGTAATCTGAGTCACACTGAGGTTAGACAGATTGATTGTATTAAAAAGAATAATGACATTGTGCTTAAACACGCTGATAAGGGGGGTGCACTTGTGATTATGTCTTCAACTAATTACAAAAAAGAAGCATTGAGACAATTACAGGATGCTACCTCTTATCGGCGTCTTATGGGCAATCCAACTTTGAAATATCATGGTGAACTATTAGAGTTGTTAGAATTTGGCAGAGTCCTTAATGTCATAAGCCATAAGGAGTTTGAATTCCTTAACTGCCCACATCCCGTGACTCCCATATTTCATCATCTCCCAAAGATCCATAAGACGCTCTTTGACCCTCCTGGTCGACCCATTGTAGCGAGTATTGGATCTTTGGGAGATGGGTTGTCACGGTATGTGGACAAGTTTTTACAACCCCTGGTGGTACAGTTGCCCTCATTTGTCAGAGACACGGCAGATTTGATTGTCAATCTACAGGACTTCACATGGCACAAGGACTACAGGTGGGTCACACTTGATGTGGCCTCCCTGTATTCTATCATAGAACACAAACAGGGACTTGCAGCTATTGAACACTATTTGGAACTTTCCACGCTATCTATATCACACTGCACTTTTCTATTGGAATCCATTTCCTTTCTACTCACGCACAATTATTTTATGTTTGATTCACTTTTTTATTTACAATTATTAGGCACTGCTATGGGCACGAGTTTTGCACCATCATATGCTAATTTATTTTTGGGTTTCTGGGAATCACGTTTTATTTTTCACAGCGACAATCTGTTTCGTCAACATATCGTCTTTTATAGGAGATATATTGACGATCTTATATTAATTTGGAAGGGTGATGAGCACACACTAATTTCGTTTATTGATGGTCTAAATTCAAATAATCTCAACATTAAACTCACTTTTGAACACAATCTCAATTATATACACTATTTAGATTTGGTCCTGTACATTGACAACAATATGCATATACAATCAGATATTTATCGCAAAGAGAACTCCAGGAATACACTTCTGAGTGCAAAGAGCTGCCACCCACGGTCACTCATTAGAAATATTCCTGGAGCTCAATTTATGAGGTTAAAAAGGCTGTGCTCTGACGATGAGGTCTTCTTGTCTCGATCAGAAGAGATGTCCAAAAGATTTCTAGCTAGGGGATACTCTGCCGAAGACATTTCAGTAGCTTTTAATAAAGCGAATGTTACAGATAGAAAAACTCTTATTTGTAAAAACAAAAGATCACTGCCCAGCAGAGGGTTGACCAATGCTTCGTATGAAAGGAAAAGTCCTTATTTTATCACAACATTTAGTCAACAGTCCAGACAGATTAGTAATATCATTCATAAGCATTGGCACACCCTGCTGCTGGATAGAGATATACGCCCAATTGTTGAAAGTGGACCAAGATTCACATATCGCAAAGCCAAAACATTGGCATTCCATCTGTCACCCAGTATGTATAATAGTAGGTCTGGTTTCTCAAATGTTAAAGGTATTCCAAATGGTTTTTTTAAATGTGGTAAATGTGCCATGTGCCAGCACGCGTCTCCAACGAATAGTATTGTGTTTAACAATAATTCAAGTAAATACAAAATTAAGACCTTTCTAAATTGTAACACCAGTTATGTTATATACGTTCTTAATTGCAAGTGCGGATCAAGATATGTAGGTCGCACAATAAGACCATTAAAAACCAGGATGGCAGAGCACGTGCGCCTTATCAGGAAGGGTGATTTACTTCATCCAGTATCAAAACATTTCACACAATGCCTTAAAGGCGGTATTGGAAACTTCGCCTTTTCTGCCATTGAGCAAGTGCCCTGTCACCCCAGGGGTGGCAACAGAGAGAATGCATTAAACAAAAGGGAGATGTACTGGATATACACTCTCAATACCCTCCATCCACACGGTATAAACACCGATTGGGAATTAAAACATTTTCTTTGACCCAGAAAATGGGGGGTAGAGAGAGTGTATGTCCATGCACTCCATTCAAAATGTTGCATAATACTGCCACTCATCTTTGCATCTCCCTATAAGTAGTCAGTATGCAGAGTGATATTTAAATTGTATTGAAGAAGTATATATATATATTCTATATTTAATTGCATCTAGTACCTTGTGATCCTACACATGTGTACCATATGGCTAGTATATATATACACATATGGATCGAGTTATGCAGTGAATTTAATCCTGAAAATTATTTTTCAGAACACTTATTGTTTAAAATATACTTAGCTTCCACTTGTATTTAAATAAATAATTACAATTTAAACTACTGAAGATATAATTTTTACCATATATGTATTTTTTCTTCACTTCCATATATATGTCTCCTTAAATTTATTAATACATGCTTCACACCACATTGTATAACATTGTGTTTTTCTTTTAAATATGTTTGTTGTTATATGTTACTATGTATTTTGTGTTATCAAACTGTATCACACAGACTCAATGAGAGGGTTGTTCCCAATTATGGCTTACCATTAACTTTATTGGATTCAATAGATCTCTGATTAAGACCAACCAATCATATTGGTTTGACACCTACTTAAGGAATCTGTGTGATAAGGGCAGTATACTCTTTGATAAAGTTCTGGAGAAGGACGAAACGCGTCAGAGTGCCCCTTCTGTGATGTACAGCATGTAATATTAAAGCTGATTTTAATTTCACTTGTTCCTGGGCTGGACTTCTTTTGCTGTGACCGCCTTCACCCCTTCTATACCAGAAGCATAAAAAAGTCAAATGTCTGATTTATTGCTAATGTGTTAAGAAGTATAACTCTAGGCCCAGGACATACTTGAAAACGAGAGGTAACTCTCAATGTATTTCTTCCTGGTAAAACATTTTTAAAATTAAAAAAATAAGAAAAGTAAATCAAATTACTTAGGTGTCATAAATTAGCGCCTACGGGCAAACCATTTACAATATGTTTTCTCCAAAATATCTGGCTTAAATAATATTTCACAATTATCTTAATGATGTTTACTTTTGTAGAGGTCACATTTTCGGTTGTGGAGGGTGCCAGCAATATTCCCTATATTACAAAAAAAATCCCTTTGCAGTAGCACTTGACATAAACTTGTTTTAAAAACCCTTGACAACATTAGAAAAATAAGCAATATATGCTGTGGATCTGACCTACCAACATCTCCTGAACTCTTATTTTCCAGGGACTACTCTGTGTAATAATTTGAGAGTTTTTCTGGCTTGGTAATGTCAGTAGCCTTGAAAGAGCCAATTGATGACCAGATATACAAAAGGGGCAAAACGTTAGAATGCTTCAGCTCCCATTCATACACATGTAGGTAAAGATGGGCTTTTGTGGATCTACGCCTTAGTTACTATTATTCGTACAGTCTTATGATAATACGGCTGCAAATTTGAACTGAGAATGTAGCATGTGTCTTTAGTAATTACATTTTTTGTTTGAAGCATTGTTCTCAGGAGAAACCAACCTGAAAATGTGCAGTGTTCCCTTGATTTCTTGTCTTACATTTGTGTATGTATAATCGTGACCAATTTGGGTTGTTATTGAGTGCAATTTCTCCTAACATTAGATTTCCTGCATAGATGTATACTGTAATCACAAAAACATTCCATTAGATATGCAATCTACATTAATATAGTAATGCCTGTACTTGTAGAGTACAAACTACCAGCTTCAACTGCTGTTCTTTTCTTGTCTCCATGAATAGCTCCTCCAAAAGTGCCAACACGATGATAACTGATATACTGTACATTTACCAGTTTGCATTAACTGGAGAGTCATGTTAATACATAATATTGTGCATCAGCATTTTTAGTATAATCTTCATGGTCTTGCCCATGAAAGCCCGAGAGGAGCGGTCAATGTTACATCAAATTCATCACTCAATTCAGTTAACAGTCAAGCAGGAAGTCTCCTATGAAAGGTTGTTGACAGGGTCAGTTGGAAGTGGTTCACAAAGACATTGCTTCGTACAGGGTGCACATTTTATATTTCTTGTGTACAAAGATGCAGGAGTCAAACAAGCCCAAATCAATGCTTCCTCCATCGGGGAAGCCAGGTTCAACTCTTTCACCCAAGAGGGGCATGCATACAAAGCAATGAGACGCGGTCATTTAAATCAACACGGTATGCCCGCCTCCGCCAGTGGGCCAGCAAAGCATGGCAGTGGATAGGTAGAATAAAGAGCTTTTCTCATGCTAAATGTTATTTAAATACAAAATATTCTTTCTATGGGAATTTCTGCTATGCAGATGGCAAAGGCCTGTCAGGGCATGGCCAACTCCTGTCTTCAAGGTCAGATTTTAAGAATAGCCCTGCTTCAGCACAGGTGACTCAATCAGTGGCTCAGTCGAAGACTGCACCACCTGTGCTGAAGCAGGGATAGCCTGAAAAGCTGACCTGTTAGTATCCCTGGGGGACTGGAGTTGGCCACCCCTGGGATATGCTTTCCTGTTCATAATCTTGCAGTTTATACTTGCCTTGAAATGTGCTCTTTTGAATATCTGCAGCTGATCAAGAGTATTAGAGAAGCAGAATTGGAAGACGAGGTCCTGATCGGAAAGTAGTAGAAATGACAAAGATCTTTCTGCTCACTCCTGGAACAGTTGCTGTGACAACCTTCTGAATCTTATTCTAATCCTTTAAGTGCTGAAGCTGCTTGATTATTTGGCCCAAAAAAATAAATACATGTAAACACTGAAATGAACAAAAGACATTACCGGCATTAAACAAGATTACTGACAGTAAGCTAATCTGGTGGGGAAGAATACTTTCATGACAGGGCTTTCTTATACAACATTTATTCAACCAGGGACACAAATTTATTCAGAAAATAAAAGGCTGACGTGACCGTCAGAGAGATAATTGCAGTTTTGTGCCAGAGTGATTCACTTGCAGGTTTAGTAACCATTTGTTTGGAGTATGTGTTTTAAACGTTAAAACGCAGCAGGGAGTGCTTCACCTGGTCCTTTCTGTGCTGCGAGTACTTCATTACACAAGACGGATGAGTTAGTTGCAGTATTTGCAGAGAAGTATATGGAGAGACTGGTTACCACCCAGATGTTTGTCGATTGCTGTAGAAAATGGGATCCTGCAGAATGGTGGGGAGGGGGGAATAATGACAGTGCTCTCTATTCATATTTATCTAGGTTACCATGCATTTAAAGCAGCAAAAAATGTGAAATCTTATAAAGTATGAACTAAAAAAAAAAAAAAAAAAAAAAAAAAAAAGTTTTGTAGTATTACATAATACTTACTGCATTTTTTTTTTAAAATTCAACTCTTATTGCCATTTTTAATGAGTTTTAAAGCATCCTTTGCTTCCTATAGCAGGTTTTAACATACCTCCAAAGCAGTGCAAGATATTTGCAACACTTTCCTGTTTGGGATCATTTGTTGCCAATATTCTGAATAGTTTCAGTTGTAAACTGTAATAATAGATAATGTCACCTTAGTAATATGAGGATACATTGTAGCTGCTGAGTTACACTGACTCAAGCGGCCATTATGTTAGGCACACATTCAGGATTTTTCCAGATTTATAACAGGATCACCAAACGATTGCCAGCTTAGGTAAGAGTGTAGAATTATACATTGTCACACGCTGTACATACTGTACTGTATAAAAATAAGAAAAAAAAGGGGGGGGGTGTAGTATTGCTGCTTAATGTGTCTGAATGTAAAATAGGACAATACTGATGAAATAAGGTTGAACAATTCTTTGTTCCCAATGTTCACAAAATTCATGTTTGAAAAAAAGAAACGGATGCTTTTTTTAAGTACTTGTACTTTAGTTTTGGAATGAGTAATAAATAAGGTAATAAGTAACAGTCCCCCATAGCATCCAGATAGTGAATTATAGCCTCTCCATTATTACATTGGACAGAATGCATGCAGTAAATATTCACATTGAAACATTTACAGCGGTTATTGCACCATACTCACTTGGGAGCTATTTGACAACATTTTTTTACTTTTTCAACAGAAAAAACCTGCAAAAGTGAAACAATCTGGTTTATTTTAAATTCCAGTTGCGTTCTTCCGTGATTGATCAGCAAAGATCTTGCTTTCCTGGGTTCACTTAATGGCCGCCATTCAGTTTCAAATCAATCCTTCAGTCAGTGTAACTCAACAACTACAATGTATCCTTGTAACATTGACTATTGCTACAGTTTACAGCTCAAACTGTGTGGAGTAACTCAAGGTTCGTACGGGAACCGCTGCGTTTTTAACTTATTTTATACTGACCTTTAGGTTGTTATAGAGAGCAAAGTCTCCATCTTTGCTGATGATACTACATTTTTTAAGGTACTAAAATCAGAGGAGGATGTAATTTCTATCCAGAAGTCTTGGATAGACTGGAAACTTGGGCAGGTAAATGGCAGGTGAGGTTTAATACAGATAAGTGTAAGGTTATGCATTTGGGAAACAAGAGTAAACAGTCGATTTACAAATTAAATGGGGATAAATTAGGGGAATCCTTGATGGAAAAGGATTTAGGAGTGCTTGTAGACAGCAGGCTTAGCAATAGTGCCCAATGTCATGTAGTAGCTGCAAAGACAAACAAATTCTTATCTGGCATTAAATGGGGATTGGATTGAACGTAAGTAAACATAATTATGCCCCTCTATAAAGCATTAGAAAGACCACACCTTAAATATAGAATACAGTTTTAGGCACCACTCCATAAAAAAGAGCCACCAAATTAATAAAGGGGATGAAAATCTGATTTATGAGGAGAGGCTCGCTAAATTAGATTTGTTTACATTAGAAAAGAGGCATCTAATAGGGGATATGATAACTACAGTATATAGAAATATATTTGGTAACACTAAAAGGAGCTTTTAAGCGACTATTCCTCCCAAGGGCAGTAGAAACGACACAGGGTCATACCTTAAGGTTAGAGGAAATGAAATTTCACCTGCAACAAAGGAAAGGGTTCTTTACAGCAAGGGCAGTTACACTGTGGAATTCATTACCCATGGAGACTGTGATAACAGATACAATAGATTTCTTCAAAAAAAGGTTGGACATCTTTTAAGAAAGGAAAGGTATACAGAGATATACCAAAAAAGTAAACATTGGAAGGATGTTGATCCAGGGGGTAATCTGAGCCAATATTTGGAGTCTGGAGGGAATTTATTTTTCCCATTATGCGACATCATTAGATGATATTTCACTGGGTTTTTTTTTTGTTTGCCTGCCTCTGGATCAATATACTGTATTGTAAATACAAATATAGGATAAGTATCTGTCGTCTAAAAATAGCATGGGTTGAACTTGATGGACATATGTTTTATTTTTCAATTTCATCTACTATGTAACTATAAAAAAGCTGGGAAAATTTGCAACAAATTATCACAACCTGTAAAGTGTGGCAAACATCCTGCACTTGTACTAAAGCCTGCTAAGACATGAAAGGATGCTCAGTATATTATACCTAATTAAAAATAGCATGAAGTTGAATAATAATAATTTAAAAAACAAATGCAGTAAATAGTATCTATAACTACAGAACTGATTTATTTAAAATAAAGCACACGTATAGAATAGTGCTTGGATTGCTCCTTTAGTTCCACTTACTCTTTCCAAAGAAGAAATCATATGACATGAGCTATCTCCTTTTTCTTCCCCCCCCCCCCCATCCATGCCCCCCCAGTCCATTTTCACATACTGTACTATTTTGAAATGCTAACGTTTTTGTAATGTGGGGAAATTGATGAAAATGCTTGTTAGATTAATTTTGTTCTAGTGTCCTCTACTCTGAAATTTCTTCTTTTATCGTTCCCCAATATGTATTGTATGCTGTGTTATATTTCTGAAAGTTCTTCTTCAGTTTGAAGTCCAAATCTGCTAAATTCCTAAAATTGTTCAACTATGCAACAACTGTGTCACGAACGGCTCATCTGTGAGCACGTGACTTGGCTATGTGACAAGGGCTAATATACACAGCTACCTAGCTAACCCACATTTCACCCGCGCAGGGTGCCTCAAATGAGTAATATGGCCCCTCAATCTGTCACAATATATATCTTAAATCGCTACCACCACCAAGTATACAAAAAAGGTATAACCGCTAGGGTTCTTAGTCCCCGTTTACTAAGCAAAGTATGTAATTAGCACACAAATCTACTGTAGCAAAATGTGTCTAAAAATGCAATTATTCATCAAAGGGTGTAGAGTTCAATAAGAGCCCAAAAGACAATACTTATTACATTTTAGATTTAATATACAAAAATAGTACAGTGCTTACAGTAGGTTACAGAAAAAAAGATGGCAAGAAACATAAAGTACAATAAATGCAAACAGTTCCATCAAAATAATGGGGAAAACAAAGAAAACCTTACATAACATTTATCAGATTCCTCAAAGGGTCTTTAAGTTTAAAATATGTCATTTCATATGTCATAGTATTGACACTCCCTTGGTTTAAAATCTGATTTCATATCTCAATTGTAAGTTTTTTTTTATCATAAAACCCTTTTACATTGAGCACAACATAAGCCCACATTGTTTGCATGTTCTTATCCCCCTCCTCCCAGCATCAAGCTGCAGTGACAACTTTATCACTTTAGGAGGGGAAATGGTTTATTTTGAATTAAAAAGGTGTCTGAATATAGGAAAAACCTCTTAATTCCTGTAATTCCTAGAATATTGTAATGGACAGGGAATAGTTCCGTGGGCGCCTATAAAATTTTACCACTATAAAGGATATACGAAAACCAAGCCTGTTGGTTGTGAAGATTGTTGATCCTCACGGTGGGCTTGAAAACAAAGAGAAAGCACAACACATAGCGTAATACTGTTGAAACATTAAACAAACAACATATAAGACAACATATAACAGCTGAATACTGAAATGGTATTTTTAGGACAATAAAATCATTTAATAACAATTAATATTTACTATAATGCACAATTTGCATGGACATATAGATTTAAGCAATTAAAAATCTGAATAGGTGGTTCAACTGCTCCGTAGCACCAATGTTGATGATAGCAATGCCTACTCACCAGATGGAATAGGTTTGCAGGCAGTGGATATTTTAGAGAGTATCCCCTCTCATCTGTGTGCTGCTCTCTGCTTAGCTGGCGTCTCTGTCGGCTCGTGGGTGCAGCTCATCAGCAGGGACTCCTGCAGCTCCAGGAAGCACGTCTGAGCAGATGGAACTCAGCTGCAGCTGATTCAGCACAATGTCAGCCACGGACCACCGTGAGCTAGTCTATCTGCTGCTCACTGCTAGCTGGCGTCTCTATCCGCTCGTGGACGCAACTTGTCAGCAGGTACTCCTGCAGGGCGCCAAGCAGGGCGCTTGAATAATGGGAAACCGCAACAGCTGGTTCAACTCGTCGGCGGCTATAAGAGATGGTTAGCTGGCAGCTCACGTTGATTCACCGATGTACGGGGGGTACTACACCAATGTGTGCGGGGCTTGAACCTCCACCCTACGCGTTTCAAGAGCGATCTGCTCTCTTCCTCAGGGGTATATGAATAAAAAAGTCCAAAATGTCCTTTAAATACTGACTTCACCATTTGGGTAAATAGTTCCACCTGTAGCTAATTGCACATGTGCTGTGCTTGTAATAAAGTTGCTCTTAGTGTGTTTGCAATCAGACACTGCACAGTGAGAATGTCTTTGAACAAAAAAGCTACTTACTATTTTGTACAGCTGTTATACATAATGACAACATTAAACATAACACAATATACAATGAACATATACTACTAACAACATATATATTTAAAGATGACACAATAAACAATGAACATATACTACTAACAACATATATATTTAAATATGACACAATA
Source organism: Ascaphus truei (assembly GCF_040206685.1). Lineage (NCBI taxonomy): Eukaryota > Metazoa > Chordata > Amphibia > Anura > Ascaphidae > Ascaphus > Ascaphus truei. Next base: position 7,931,727 of record NC_134490.1, on the reverse strand, counting down.
AACAATGAACATATACTACTAACAACATATATATATTTATGTATATAAACAAAACAAAAAATGAATAAAAAAAAAAAAAAATGCATAATTTTAAGGTAGGACATAAAAAAAAAAAAAAAAAAAATATTTAATATAATATGCGAATTATAATTAGATAAAATGTATTAAACCAGTGATAGTGTGCTTATTTATGTAGGAGGAACCTACTGCTATAAGCGAATTTAAACACTAATGTATATGACATGTCACCTTATGTGGATGTATTTGGTACTAACCCACCAAAAAGGATTTCAAATCGAATTCTACATTTAAGCCCATTGGGGACAGAGTACATAACTCATAAATCCAATAGGACTCTCTTCTCCCCAATAGGCTCAATGTGTTACCTCCTCTCCAGTGTGGTACAATGCGCTCTATTCCTACGCACCTCAAACCTTTTGGGTCTTTATTGTGCACCTGAAGAAAATGATTAGACACATTGTGTGTGACTAAACCAGTTTTAATATTGTATATATGTTCATACAAACGTCTTTTTATAGCTCGCGTTGTCATACCCACATACTGCAGACCACACGGACATTCAAGTAAATATCATTCGATTTGAAATCCTTTTTGGTGGGTTAGTACCAAATACATCCACATAAGGTGACATGTCATATACATTAGTGTTTAAATTCGCTTATAGCAGTAGGTTCCTCCTACATAAATAAGCACACTATCACTGGTTTAATACATTTTATCTAATCATAATTCGCATATTATATTAAATATTTTTTTTTTTTTTTTTTTATGTCCTACCTTAAAATTATGCATTTTTTTTTTTTTTTATTCATTTTTTTTTTGTTTATATACATAAATATATATATGTTGTTAGTAGTATATGTTCATTGTTTATTGTGTCATATTTAAATATATATGTTGTTAGTAGTATATGTTCATTGTTTATTGTGTCATCTTTAAATATATATGTTGTTAGTAGTATATGTTCATTGTATATTGTGTTATGTTTAATGTTGTCATTATGTATAACAGCTGTACAAAATAGTAAGTAGCTTTTTTGTTCAAAGACATTCTCACTGTGCAGTGTCTGATTGCAAACACACTAAGAGCAACTTTATTACAAGCACAGCACATGTGCAATTAGCTACAGGTGGAACTATTTACCCAAATGGTGAAGTCAGTATTTAAAGGACATTTTGGACTTTTTTATTCATATACCCCTGAGGAAGAGAGCAGATCGCTCTTGAAACGCGTAGGGTGGAGGTTCAAGCCCCGCACACATTGGTGTAGTACCCCCCGTACATCGGTGAATCAACGTGAGCTGCCAGCTAACCATCTCTTATAGCCGCCGACGAGTTGAACCAGCTGTTGCGGTTTCCCATTATTCAAGCGCCCTGCTTGGCGCCCTGCAGGAGTACCTGCTGACAAGTTGCGTCCACGAGCGGATAGAGACGCCAGCTAGCAGTGAGCAGCAGATAGACTAGCTCACGGTGGTCCGTGGCTGACATCGTGCTGAATCAGCTGCAGCTGAGTTCCATCTGCTCAGACGTGCTTCCTGGAGCTGCAGGAGTCCCTGCTGATGAGCTGCACCCACTAGCCGACAGAGACGCCAGCTAAGCAGAGAGCAGCACACAGATGAGAGGGGATACTCTTTAAAATATCCACTGCCTGCAAACCTATTCCATCTGGTGAGTAGGCATTGCTATCATCAACATTGGTGCTATGGAGCAGTTGAACCACCTATTCAGATTTTTAATTGCTTAAATCTATATGTCCATGCAAATTGTGCATTATAGTAAATATTAATTGTTATTAAATGATTTTATTGTCCTAAAAATACCATTTCAGTATTCAGCTGTTATATGTTGTCTTATATGTTGTTTGTTTAATGTTTCAACAGTATTACGCTATGTGTTGTGCTTTCTCTTTGTTTTCAAGCCCACCGTGAGGATCAACAATCTTCAAAACCAACAGGCTTGGTTTTCGTATATCCTTTATAGTGGTAAAATTTTATAGGCGCCCACGGAACTATTCCCTGTCCATACTGTTTTCCTGACCAGGGGGTCAGGCTTTGTGTCCTAGGCAGCCCCTTATGTATACTTTTAATTAATATATAAGGTAATAGTTACTACACCACACACATTGCGGTTAGCGCTACCTGTTTTGTTGTTTACTAGAATATTGTAATGCAACATTTCACGTTAGGGTGAAAATGCTGCATGTAAAGAAACTATTTTTGAGGGGATTCATTTAAGGTGTGAGAGACAAACGGATATCTAACATTTGCATCCTCACATCTTGGATTGTTTGCATAATTTAATTAGTGTGATTGCAAATGTTACAATTATATATTTGTCATTCTTGTGACTGTCAGACCCATGATATTTCATATTTAGTAAATTCACAGTCAGGTGGAATATCTTCCTGGCCACACCCTCTGGCATTTCCATAAAACCAGAGGAAACCCTTTCAAGTCACTTTAAAAATGTTTCTTTTTGCTTGTATCCACTTTTAGAAATGAGTTGTGACTCCCCAATTTCCTAAACCATGTTTTGGCCTCGGATAACCTCACTCCTAGACAAACACAGAAAACCAGATCAGCGCACTGGAATGATCCGCCATAAAAACGACTCCTTGTATTCTGAAGATGCAATTTGCAACTCAAATTAACCTCTGGTGTACCAGATTATTAAAATACTGAATATGTTCTGGCCTTATTATGACAAACCGTTTAAGAGAAGACCTAGTTGAGTGTGTTTCATTTGTTGCAGTTCTAGTGTATGTCAATAAATGGGACTGCAGCTTTAAATGGTGGCTCAATGCATTGTGTTTCGTATCTAGAAATACCATTTAAAACCACTTCTGTAAAACAATGCAAGAGATTGAGATTTGAACATAATTCAAACAGTAGTACATACAAATTGTTTTGAAGACCATAAATGAAGAAAAAGCTGCCCCCTTAAATTTAATTACCTACAGAAAACTGAGCTGGAAGGTTCCATCACATCCATTCCCTGAAGACAACTCTCCTTAATCTCTCTTTGCACAGGAAGTTATATTTGTTCTCTGGTGCCCTGTATCTCCTCTCACGGCTCCGACTCCCAAAAGACCTCAAGGTTCAATTACAGCTGCAGATATAATCAATACTGATTTAACTCTACAAACACAACAATAAATTCAGGAGCTTGTGTTTGCAGCCAGCACACACTTCACGGACCTTCTCAGCTCCATGAAGCTACTGTATATCTCTGATGTAACTGAGTGATACTGCGGCTTTGGTTCAAGTTCTTCAGATTAATGCAGAGAGAAATTGGAGCCGGTACAAAATATGAGATTAAATCTTTCAGGACAACCTCCACACAAAAATAAAATGAAAATAAGATTAAAGCAGAAATGTATGTATGTGTGAGAAAAAAAGATTGGAATATTTTTGCAAATAAATATACTGCACTGTACAATGCTGCTGAGCATCTCTATACATTTCCAGCTGTAAAATGCTTCTCCATAAAAATTTTTATCTATAAGTATCACCAAACTGTAGAACATCAATATGAAATATTGCTTCTATGTATTGCCCAACCCAATGCTGTTTAGGTTATATTACTAAACAACACAAGAGTCTTTCTTGTAACAGTAACAGTAGATATGAGGGAGTGGAAGTAGTTTTATTTAGAAAGGGATATGGCAGCATTGTAGATTAAAATGGAATGACTTTGTAGTGTGGGAGTTCTGCTGCAGTTTAGCGCTGCGGGAGCGTCTCTGGGGGTATCATGTTTGGCTGGTGTGCAATGGTTGAGGTTTCATGGGATAGTAGCAGCAAGTAAAGATTGGCGAATCTGCCCAAATCCATTTCCTGGATTTTCTCGCATTTTCCCCCCAAATCTGTTTCGCGGTGTAAAATCCACAAAGTGATTTGGGAGGTATTAATCCGTGCACATTCATCAAAAACCGCCATTGGATAACAACCCGTCGAATGATTTGTAGAATCCAATCTGTAGATTACAATCTGTAGATTCAGCAATCCGTTGGTGGATTGCTAAAAACACGCCAACAGATTCTACAAATCCGTCAATTAATTGTGGAATCCGCAGAGTGTATTGGCAATAATAATAATAATACAAATCCATAAACCGCAAATCCCTTTTTGAGATTGATCTGCTGAAATTCCACAGCCAAAGGAACTGACCGATCCGATTCGGATTCAACTTGGCCCCAAAAATTCACCTATCTCTAGTAGCAAGTTGTGGCAAGAGCAATCTAGTCAAGGGTACATAGAGGAGTAAACTATTGCTAGGGAGGTGGCCAAGTCAGGGCATTAGAGGGTGGTTAGAGGAGATAGGAGGGTTTACAAGGTAGAAAGCTGAGAAGCATCTACAGTATGTTAAGTAAGCTCAGGTTGGTGCGTGAGATGAGGTTAGGGAGGGGGGAGGCAGAAAGCAGAGTGAGGGAGAAACAGAGGAGGGGATGATCAGGAAAAGAGGGTACAGTGCATTTGAGAAATTAGAGAGGGAGCAGAGATGAGAAAACATAAGGTCAAGTAGGTGACAATCCCGATGTGTAGGAGCACTGGTCCACTGGGAGAGATTAAAAGGAACAGTTTAAGGAGACCAGGTTAAGGAGACCAGATACGAGGCAACTGGAGCATTAGGATTATCTATTGGAATAGTAAAGTCCCCTAGAATGAGAGTGGTGGAGTCACAAGAGTGGGAAGTGTGTAAGAGAGGCAGCAAAATTGTCTATGAGATGGAAGACAAGGGTGTATAGCTTTAAAGCAGAATGCCTACTCCTCCACCCTGTCATGCCTGTTTGACTAAAGGAGACACCACTGTAAAACAGTGCAGCAGGTGAGGAAGTATCAGAAGAGGTGATTACTTACAGTTGGTTGAAAGAGTTAGAGAGGAAAAGGGTCATGAACTGCGCTGTTTATTGCAGACAGAGTGGGGAATCCATAGTGAGCAGGAAATTTGAAGGGTAGAGGAGGGGATGTGAATAAAGTTACGGTGGTTGGCAAGGTATGGATGTGCTTCTGGGGCGGACAATGGAGCATCTAAGGGTAGGTATATGTTTGAGACCTGCGTTTGGTGATACTGTATGTCAACTAAACTGGAGATTTTAGGTTGGTAGGCAGGAGAGGAGAAAGTGGAGTTTAAGGCTGCACACAGAGTAACATTGCAGCTGGAAAGATGACGTGTCACTGGGACGTTTTGGAAGCAGTGGACTGATAGTTATTAGGAAGAATAAGGAGATTGTTAGGGAACGTAGAAAAAGAAGCAGAACAATTAGAGTACCGAGCTGAAGAGAAGAGATAGCCATGATGGGCTTTACATTCCAATTTCACGGGCAGCAACAAACCGCAGATGGCGACCACCCTATGGATGCTCTTTATCTGCTGTTAAGGGCAAGATCAGGGTGTGGTGAGGAGCAGCTGGGTAGAGATTTGTGGCTGGAAGCTGACGAATCCAGGAAGCATCACTTAACATCAGTGCACTCTGCTCTGCTGGTCCCGTGGAGGGGGAAACCCTCTCAAGACAACTTTTTGGGTAAGTTCAGGGTATGAAAAGGAGAGTCTCTTTATGTGGTTGTTTGATCTAGTCCAGGACATTGTCAGGTGCAGTGCAGGAACAGCAGCAAATGACATTTGCCCTGCGGTTGCTGCCTCAGGCAGCTTCATGTTGTCTTGGTTGTCTTGGGAAAGAGAGGCTTGAGATCCAATGAGCTGCAACTGTATAGGAATTTGGCTCTCACACCCAGAAGCAATAAAACTCTTGTCTAGAAGGATGACAATTCCCAGCTGTCTGTGGGGTCAATTCTGGTAGCTCCAAAGTTGTAAGTGCCAAACCACACAGTTTGGCACATACAGAAGGAGAGGCATGAAATGTGCGAAAAAACGGTATTCTCTATTGAAAAAAACGGTATTCTCTTATCTAAAAAAAAAGTAACAAACCGCATGGTTTAACAGCCAAAATGCCCGGATTGTACTTGCTTTAGAAGTGGAATGAGCAGAGGCGCTGCTAACTCCATCCACCGTCTGACTTTTGCTCTCTCCACCAAACCAATATTTTAGGCTCTGAATGTAACTCACAATACTGCAATGTCGTCATCCTTTAGGTGGTGTTAATTTTTTTTTGAGATTTTAGAAGCGGTTTGCATAACAGAGCTACGAGAGTAGGAGTTGGGGGGGGAAAAATGTGAATTGGAGGCTTTCTTGACAAACCGATCAGATTGTCAGAGCAAGAGTGAAACTGCTTCTAAAAATGCAGTTTAGACACGGATTGGATATGCGAGAAGTGCTTACAGAATATTGTATGTTTTTATTTTGTATTGTATGTCTTTATTTATATAGAGCCAAAAGTGTACTCAGCGTTTCACAAAGAACACAGTACAGGGAATTTTAAAAATACAATAAGTGCAGCAAAAACAGACAATGGGAAAGGAAATCCCTGCCCCGAAGAGCTTACAATCTAAGAGGTTTGAGGGGAAACTTACAGAGACAGCAGGTGAGGGAATAAGTGCTGTAGATGGGTGTGCTTGGCCACAATGGGTGGTACAAGTGACTGTGGGACAGTAGCCATGAGTGCAGGCTAATGGGATGCTTGATTTGTGGGGCACGTTTTAAGGTTAGTCAGTGCTAAATGAAAAGGCTAACACCATTTACAGGAGAAGAGATGGCAGAGGGGCATGGGTGAGAACAGGTGTGTATGTCTGGCTTCAGGCTTAGGGGAGATCCCCAGCAGCAGGAAGGAGTAGATAGAGGGTGTGAATAGATGATTTGTGTGGCTGTTTTTTATTGAGGGTTGTTGGGAGAGAGGTGTATAAATAATGGTGCAGTGGGGAGTGTGGAAGTTGGAGAGAACAGGGACATTCACCAAGGAGTGAGGAAACAGTAAACAGAAAAAGCAATAAGGAGGGCATAGTGAGATACAAGAGGAGAGACTTCCCAGTTATTGGAGGATAGCAAGAGTACAAATAATCACAGCTTTTAGAAAGTAAAGTTCTCACAGTTGTAAAGTTGTTGTTCAGAGTCCAGATCTTCCTCCAATCTTCACCTCCAATTTCAACTCCAAGATTAACTCTGCCACACACTTAAATGTTACACAGCCAAGGTATCCTGCCTTAAGTATTCTAAAACACAGCCTCATTGACTAAAAATTAAGGGAGGGGTCTGTCTAATCAACTCAGACACACCAAATTGTTAATTACATTTTAGGATCTTGCAAATTGATAGTAGAATCCAGCTCACACATACCAATATTAAAACATTTTAGAATAGCAAAGCATGCCAATCAGCTTGTAAAGTGCACCTTAGAAGCGGTTTGTCACACTTCAGAGCTACTAGAATATACATCCTGTGTGTCTTGGATGAACCTTTAACCCTTTTCACGCTGGTCCTACACAGAGAGGGTGCAGATCTTCTCCCAGGGTTTTAGGCAGCTCCACTCTGTAGTATGGTGGAAGTTTCTCCTGCAGTGAAAATAATAAAAGAGAATAACTGTTTCATATGCACTCATCATTGAACGTTTGCACTGTAATTGTCTATTTATGCTGTTTATGAATTAGATAACTGCCTTTCACGGAGAATACATTCAGTGCTTTTACATTTACAAAAAAACTCACCGTTCGGCAGAATTACACAGATTTCCAAGAACGTTTAGGTCGTGAATCTTTCAATGTCCATCGGATTTCTTAAAGCAGAACGACAAAATGCATTATACAGTAAGTCATTCAGAAGGCACTGTAAGACAAACAAGAATATCAACATGGCTCCATCAAGGTGTGACGTCAAATGCCTCAAGACCAGTAGCCTTTCCTCCACAATAACTTGTGTTCCCTTTGGCCTCCTGTTTTTTTTTTATGGTAAGTTATTTGTAACAGGTTTTTTTTTAACCTATTTTACCATGCAAACATGTAATTATTTTTTAAAAAATTGTTACGTTATTTTATCTTTTTAACCCATATTTCTATGCTGAAGAACATGCTGTTAACTTATAAATGATAATGCTTATTATAATCATAAACACAGTAGTAATCGTTTGTTCAATAATATTTATGTGGTATAGCAGAGGCTTGTTGTAACTTGAAAAAAGGACAGATACTGCATTATTTGTACAATATATAAAGACCATTGTATACTGTACCTTTCCAGGTTAAACCTTTGCCAAAGGTTACACAGCCTTTCTGTACAGTGTATATATATATATATATATATATATATATATATATATATATAGCAAATGGAAATATTACTGTATGCTCATTTGCATGTCAAGACAGGTCTGCAACCCCAACAAAAATAATACAAACCGGCGCCTAAAAAATGTCCAAAATCAGTCTGATAAAAGTCCAAGTGGTGAAAAACTTCAAAGTTATGCTTAAACATCTGTGCTTCCAAAATTGGATGAATCCACAGTCAATTGACTCGTGATATGTGAAATAAGAGAAAAATATATAATAGTGTAATACTGTTGATCAAACAAACATGTAACACAAACACAGGACAAACAACCACTTACAAAAATAAACAGTGAAAAGCAAGGCTGAAAAAGAAGAGCTAATTTATTACAAATAAAAGATGAATGACAAATATAAACAATAAGCAGGCAACTGGTCCAGTTTGTGTAAAACTGGAATCCTACTCACAAGAAGCTGTGAGTAAAATCACAGTGTACCTCAGTCTTAGGAACAGCTTGTCCTCTGTGGTGTCTGGCTGCTTTTCTGCAACTCTCAAACACTCCCACGCTCTCCTGGATCCTGAGGTCCTTTGCTGGAGGTGTGCCGGGGTCTTGTTCCTGCTTCTACCACACACTGCGCACTACTACGTCGCCTGCGACTGCTAATGATGACGAACTCTTGCACTCTGACCCTACGTGTTTCGTGCGCATGTGCATTTCATCAGGGAAACAATGATCACTGATCAATTCATCAACAATTTGTCATTTATCTTTTATTTGTAATAAATTAGCTCTTCTTTTTCAGCCTTGCTTTTCACTGTTTATTGTTGTAAGTGGTTGTTTGTCCTGTGTTTGTGTTACATGTTTGTTTGATCAACAGTATTACACTATTATATATTTTTCTCTTATTTCACATATCACGAGTCAATTGGCTGTGGATTCATCCAAATTTGGAAGCACAGAAGTTTAAGCATAACTTTGAAGTTTTTCACCACTTGGACTTTTATCAGACTGATTTTGGACATTTTTTAGGCGCCGGTTTGTATTGTTTTTGTTGTATTTCCTTTTGACTTTGTTTTGGATCATTTATTCCTGGCAGCCTTGCCTAGTAAGTGCTGGGTATATTTAAGTGTTTATTACCAGTTTGCACTTCACATATATTGTTTAGCTTGTAACGCTATTTGCACCATTATTTTTTTCCAAGGTCTGCAACCCGCCTTTCGCCATTATCACCCAGCACACAGCACTTCAACTGCAGCAAGGGATTCTGGGAAATGACAAGCAAATGAGCACACAGTGTCACCCTTTGCTACAAAACCATTTTAAACATGGTTCCCTATTGGCTTAAGCTTATATATATATATATATACATAGTTAAGTTATAGTGGGTAAACAAAGTGACAAAAATCCTCCACAGCAAAGCATATAGCAAATGGAAATATTCCTGTATGCTCATTTGCATGTCTTAGACAGGTCTGCAACCCCGCCTTTCACCATTATCACCCAGCACACAGCACTTCCACTGCAGCAAGGGATTCTGGGAAATGACATGCAAATGGGCACAGTATCACCTTTTGCTTCAAAACCATTTTTAACATGTTTCCCTATAGGCTTAAGCTTGCTGCATGGTCACAGCTTTAAGCACAGCCAGGGTTAAGATGTATAGCCCGAAAACCCACCCACAGATAGCTGTTTCGACCTTAATGGGTCTCATCAGTGCGGGGTTGGTTAACTGGCTATGTAATGAAGCATATATAGTATATATATAACTTTATTTATATAGCACACTTAATGTACATAGTGCATCACAGCAGTAATACACATGACAATCATAGGAATAACAAATAATACAAATACCACATAATGGGAATAAGTGCTTCAGACATAAAAGTAACATTTAGGAAAAGGAGTCCTTGCCCTGAATAGCTTACAATCTAATTGTAATTGTATTTCTGTAGTAATGGAAGAATGTTCTTGATAATTTTTACTTGATGGGAGCAATCTTGTCATTTTTATCTTGACCTTGTCATTTAGTCTGTGCCACTGTCCGGTGTCAAATGATCCAATGATGTATGTTAAAGTTTCATGGATCGACTGCTTCTCCATAGCTGTGAAAAATTACATAACAGAATAGCTTTGCATAATCCAATGCACCTGAACTTCAATTAAATATAAACTGAATGCATGTATATTCAAAGGTGTCTGTGCGCATGTGATTGGGAACACATCTTGGCTGTGTTTTTCATATTGCTTAAATAAATGAACACTTGATGCGGATACATAATTTCCCTTAAGAAGTTGCAACAAAATTATAAAAATAATAATAAAACTGAAGTGATAGAGCAGGGGTGGCCAACTCTTGTCCTCAAAGGCCACCAACCGATCAGGTATTCAGGATATCCCTGCTTCAGCACAATTGGCTCAGTCTTTGACTGAAGGAGAAAGAAGGCATCCAGGCACACAATCTAGAAAAAAAAATTGATTTAATGGCAATACCATAATGGTATTGCCATGAAATCAATTGTTTTGCAAGACTGTGTGACTGGATGCTTTCCTTTTGCTTTGGGATCTCTCTGGGGTAGTACAGCATGTTCCCCATCTCCAAGAGCACCGGCAATTTATTTATATTGCTGCCATTACAGTGTGCCTGTAACCCTCTTTGTGTTCTCAGTCTTTGACTGAGCAACTGATTGAGCCACCTGTGCTGAAGCAGGGATAGCCTTAAATCCTGATCTGTTGGTAGCTCTTGAGGACTGTTGGCCACCCCTGTGATAGAAGACAGGAGGCTTTTGAATTGTAGCTGCACTAAAATGCTGCTGCTTGCGATGACCATGTGAGCCCACAATGCTAATTACTAGTAGTTGTGAGATGTAATTAATTATTCAGAGAATGTGAGCTAGAAACTCCTTGAGGATGAGACCTAATCAAGTTAAGTACACTGACAGGTACAGTGAGACTTCTTCGCCAGGCTTAGCATTCTCTCAGTCTTTAAAGGAGCAGCAACCCTATATGGTTATTTTTTTACATTTTTTTTTTTTTTTATAACAATTTTTTTATTGGGCACATTCAGATATTGCAGTACATACAGGGGTGTCATGAGCCCATGACAGTGATGCTTATTACAATCTGTAAGTGACCAAATAACAGTTTCCATTTCCTTAGGTAGGGAGGGATAGAGGGAGGGGGGAGAGAGGGAGGGGGGTGGAAGACAAACAGGGGGAAAGGAGGGGATGGAGGGTCATGGGGGGGAGGGAGGGGCGTCCAGGTGACCCCCCTCCACCCTCCCCCTCCTGAGAACTGGGGGGGGGGGGGGGGCGCGCGTCCGCCACCGCAGCCCAGCTCGAATGGATCTATTTTGCTATCCAGGGATCCCAGGTATTCAGGAACTGGGGCATTTTCTTTTGGAGCATGGCAGTCAATTTCTCCATAGTCATAACTTCATTAATTCGCCTAGTAACGGTCGTTCTCAAGGGGGCTTTAACCTGCTTCCATGCGGCTGCTATAGAGCATCTGGCCGCCATCAATATGGCTGTTATTAGTCTGGACATTGGGGGGGGCAGGTCCTCGATTGGTTTGCTCAGCACCAGGGTCAGCGGATCCATGGGTAGAGATAGTCCCGAGACTTCATGTACAAGCTTCTGGATCATGGTCCAGTACCTCTGAATCTCCGGACATGACCACCAAATGTGGGCCATGTCCCCCTTTTGACCACATCCCCGCCAGCACAGGTCAACTGTGCCGGGGTAGATCTGGCTCAGTCTAGCGGGAGTCAGGTACCACTGAAATAGGATTTTATATATGTTTTCTTTTATTGTTGTGCAAATTGATGTTTTAGGGGCCAGCTCCCAGATCTCCTCCCAGTCTTCCAGGTCTATTGGTAGGCCTAGTTCCTCAGACCATTTTTGCATGTATCGATGGTTCGGTGGTGTGGAAGGAGACTCCAATCCTTTGTATATTTCGGAGATCAGTCCTTTTTGGTAAGTGCTTTTGGCACACAGAGTTTCGAATCTAGTTAGTTGGGGGAATTTGGAGGTTGGGGAAAAGGACAAAAGGAAGTGCCGAACTTGCAAGTACTTGAACAGGTGGAAGCCCTGGATCTCGAATTTGTCTCTAAGCGCCTGGTAAGTAGCGATCTCATCTTTTTGCAGCAGATCGGCCACCATCCTAATATTGTGACTCTGAAATTGACTTGGGGAACACCCTGGTGGGAATTTGGGGTTCCCGAAGATGGGGGTGAGCTGTGAGGGGGATGCTACCAGACCATACTTCCCTTTGCATTTAAGCCATACTTCCCACGTGCATCTCATTGCTCCCAGGGCAAACCTTGGCGGCTTGGCCCCGCTGCTGCCAGTAGACCACATTGCCACCTGGAAGGAGAGGGGGCGGGCGTAGTGAGACTCTATCTCTAGCCAAGAAGCTAAGGCCGGGTCGCAATTCCAAACTACAGCCTGCTTCAGCTGTGCTGCGATGTAGTATTTTGCTAGGTCGGGGACCCCCACACCTCCTCTCGCTCTAGACGAGAGCATCACCGACCGAGGGACTCTGGGCCTTTTATCGTTCCATATAAATTGGAGAATTAGTGACTGCATGTTTTTAAGCGATGTTTGTGGGACCGGGATTGGGAGGGTTTGAAAATTATACAACCGTCTTGGGAGGACGTTCATTTTTACTGCCGTCATTCTCCCAAACCATGAAATTTGGTGGTTTTTCCAAATTTCTATTTTTTAATCTGACTAAATAAGGGGGGGGGGGGGGTAGTTGTATTGGTATAGGGTATTGTAAGAATTAGAGATTTTGACCCCTAGGTATTTAATATGGGAGGAACTCCACCGGTATTTATAGTTGGCTTGAATGAGTTTCCAGTCCTGGGGTGGGAGGGATAAATTTAGGGCCTCAGACTTGTCCATGTTTACTTTGTAGTCAGATACTAGACCGAATTGGGACAGGTGCCATTGGAGGTTGGGGAGGGACGTGTGGGGGTCAGCGAGAGTCAAAATTACATCCTCAGCAAACAGTGAGATTTTTTGTTCTCTATCCCCAATTTGGATACCCTTTATATTGGGTTCTTCTCTGATCGTAGCTGCTAGAGGCTCTATGGTTAGGGCAAATAGTAGGGGGGAGAGTGGGCAGCCTTGTCTGGTCCCGTTCCTAATTTTTATTGGGTCTAAGAAACCAAGGTAAGGATAGAAAAATGGTGCTCAAAGTGCTGTGTGTGTTTCTGAAGGAAGGGCTGCGTCCCTCAATTTTATGCCTTGCTAAATAAAGATAGTTTTTGCCAGACCTGCTCTCGTTTGGATGCTGTGCGCTGCACATCTACACTACTGGGTCTGAAAAACCACCTGATAATTTGACATATGCTGTTGGGTTTTGATAGAGGGCTCTCACCCCTTCTAAAAATGGGCCAGAGAATCCAAACCTCAGCATGGTCTAGTCTAGGAAAGCCCACTTGATTCTGTCGAACGCCTTTTCAGCGTCTAGGCTCAGAATCATTGCCCTGGACTCAGAGAGATGCACATGGTCGATTATATCCACTATTTTGCGGGTGTTTTCGGAGGCCTGTCTTCCAGACACAAATCCTACTTGATCTACATGTATGAGTCTAGGGAGAATTGGATTTAGCCTGTTTGCCAGGATCTTGCTGTAGATTTTGAGATCGGTATTTAGCAGGGAGATGGGCCTATAATTTCCACAAAGGAGTGGGTCTCTGCACTCTTTGTGAATGATCGCTAGATTTGCTGCGGTGATGGAGGCGGGTATCGGTTCTCCCTGTAGGAAGGAGTTATACATTTCCAGAAGATAGGGGGAGAAAATTGGCATGAACATCTTGTAATAGATGTTCGAAAAGCCGTCTGGGCCCGGTGTTTTTGCTGTTTTAAGGGATTTTATAGCTTGGGAAAGTTCCTCTTGGGTTATAGGTTTATTCAAACTCTCTGTCTCTTCCGGGGCAAGGGTGGGAAGGTTGCATTGCTCTAGGTATTGGGTCATTTTATTAATGCTAACTGGGTCCTGATCTGGGGGGTGGAGGTTGTAAAGATCTGAATAAAACTTTGCAAATTCATGTGCTATCTCCCTCTCTAAGTATGTGACCTGTCCTTTAGCAGTCTGGATTTTGGCTATCTGGGACTTTACTCTGGCGCCTCTTAGTTTCGATGCCAGGAGCTTGTCAGCTTTGTTGCCCTTGTCAAAGTATTTTTGTTTTGACCATCGGAGGGCTTTTTCGACTTCTTCAAGCTGGGTATGTTTAAGGGCAGCTCTGGCTAAGGTTAATTGCTTCAGCGTCTTTTTAGACGCCGAGGTTTTATGTTGGTGTTCTAGCTGGGAGATCTTACATTTCTTTTTAAAGAAGTCTTCACAATACTGTACAGTAAGATGTCTGTTTTCACATCTCTATTTTTTGTCCTTGGCTTCTAAATAGTGTATTTTACAATTTGAAAATGAGCCCCATACCTAAATTATTATGGTTGCTAATCCCCTCTCCCGTAATGTTATTAGTAGGCTTCAAAGAACCTTTCCTGAGAAGAATAAAGCAGCATGAACTGTTTTTGTAAAGGGACGATGGCTAATCCCAGGACTGGAGAAGCCCGGTTCCCAAGATATTTACCTTTTTAAGTACAAGTGAAAGGAAAGTAAAATCAAAGATGGCTGCCAGGGTTGTCCAATAATCCCTAGTACTATTGACCTGCGGGGAAAGAGCTTGGATAGTAGGCTGGCAGCCATATTGAAATCCCAAAAGTGACCAGAAACACTGGCACATAAAAGGTAAAAATCCCAGAGACTGGGACTGACACACACACACACACACACACACACACACACACACACACACACACACACACACACACACACACACACACACACACACACACACACACACACACACACACACACACACACACACCAGCAAACCGCTAGGTTCAACTTTTGTTTTTCTTTTTAAGTAGGAAGGATTGCTGCTTTAGGTTAATACATTGGGGACCATGTTTAAAGACTTGTTTTTTTTTTAAAAATGAAGGAGTGCATTTGAAATTAATTTACTGTACTTAGCTCAAATCGTTAGCAACATATGTTGGCATGTCATTATTCATATCAATTGAAAATGACAAATTCGGAGTATATTGAGTTTTTTTCCTTCTTACCATTATCCTCTTAACTTACCAGTATTCAAATGCACAGTTGATTTATTACATAAATTGTTTACAGATGAAACTCAACAGAGCGACTGTGTGTTCATACATATGGATTAAATGTTTGTTGCTTATGCAATATGTGATAATTTTAATGCATATATGACTGTTCTGTCCCAGGCTCACTGTGGCTAATGATGTGAGACAGGCCGTTTACTCAATTCCTGTTCCTATACAAAATTGAGTCTTCTTAAATTCTGTATTTATTGTAATATACAAATAGAAATAAAAAGGGGAAAACTTTTTGGAGATGTATAAAAATAAGATATGGTTAAGAAACAAAGCTCTCTCACAGGGACAGCAGGTGGGAGAAACATTAGCAGGGGCAGCAATCTCTAAAAAGAAAGAACTGCAACACGGAGAAAGGAGCAGACAAAAACAGGAAGAGAACTAGACAGGAGACAAAACAATGACACTAAGGTTTGGATGACCAGACGTCCCAGTTTAGCCGGGACAGTCCCAGATTTTTTATGTTTGTCTCGGGTCATGACTTTTTAAAAATATTGTCCCGGTTTTTAATCGCTTGCTGGCCACGCATGCACCAATTGGCACTTGGCGGCAGCATATTTGCATACTCGGCCGGCAAGCGCCTATGGCACATGCGTATGAGCGGCTAGCCACTTGTGCGATGGGCACTTGCCATTCACGCATGCACAATTGATGCTTAAAGTTCACGCATGCGCGGTCGGTGATCCCCATTCACACATGTGCAAAATTTGTCCCGGTTTGTCCCAGGAAAAATATAGTCACCCAAACTAAAGTGTTGCATGCTTGTGGTTTAATATTACATATCATTTACATATGTACGCAGCAGACTTTATCCACACTCCGTTGCTAACTTCTCCCGCTAGGGCCATTTATTTGGGAAAATTATATTGACACACACACCGCACAACACACAGATGTTGCAGGTGTTACTATCCCCACACGCACACCGCACAACACACAGACGTTGCAGGCGTTACTGCTTCCCCCACACACACACACCGCACAACACAGAGACATTGCAGGTGCTACTGCTCCCATACACACACCGCACAACACACAGATGTTGCAGGTACTACTGCTTCCACACACCCGCGACACAACACACAGGCATTACTGCTCCCACAAACAAACACACCGCACAACACACAGACGTTGCAGGTGTTACTGCTGTCCCCCCACACACACACCGCACAACACACAGACGTTGCAGGTGTTACTGTTGTCCCCCCACACACACCGCACAACACAGATATTGCAGGCATTATTGCCCAACCCCCCCCCCCCCCCACACACACACACACACAAGCCACACAACACACGGACATTGCAGGCATTACTGCTCCCAAACACACACCACAAAACACACACTGTGCTAACACAGTGTTAACAGCAGTAATAACGCTTGCTACATGTGCAAGACAAATTTTATACATTGACACACGGCTACGCACAAGCTTGCTATTCTTCTGTGTGTCTTTTTTACAGTACAATCACTTCTAGCATAATGTTATAGACAGATACTATTGTTTCTGATAGGGACATGTGTAGTCTTTATGGAAAACAGCGTTGTTCTGCCTGGTAGAGTGGAGAATGTGAGAATAAACAGTAGGAATTGCCATGTGAACAATACACTGTGAGCGTGGTGTCTTTTTAAATAAAGAAAAAGGAAAAAATATAGGGTGCTCCACCCATTACAACTTCATCCAATTGAACCAATCTTGGTATAAAATAATTCCAATGGGAGTTTTAAGGAGTGGGTGTATACCAAATAGACCTGTGAGTCACTATGAACAATAAAAGCATCAAAGTACTCAGCTATGGTGGTCAGAAATAATGTCTCTTACCCACTCCTGCAGTCTCCAGGGAAAGGAGTAATGGCGTGCCAACCATGAAGGAGAATCCAGTACCAGCAGCAAACAACAGCAAATAGCGCACAGCCAGGGAGCCAGGTGGAATAAAAAGTTCTTTATTTCAGTACATGACTGATATCAGAACCCCCATGGGGACACAAACGCACCTCCTACGCGTTTCGGACCGGTAGGTCCTTTATCTTTTTAAATAAAACCTAAAATACAGTCAAAAACACCCAGTAAAACAAACATCGAAATAAGGTTAGGTAATCTGCTTTATAAGGCTTTACGTGGATCTTTCAAAATGCTCTAAATTATATGTGGGGACCTGAACCTTTAATTAGATATGAGCAGTTATTACAAAACTTCCCCTATATGGTAACTGGTGTGTCTATTTATAATGGTTAGGCTCATTACAAATAACACAATCAAAAATAGTGTAGCACATGTACCCCCACCCTCAAGGAGATACGTGTTGCGGCTACAGATGTTTGTGGTGCGCATACCTGTGAGGGTCAGGAGGGCTGAGTCGTCTGCGATGGTGAGGAGACAGGACCGGCTTTGGTGTCATATTAGGTTCGTTCTCTAGTGATCAGTGCCTCCAGCTTCATTAGGCTCTAGGGTGTCCTAGAGGCAGTCCCATCTGAAGCACATATCATACATCCCGGCCCACTGACTCAAATCAAGGCAGGTGTAAAAAGTAATAAGGGACTCTTTATTAAGCATTCTCTGTAGATCTTTCAATACAATGGTGCATTGGTCTCAGAGCATTCCATGTCTCTGGATGGTGCTTGCTGGTTGCTCTGGAGCATTCAGATCTTATATGGCCAGCCAGGAGGTCTGACTGGCCTCTCTCACTCCTAGCGGGGAGGAGAGGCTCTAACTCCAACTCATTAGGAAGGAGGGGAATAGACTGACTAACTTTTGGCACTGCCTCTCTGAGGAACCAGAAGGGGAGGGCACAAGGTCTGTACCTAGACCAGATAGGCTATACACAGGCCGTGAGTCACCACCACACTTCTGTCACTCAGAGAGGAGCATGGGGGGGTCGAAACCCCACAGGATGGCCTGTCACAGACTTGACTTCTTAGGGCTTATGTGAGAGGAGGAAGAGACAGACAGAGTAGACTAACTATGTTACAATAGTGTCACAGACAGTAAAGAGATCTGTGTATGGTATAGTCTGAGAACAAATAATGGCTATATCGCATGCTATCCAAAATCAATGTAGAAATAACGAGGAACAAATCTCAAACACTGTTGCTCCAACGATAGCAGACGACAGAGAAGCCCAATGCTACATCCAACATGTCTTTCTCCCTCCTAATAGAGGTAAATGAGAATTTTAATCCTAATAGAGGTATATTAGTATTTTATCTGGTAGTGTTAGGACTTGCGAACAGGTGTCTGCCTTGTCGTGGCTCGCAAGCTTACAACGCTTTGGCCAAAGGGTTAAGCTAAATGACTCTATTTCAAGAGAATATATAAGTATTTTACTGTGTATTTCTGTCATGTTGGATGTAGCATTGGGCTTCTCTGTCATCTGTTGTATATATATGCCACGCTCAATAGCACTTCATTTTGACACATATACATATATATATTTTGTGGGGGCTCAGGGGTTCCCAAAAAGAGCTTGCTGGGGTTCTGTGTTCTGTTAATCCAACGATAGCAGTAGAAAAGTAGAATCATTCTTATCTTCTTGGTTCGATTAGATTCAAACAACGTGTATATGGGCTACATAACCTGATTAGGCTTTTTACATTCCTAGTGTGTGAATGGAATCACTCAGGATGGGGGGATTACACGCAATGAGCGAGACCGAGGTACCGAAGAACACGCCGTAAAGCGTGTCACATGGTAAATCGCTTAGCCCCGCAACTGCTGCCCTCACTAACACCCTGTTTCCCACACTTTGAAAATCAGCTGGCAAGTACTCGCAACTCAATCCTGATGCCTGCCGAGGGATGCTAATAAAGATGAGCCGAATACCTGGGTACAACGATGAAACGGCGTGCTCCAGCCGGTGTGTTGGATAGAAAAATGCTGTTGCAAAGGCGGTCACTGCCCTCCGAACATTAGAACAAACCAAGCGCAATTAGTAAAAAATAAAAGGTAATTTATTGATCAAAAATAGACATACACAGAGCAGAAATACTCTGACGCGTTTCGTCCTGGAAAAGGGACTTTATCAAGGAGTACTTTTTAGTCCTTGATAAACTCCTTTTTCCAGGACCAAGTTCACAAAACAAATCCCAGTTCTAGAAATATGATGGCATGTCTGTTTGCTCTGAAATGTTTGAGTGCAGATAACACCCTCCATTGAAAAGCATTTCACCTTCTATACTGAAAAACAAACGTAGATATTACGAAAAATCAAAAGTAAATTGACCCTTTTTCATGCTCAAAGGGCTTGTTTTTTCTGGGTAGAAGGCGATCTAACAAGTGAGGAAATGGAGAAGGAAGATCCCTTTCCTCCAAAATGGCTGCCATGTCACGTGACGATTGTTGTAAGTGCTCACATGTCCGCACTGTGCCGGAGGTTCAGTGTCACTCAGGTACCGTGAACCCTCAGGCACTCAAAGGGTTAAATGCAGAAACATTGATCAAATGTCAGAATTGAAAAAAAAACACGGTCAGTTGGCAGCAGTGCCAGAAAGTCTAATAAAATGTTTAACTAATGCCATATTTTTCCGTGCTTGTTTTTTCCAACCGTTATTCTGTAAAAAGTCCTCCCCGCATTGGATGACCAGAGAGTACGTGTGGTGGCTGTTTGGTGAATTTGATCTGTAATACTAAAGTCACAACCTATTAATACTTTCCAGTCCCCAGCGCTTAGTGATAGGCAGAACGTATAAAAGGCACATTAATGGCTTAAGGTATTAATTTAAAAATGATATACTGATATCTTCCATGCCAGAGTACTGGAGCAAAGCTGAGGAATATTATCTTTCCCATGGCCCTAATGGGACTAAAATAGACAATAACACTAGAAGCTCCACTGCCTGCATTCTTCTGTTTCATAATACAACTAATGTAATACCACTTAGTAATATTTGTGGTCCTGTATGGCTGTTCTGTTGGTGGTGTTTCTTGTATCATATTGTTCTTTTTAATGGTATGCGAGTCTGGCTTTCACATGAATGGACTCCATACAGTTCTAGGCGTATGTAATGAATTGGTGAATTCATTCTCCTGCAGTGCAGTAATAGATTTTGTTTTTTGTTTTAATCATCCATAGGTAAATAAGATACCTAAGGGGTTAACAACCCATTTGTGAACACAAAAACTGGGTGTTTGTAGATCAAAGCTAAGGGCCACTAAACATGCTGTATATTGGATCCTGTCAGCACCCTTACTTGAAGTTATTTGAGTTATAATTTGTTGCCCTCTACTGGATGGCAGGGAATAATATTACTAATGGATGTGTTATACTGTACAACAGTTCAGGTGTAGTAATAGCAGTCATTGTCTTACAGCTGATCTTGTGGATAGTTGTTTACTATAATAGGAATATAACATTATGAATAATGTGCAGTCTTTATATTGAAAGCAGAAGATGCAAAAAGTAGTAGAGCACAGCCAAAACAGGAGCGAGGAGAGGATCCAATAGTACAAAAATCTTTAATGGAGTATCCAGAACATAAGGAAAAACCTCGTTATGTTCTGGATACTCCATTAAAGATTTTTGTACTATTGGATCCTCTCCTCACTCCTGTTTTGGCTGTGCTCTACTTCTTTTTGCATCTTCTGGATTTCGTCAGCAGTAGCACGTCTACCCTAACAAGGAGTGATCGCGATTGAGAGTGGTGGGTTATCCCATTCACCCCCAGTTTTATAGAGCACTATTCATGTAAGGCTATTTGGATACACTCACTGGCAAATGATACATTTTGATTCACCTACCTATGTCTTGGGACTCATTACTACATTGTGAATAGCCCGGTACTTGAGCACACTGGCCACGTTTCTTACCAGTATATTTTATATTGAAAGCATTAGGGATCCTATGGACGGCCAGGAAAGGATGCTACGATCAACTTTATTTTTATTAAGCTTGACACATACACTATCCCAGGTCAGATATGGCAGAAAAAGAAACCAATAATTGCCTCAGGGTGTTGGATACATTGTTGGCTTTGGTTGATTGTGGCAAATTAGATTAACACTAAAGAGTGAAACGGGCATTGCATGTAAAAATAATCTAAAAATATAAAATAGCGAACCGTGATTTTTTTTGAACTTCAGAAAAGTTTGATCGAAACCTCGGAAAGTTCGCCCAGCTCTGCTCCCAGTGTCACTTAAATGGGTTAACATAGCACAGAATGTATTTATCTAATACAGGAGTCACTAACTCCAGTCCTCAAGGGCCACCAACAGGTAGGTTTTCATGATATCCCTGCGTCAGCACAGATGGATCAATCAGTGGCTCAGACAAAGACTGAACCACCTGTGCTGAAGCAGAGATATCCTTAAAACAAGACCTGTTGGTGGCCCTTGAGGACTGGAGTTGGCCGCTCCTGGTATATTACATGTAAAAAGTTGACGCTTAAAATGATCTACTGATAATTACTTAAAGGTGCATTGCAAGTTGAATGCATACATTTTTTTTTACATGGTGGGGTGTGGGGGGGCTCTGGGGCTGAACCTCTTTGATTTCAGCTCCGGTGACTCCCTAGTTCCTGAGACTCTTACCGGAGAAGGTGCTGCTGGTAATTCCAAGTTGTTTCAAATCTTCCTCCCTCTCCCCTCTTTCTGGGCCTGAATTTCTCCTGGGGAACAAAGGCCAAACTCATTAAATTCAATAACTCAATGAAAACGTTTCGTGTCCTATAATTTTTGTGCACACGTTCCCTCTCCGTCGTTGTGGTGTCACCGATAATATATACTGTAATGACGCATATTCCATTGATCTCCTGTTATGATCACAGTGGTCGTCGCCCCAGGGAAGAGTAGATTAAATGTTTCATAGAACTGATCAGAACAAGCTGTAAATAAAATTATGATCTCAATCTCCCAAATGTGGTTTGTTATTTAAATTTCATAACGAAGCTACAGAGGCTTCGCGCGGCCCCCCGGCATATAATTTAAATGCCTTGGGGGAGAGCGCGGGACCTCTGTAACCACCACGCCCCCCCTGGAAAATCTCCCCCCAGTTTGCGCACCCCTGCTCTAGACCAAAGGTGGCCATTTCACGTTAACAAGATCCCCCCCTCCGCCCCCCAACAGGTCAGGTTTTAAGAATATCCCAGCTTCAGCACAGGTGCTCAATCAGAGCCTCAGTCGAAGACTGAACACCTGTGCTTAATTAAGCACAGATTGAGCCACCTATGCTGAAGCAGGCATATCCTTAAAACCTAAAGTGTTGTTGGCCTGTAAATCCTGGGGTTGAGCACCCTTGCTCTAGACTACAACGATAAGGATTCATGGCTTGCTATCAGTGCAGTCTGTAATGAGAAGACTACAAAAAGCAAACATCCAGTAACAAAGTACAAAAGACGCCCATACTCAACTAAAATCCCCAGCTGGGCAGCATGGCCAACTTTATAGAGAGCTCAGTCGCTGCTTAATCATGTTACAGTTCCAATGAATATACAATAAATGTAGATTTAATGAGGAGTGATGAGGATGAATAATCTTTTTAAAGTACACAGTTCCAAGGTGAACCACTTTCCTACAAATACGTGGATGCTTTTTGGTTTTCATCCAGACTTAATTATCTGACTGCTTCCTTATTCAGTCTACGGCCCATTACTGTCTCTTTCGTACAAGGCATAAGAAGCCGTTTATTTTGTAACGTAGGCTTTGCAAGGCTAATAGAACATTGCTTTGACACAAAGATAAAGCACACTCCTGTTGGTGAGCTTTTATTCCTTCTGCTGGTTGCATTAGAATTCAATGTGACCGGTGACAAAAGGGTGTTGGACTTCCTTAACACCTTCACTGCTGGAGATTAATATCGGATCCCATTCTACAATTAGGCGGACGGATTTTAACCTCCTTGAATTATGGTCCACATTGACTAAGCAGTGCTATGCCACACAACACTTTGCAGCATCAGTGAACTTATATAACACGTACCCTCTTTTGTGCTATCAGATCGGGGGTGGGCAACTCCAGTCCTCAAGGGCCACCAAAAGGTCAGGATTTCAGGATATCCCAGCTTCAGCACAGATGGATCAGTCAATGACCGGAGACATTAAGGTATGTGAGGGTCTGATCCCAGGTCGCGTCCGTGGCTACAGCGACCATACACAGCCCTTGTTGTAGTTTCTCATGCGCATGTCTTAGCGACCCTTGTGGGTGGCATTTTTATTTTGTTCACCATTAAACCTTTTTTATAGATTTACTCTATGGAGCCCGCACTTTCTATTTTTGTTATATATATATATATACACACAAACACACACACACACACACACACACACACACACAAAACAACAAGTTCAGGACACTAAAAAAGTTATATCAAAAAGAATAAGTTACTTATCTTTGCAGTCAGGGTGCTTGCAGAGCAGCTGGGATCACCATCCAGCAGTGGAAATAGCACAAAAATCAAAGAATTCTGTAGCACTCTCTCTTAGATATAAATCAGGTTTGCATCAGGCAAGCATAAGGGGTCAGTACAAGAAAGAGGGAGCAATATTTCGGACCTCCCGGTCCTTTATCTAGCTCAATATAGGACTGGAAGGTCCGAAACGGCACTCCCTCTTCCTTGTACTGACCTCTATGCTTGCCGGATGCATTAAAACTAGATTTATATCTAATAGAGAGTGCTACAGAATTTGTAGATTTTTGTGCTCTATATATATATATATATATACTGTATATATATATATATATATATATATATATATATATATCTTATACTATATAATTGAAAGCACTGTATGCCTGCCTGCCTGGATGTCCGGTGTCCCTAGGGGAAATCTCATTGGTCCCTTGGCCCGCCCCCGCACACCTCTCATTGGCCTGAGGCGGAGTGACGGGCCAAAGGACACACAGGGACACACACACACAGGGACATACACACACGGACACGGACGGGGACACACACACACAATCCCCTCCCGGTGCCCCTCACTCTCCCCCGTCAGCTGGACCGCACCTCAACTTCCACACCCCCCCCACCCTCCCTGTGCCCGAACTTACCCGGAGTCCTGTGTACACACACACACACACACACACATTCCCACCCCCCCCAAGCTCACACACACCTCACCCCCCCCCAAGCTCACCCCCCCCCCCCAAGCTCACACCCCCCCACCCCCCGAAGCTCACACCCCGGCGCCGCTACAGTCAGCGGGGGAGCGGACCGAGCGCCCGGGACACACGCGGGGGAGCGGCCACAACACGCGGCCTCCCGCCTCACATCCACGTGGGAGCGGCCGGATGAGTGAGGCAGCGGCCGGATGAGTGAGGCAGCGGCAGGACGGGTGAGCTCCCCCCCCCCCCTCCACATGCTACGTGCTGCTCTCCCCCCTCCACATGCCCCGTGCTGCTCTCCCTGCAGCTTCCCCCCCCTCCACATGCCCTCTGTCCGGCTCTGGTCTGATCCCAGCCCCTCCGTACCAGATGACTGCAGGGTCCGTCTCCCGGCCTGCACGAGGAAGATGCTGCCGACTGCAAGGTAAGCAGCTCCCCCCCCCCACACACACACACACACATACAATGTATACACACAAACATGTATACACACACACAAACATGTATACACACGTGTATACACACATGTGTATACACACATGTGTATACACACACACATGTATACACACACACACATGTATACACACACACAATGTAGACACACACACAATGTCTACACACACATGTGTATACACACATGTGTATACACGTGTATACACACACAAGTGTATACAAACACATGTGTATACACACATGTGTATACATACACATGTATACACACACATGTATACACACACACGTACACATGTATACACACACACACATACAATGTATACACACAAACGTATACACACACACACAAACATGTATACACACACACACGTGTATACACACACACACGTGTATACACACACGTGTATACACACACATGTGTATACACACACACACACACGTATCCCCAGCACCACCACATCAGCACACCGGTATCCCATGCCCCCCCAGCACACTGGCATTCTCGGCTCCCCGCCATTCCGAGCCCCCATCAACACCATCAGCACCCACACATCGGCACCTTTGCACCTCCCCCATCGGCACACCCACATCCGCACCCCCACATCAGCACCAAACCCTCCCAAATCAGCACCCCGATACAATCACCATCAGTACAGCCACAGCAGCACTACCACTGCACATGGGCCGCGTGGACCACTCCTCACCCAAATGCCACACCCACACCACAAACATCCCGGGCAACGCCGGGGCTCTCAGCTAGTAGTGAATAAATGAGAACAAAGGCACTCCGTCAGGTAAACAATGGTGGGTGCAAATCCTGTATGAACAAAATAGGCAATACGATACCGTGTGAACGAATATCAGAGGCAGCACTCCAGAAAGTAGTCAAAAAGAATTGTATTAGTGAGACATCATATCCAACGTTTCGGTCCTACAAGCGGGACCTTTCTCAAGGTGATGTGAATACAGAGTGCAATAGAACACATATAAATACCCTAACAAACCATAACAAACAGGTGCAACACATAATTAAATTCAAACAAAATCTTACATGCTAAATACGGGACACTGTAGTGCTAGAAAAGAGTGATAAAACAGGCGCTACTTCGTGAATGAAATTAGTGAAAATTAATTAAGAAAGGTGGTACAGATAGGATTAATAATCCAACCCCTTGCTCAAATACGGGACACTCCCATTGCTGTTAGA
The DNA here is from genome assembly GCF_040206685.1 of Ascaphus truei. Taxonomy (NCBI): domain Eukaryota; kingdom Metazoa; phylum Chordata; class Amphibia; order Anura; family Ascaphidae; genus Ascaphus; species Ascaphus truei. Next base: position 7,905,671 of record NC_134490.1, on the reverse strand, counting down.
CCGCCAAGTGTTATCTGAAACGCAGTGATACACCCGTCTTGTGAAACGCACTCACTGCGCATGCGCGGGAAAAGGGTTATAGGCAATAAGTCAAATAACCTCCGTTGCGTGTCTCGGGGCCAGAGGGGGCGGCTATAGTCAATGGAACGCATGTTGAACTGACAGGATGCCGTCTGCGCATGTGCGAACCGCGAGAAATAAATAAATAATAACCGCAACTGCAGGGGAGCTAGTCCTACACGATCTCTGTGTGTCTGCGCGTATGTGGTAATACTGATGTGCACTCTATGTTGAAATAGCCTGTGGCAAGTGAACAAGCTGTATGAAGCAGCTAGCCCCGTGAAGGAGCATAAAGTCAATGGAACGCATATGAAGCTGACAGGATGCCCTCTGCGCATGCGCAAACCGCGACAAATAAATAATGAGCGCAACTGAAGGGGAGCTAGTCCTTCACGAACTTAGTGTATCTGCATATGTGTATTGACACTGATGGGCGCTACATGGTGAGATAGCCCATTGGGAGTTGACAAGCTATATGAAGCAACTAGCCTAATTGAAGGACAATAAAAGGGGCGATACGCCTAAACAGGCTTAACAGAGGCATGTAAATATGCCTGATGATATCTATATTGGTCAAGTATAGTGTCAGTACCAACAACAGTGGCTAATAGCATCATAGGCTGGTCCTAGCAATTTAAAGATCATCAATCATAAGCATGAAAAAATGTGGCACTAACAGAAACACCCATGATAAAGTGCAGTACAGTGAAAAAAATACTAAAAATGTGAACATACAGGCATACCCCGCTTTAAGGACACTCACTTTAAGTACACTCGCGAGTAAGTACATTTTGCTCAATAGGCAAACAGCAGGTCACGCATGCGCCTGTCAGCACGTCCTGAACAGCAATACTGGCTCCCTACCTGTACCGAAGCTGTGCACAAGCGGGGAGACTATAGAGCCTGTTACACATGCATTATTTACATCAGTTATGCACGTATATGACAATTGCAGTACAGTACATGCATCGATAAGTGGGGAAAAGGTAGTGCTTCACTTTAAGTACATTTTCACTTTACATACATGCTCCGGTCCCATTGCGTACGTTAATGCGGGGTATGCCTGTATATACTGAGATGTTCTGGCATGATTGAAAAATATATCAATTATAAATTGATACTAATGACCTGACTGGTGTGGCCTCATTACTCAAGAGCCAGACCACGTATAACAGAGATGACACACATTGCAGATTGGTCGCTGTATAAAACTGAATTGACATATAACATAATTAATTGTGCCTTGGCGCAATTAGAACTGATAATAAATACATCAGATAAAGCTAAAGTGTGTCAGTCCAAACTAATTGCAGTGGTTCCATGTACCATGCTATACAAAGCAACACAAGATGTAATAATCCAAAGCAGATATCAAAATAGTAATTAACTTAATTGATCCATATTATGTAATAGTACATTGAAGAATAACTGCAAAAATCAAAGATCAAACGTCAAATGCAGTTGCTGAAAACATAGCACAACCGGTCATGAGTGCCTGCGAAGAAAGTATGTAATAACCATGCTGATTATATGAACATAATTATATTAACGTCACGAGGTGCAAAGGCAACATGTAAACCAGTGGTGATAAGAGTGCAGGGCATCTATACATGCAAGACAGGTGAGCAACAATACATGAAGAAATCCAGTCCATAATGTCTTTCCTGTGCTGGAGACAAAAAGAATCCTATGATGTACAGGAAAAACGTATAAAAGGACGTTGTACAAAGTATAATCCCGTCCATTTGTCTCAAATCTTGGGGACGAAAAGTCACCTAATATAGATGAGTCGTTGACTGGATGAATCGATCAAAGGAAGCAGCTCTTCCGTCCATTTGACTCAAATCCTGGGGACAAAAAGTCACCTGATGTTGATGAGTCACTGTCTTGATGAGTTGGTCAAAGGAAGCAGCTCAATGCCAGGTCTTCGTTTAGCCCACGTGGACTTAATGTGTCCAACTTGTAGATGGTTCTTGCCTCCAATTGAAGTAGAGCCTTGTTACGATCTCCTCCCCTGGGGGATAACAGGACCTGCGCAATTGGCATACACCGAAGGGTAGCAAGACTGTGCTGCTTTTCTTTAAAGTGACGAGCCACCGGTTGTTGAGTAAAATCTTCTTTATTGTCTGTATCCGCCAAAGCCTTTTTGATGGCAGACCGATGAAGAATGAGTCGTTCCTTCAGCATCCTGATGGTCTTGCCAATATAGTAGAGCCCACAAGGGCACCTGATGAAATAGATCACATATTTAGAGTCGCAGTTCAAAAATTCTTTGATTTTAATGCGATGCCCATGATGAGGGTGTGGGTAGCTTTTGACAAGCACCATGTATTGGCAATTGACACATCCCCAGCATTTGTGAACTCCCGCTGGTCTGGTCAGCCAGGACTGCTTTTTACCATATTTGGAACTTGGATCCGCCTGTGTAAGGAAGTCTCCCAAATTGCGACCTCTGCGATAGCAAAAACGAGGTGGATCCTTAAAAAATTGTCCAATTTGTTTATATATACCATACGATACCGGTTGCAACACGGCATAAAGGGACAGCATTTTCTATATTTGATAGAAGACACAAAAACGACGTTTTGGTCCCCCAGTGGGACCTTTCTCAAGGCCCACCTTGAGAAAGGTCCCACCGGGGGACCGAAACGTCGTTTTTTGTGTCTTCTATGTCTTTTATGATTTACTTACCTGCGTGCTGTCCCTTGATGTCGTGTTGCAACCGGTATCGTATGGTCTGTTATTGCTTTATGGGATAAGCACCAAAACTTATTTACTTGCAAATGGTGTGCCGGTTGTGCATTGGATTATATATATATATATATATTGGACATAGTCCCAGGATAGTGGGCAGCTTTCGGTCTGATTATAGAAGAAAGTGCAGTCATAGTGTAGATGTGATCCGCCCCACATATTCACAGTCACTAAGGTTGGTGGATAGGAAATCCATACCAGAATTTACAAGGGTACTGATTTCCCTCACGACTCTCCTAATTGAGGAACAGGAATATAGTGCAGTTAGTTTGGCTGCTTCAGTCTCCCTCTTAGAGCCTGGAGGCTGGGAGAAAACTGCTGCTCCCTAGTCGGGTTAGATGCCCCCCTCACTCCACGGAAACAGCCTTCACTAAAATAACTGACGACCTCCATGCTGCCAAAGACAGAGGTCATTACACTCTGCTCATATTACTCGACCTCTCTGCAGCATTTGACACCATTGACCACCCTCTTCTCCTTCACATTCTCCATACTCTTGGTATTCGGAACAAAGCTCTATCCTGGATCTCATCCTACCTCTCCCATCGTACTTTCAGTGTCTCTTCTTCTAACACCTCCTCCTCCTCTATTGATCTCTCTGTGGGGGTACCCCAGGGCTCTGTCCTGGGACCTCTTCTCTTTTCTCAGTACACACTCTCTCTAGGTGACCTAATAACATCTTTTGGGTTTAATTATCACCTCTATGCTGACGACACACAAATATACTTTTCAACACCCGACCTTACACCTGCTGTAAAAACCAAAGTTTCTGAATGTCTCTCTGCTATATCATCCTGGATGGCCCTCTGTCGCCTTAAAATCAACATGGCTAAAACAGAGCTCCTCATACTTCCTCCCAAACTTGGCCCTACTGCCTCCTTCCACATTACTGTTGGAACTACGATCCTTCACCCATTAGCCCAAGCACGCTGCCTAGGGGTCACACTCGAATCCTCTCTCACATTCGGCCCTCACATTCAAAACATTTCTAAAACCTGAAGCTTTTTCCTCCGCAATATAACAAAGATACTCCCTTTCCTCTGTTGCTCGACTGCTAAAACTTTGACTCAGGTCCTCATTCTCTCCCGTCTTGACTACTGTAACCTCCTGCTTTCCGGACTTCCTGCCTCTCACCTGTCTCCCCTACAATCTATCCTAAACGCTGCTGCCAGAGTCACGCTACTCTTTCCTAGATCTGTCTCAGCATCTCCCCTCATGAAATCCCTCTCCTGGCTTCCGATCAAATCCCGCATCTCACACTCAATTCTTCTCCTCACTTTTAAAGCTTTACATTCTTCTGCCCCTCCTTACATCTCAGCCCTAATTTCTCATTATGCACCATCCAGACTCTTGCGTTCTTCTCCCCTTTGTATCTAAAGCCCTCTCCCGCCTTAAACCTTTTTCATCGACTGCCCCACACCTCTGGAATGCCCTTCCCATCAGTACCCGACTAGCACCCTCTCTATCCACCTTTAAGACCCAACTTAAGACACACTTGCTTAAAGAAGCATATGAATAGCACTGTGGATATTCTGAACACATGATACATAAAGCTTGGCCCCCTACCGACGCACTTACCAGAACTCCCTCCTACTGTCTCTGTACGTTCTCCCTACCTACCAATTAGACTGTAAGCTCCTCGGGGCAGGGACTCCTCTTCCTTAATGTTACTTTTATGTCTAAAGCACTTATTCCCATGATCTGTTATTTATATTATCTGTTATTTATTTGATTACCATGTGTATGTATTACTACTGTGAAGCGCTATGTACATTAATGGCGCTATATAAATAAAGACATACAATACAATACAATGTGTTGCAGCATCTGAGGATCTATTGGGATGCTTTCCCCATCTGACAGTTAAGGACTCAATATTATCTCTGTGTGTTATTTAAAGTTGGTAAATGGCTTACCCAACCAACATTGCAGATAGAGATATGCATGTGAGTTAGACTCCTGACAGGAGTAGATATTTCTTTTTATGATTTATTTTGTTTGTCAGTTTAACAGTGTTTAAAATGTTCAGTGTCCCAAATAGAAAAATAAACCGCTGAAGGTTGAGGGCTGAGTGCCCCTTGTGTGTATATATGTGTTTGTCCCCCTTTTCTACAAATTAAACACTTGAAGACTGTGTCGCGAAGAACCTGGCAAATGGCAATCCTACATAAAGGGAGCCGTTTGCCACAATAAATATATATATATTACCTTCATGATCATGTTTCTATTGTTGAGTGAAACTGTTACCCAACATGCTCCACATTGCACCTGTTTCAAATAAATACATGGTATAGTACTGTTTTATTCACACCAGATTATCAAATATCACCTTACAATTCCTAAATCTGTGGCTTTCTAGTTCACAAGCTGTTATGTTGGAAAGGGATCTATGGCTACCCATCAAACTAGCAAAGTAAATGCTGAATTGTTTCATTGTCTCTCCAGTTCAGATCACATATAATAATACACTTTAAAGTAAATGAATTGCATTTACAAATTACAGTATGTGCATCTCCGGGAGTCAAAAAAACATGTGCCAAACCACTGAATTCTGCTTTTACAAGAATGGTTTCTCTTAAATGCCCGAAAGTTGACATTTTATTGAAAAATATTGCAACGGGAGAGAAAACTGAAAGTATAATGACAAACTTCATAGATAGAAAAGAGCCGCTGGGAAAATGGTATTTAATATTATTTTACTTTTGCCTTGTGAGTACAGAATTTTTTTCTTATAGAAGTATGTTTTGAAGTTTAAATGGGATGGCATGTTATAGAGCTGTCCCACTACCTGTATCCAGGGCTCTGGCAACTCACTGGGAGTAGAGATGAGTGAAGTTCAAATGTGCTGCGAAAATGGTTTTGAAGAGAGATATTTTTTCTTTTCTCAGGTGTGCTTTTTTGGGGGCTCAGGTGTTTTTCCACAAGTTGTATGAAGATGTGTTTGGGGTGGTATAAATGCTACTTGGGACTCTAGTACATTGTCTCTCTCCTCATAAAGTTTGTAGACACAAAAGGTGTTCTTGCATGGTTTTAGGATAGAATGCAAGGAGCACAGATAAAATGTATGAAGAATGCTAGATAAAATATAGATCAGTCGAAATAGATAGAACAATGAAACAAATTCAGATAAGAAGGAACATCAGATTGAGTTTAAGCAAAATGTGCTATATGCAACAATGTGTATGTAGCGCTGTTTCCCCCACCCTATGGGAAATGTGGTGGCTACTGAGTTTGTGGTGCTTTACCTGTGGCTCACAGGAGGCCTGAACCTCCGCTGCTGGGAGCCTGGGGTGTAACTGGTCAGTCTGGTGACAGCGCTTTCACCTGGGAGGGATCTTGACAGAGCCGGATAACCCCTTCACAGGACCCAATGCAATAAGATCACACACGTGTATTTAATAACAGTTTACTGAACACAAACCACAGAGGGGGATGCAACTACAAGACCAGCAGTCGAGTATTGAAACTTGTGTTGCCAGCTATTTGTAGAAGAGAACCTTGGGGTGCTCAAACGAGGACTCCTGTAACAGCATTCTATGGTTTTGGGTGACGTGCTTTTCAAGTATTTTCTTATTTTCATTTTAGAGCTGTTGTTGTGAAGGAGAGACTTGAGTGACGCGGCCGGAGTTATTGGTGAACGGAAGGAGCACGCATCCACTGGACCCACCCCCTAGCGATCGAACATCCGCCCAGAACAAGCAGGGAACTGCAGGACGTTTTATCGAGTGGCATGGTGCAAAGAACCGACAAGAGGAATCCTGCCGTTGTATCAAATGCTGATTAACGTTTTGAATCTTGTGAGTGGGGCTCTGATTTTACTGTATCCAGACCTGGTTCACTCATAGTCATCCTTCTACATTCATTTATGTTGTTTTAATAAATTAGCTTTTATTTATCTAGTTTAGCCTTGCCATTGTTTGTTCAGTTAGTTTATTTGTCTGTAGTGTTTTGTCTAGGTCGTTTGTGATTGTTCTACTAAGTTCATGTGTGAATGTATAATTGTCATTGACATACTGCACCATAATTTCTTTGTGTTTATTTCACATATTCACCTGTCTACGGAGGGAGTATCATCATTTGGCATCACTTGATTGACTTTTGGACACTACCCTTCAACCATAGGACTAAACAGTCATCGTTTGGACTTGTAAGGCGCCGGTTTCCACTTTTTTTCTTAGTTTACTGAACACAGGTACAACTAGATATAACATTAACCCACATACAATATAGGCCTTGCACAGCCATAGCCCCACCATGCACTCCAACCGTATTGTTCACCCCTGATGGGATTTCCCAAGGTACAGAGGTGCCCCTGGGCACCCGACCTCCCTGGTGTCCAAAAGAGCCAACCCACCCAATGTGTGAGACAGTGCTGCGCACAGTAACTGAAAGTGTTATACTTGGTGCACGTTGTGAGGTACCTGCCCAGGTGCTCCAGCACCCGGGTATGGGCGACAAGCAAAAGGGATCCACTGATCCAGCAACGTCGATGTCAGCGAAGCCTCCGTCTCTGCGTGGGGTGAATTCCGGTAGGAGGGTCTCACCTTTCATAGTCTATGATAGTGTGGTGGTGGTCTTGCCCCAGACCACAGTCCGCAAATCGCTGTGCGGCGTATTCAAATGGCACAATACACCAACGGTATAGAGCTACAGGGGAAATGTCCCTAGCTATGTGTTTCCCTGTAGCAGCCACAATCTGATTAAGTGAGTGTGGCCTATCTTGGACCTTAAGGGTTAATCTGGCCTAGTCTGGATGCTACTGACACCCAGACCCTACCTACCCTTTCTCTATCTTGGCTCCAACTGTCAGAATAAGCGTAACAGTGCACTCACATATTGGGATGAGCTGCAATGGCAACAGTAACAGCTCCAACCACTGCGGCGCAGTGAAATTCCCACTTCCGCATCCGACTCGTGAGGCTGGGTCCATGCTGATCTGGAGGGCTACGGTGGCCATATCCTCACCACTGTCCTCCTCTCCATAGCTAAAGAGGATATGAATGACCGCATCCTCAGTTCTTCGTTTTGCATGTACCACTGTTTACCTGACTAGCCTTCTTTGAATTTAAGCCCTGTGTTCACATAGTACAATTGGGGGATGGGATGTTGTCATCTGATGAATTTGCAAAGACCCTCTTCCAGCTAAAATCACTGCTCCGTATTGAAGGGGTAGAGACAGAGCGCTCAGCTGATCATAAAGTGGATCTTGAAATCTAATCTGCGGGAGATAACCTCATCTTCTCTCAGCTATGCCTTCATTACATGTCCTGCTTCTCCAACTCTATCTTATGAATCACATTGCAATGACATCTTTGTACATGTCACTGCCCTTACTTTCTCCTCTCTCATCCTTTTCATCACATACTTCACTGGGAAACGATCCAGAAGTTTTCATTTTGGAAGAAGTATTAATACAAAACATTGTTCATTGTTAAACACTGCTTTATAACGGAGAGCTGCTGCTCAGTAGGGTTTTCCCTACTGCATTATCACCTCACTTAGGCCCAAATACACAGAGGTTCGTTAAGTCCAGGCTTATAATGTCCGGTTATCAAATCAGTAACATACGTTATGCTCCCTGAGCTTAACGCCAATCCACACAGCTAACTTTATTCAAAAACAATGGCCATTATTGATCTCATTAGCATAGGCTTAACAGCATGTTAAGTTAACATGACTCACTGTTGTGACGATCAGACACAGGCACCGCCCCCGTCAAGCTCCAGTCGGCTGGTTGGCTCCTGCCTATTCCTGCCTGCTGAACAATCCTGCGCCTGATTTTCCGGCCCTGCTATTTAGTTTCAGTCTTTTCCACCAGGAAGTTGGCCAAGCATAGATCTTTGAGACGTGTGCTGGTCACTCTGCCTTGCCTTGCTTATCCTTGACTACTCCGCACTCTCCAATCCCCCTACCTGGCTAAAAAAAGCCTCTACGATCTGTACCACTCCATCACTCGACCTCGGCTTACCTACGGCTATTCTGCCTTCTCCTAACCTCAACCCGGCTAACCATGACTACGTGTCTCATATCCGGACGCGGCTTCGCGGCTTCATGTCGATGTTTATATATCCCCACATCAGCCTCACGATCTAGTCCTGTTTGTGGCGAACAACCATTACAACTGTACCCCCCTCCAGATCCTGAAATATGGGGAGAGAGATAACAGATAACAACCCCTTTAGGTACGACCTAAGTAACACATCATTAAATCTCTGCGTTAACGAGAAACGGGGCTCTGTGGGATGGCGTGGTTACAGGGAACATCTCTTTTGTATATCATTAGCACTAATGTCTTTTATAGAAACACAGGGACCCATTATTTAACACTGCATTAGCAGACTTTGAAGATTAGCACAATGCGTTAACTTAATTTAAGGTCTCGTTAAGTAAATGAAAGAGCTTTGTGGATCTTGACCTAAGATTTAAATATTTGGGGGGACAGACATCAGGACAAAGAATGGCAAAAAAAAATAGAAAAAAATATGTAGTGTAGTAATTTTGTGGAATGTGAAAAGACCAAAAAATTGTGTAAATTGCACTCACGTGATCAGTGAAATTTATCTAAATACACCAGCTTTTTGCATGACTGACCCATCCCTCGAGATGGACCCCTCTCCCATTACCAATAATCACACCATACAACTTCTTGGGGGGAAAAACGATCACAACCAACAAGATAAATATAGCATTTATCCCAACTAGAGACCCAGCGAGATTGCTCCGCCAACATTAATCCAGTGCACGAGGGATACTCTCAGCTCGTGCTTATTAAGCCATAAAGCACCTTAGGCCAAATGACACAGAGCCCCCATATGGAAGGTCACCACCACATCTGCCGCCTAAGGCGAGAATGGTACTGCCTTCACCCAAAATACCATAGAGAAGGTCACCACCACTCATGCAGCCTAAGCCTAAAATTGTGCCACCTTTGCCAACTATCCATTTACACGGTCTGAAATCTACCTCCTGGAGCCAATAACGACTGAGTCCCCACCTCCAGAGTAAACATTACTCCCACCAAAACATTTACATGCTGCGACATATACTGACTGTACTGAGCAGTATCCCAACCCTCTTTCAAAAGCTGCCAATCCTTCATGCCTGATGACAGGGCGGGTTGGTGGGAACCCAGCTCCAGTTGACCCTTGAAGAAAGGAGGAAGGATCCCTCCCCCTACCTTAAGAACTCTTCCTTAACCCCGCCTATGGTCTGACTTCATATTTCCTTAGGGGAGGGGCCACTAACCTTCCCTTACAGGTCCAGGGCTTTCCATCTTCTCACGCTGTCAATACAATTTATACACTTGGAATGTTTCAAAAGAGAAATCAACTTGATACTCTAGCTTAGCGTCTACCGCATCTATCAGACCTCCTCGGTGGCTGTCTGAGTAGCGCAACATCACTTACATTTCACGGCTTCCAGTCTCAGGACTTCAAGCACTATTGAAGTATTTGTACTTTATACTTATTACCATATATGTTTTGTCAATTGGATGCAGCATTGGACACCCCTGTCTTTTGTTGTATATTTAATCCTTTAGACGCCTACAATAGATGTGCATTGAAAAAACAGTCTCATTCATAATAAACCTATGTAAAAACATACCATTTAAACAAATAATATCAATTGTAAAACATTGATACAACGAATGACTCAAAAAGTTAGAATACAAATGAAACAATTAAATCATAAATTATTATTAATTATATAGATATACGAGTCAATGTCTAGAAGTTCAATGTGATGCAAATATTAAAGTGTATAAATATACTACTGAAACTTCGTACACATTGAACGTGTACATAAGAAGGGGGGTCATACCAGCTCTACCTAAGTGTTCACTAATATATGGGGTGGCGGTGCATGGGAAGTGGGGATATATATTTTCAAAATGATCCAGAGGTGATCATAAAAGACATCCCGGTATTGCACTCAGCCTAATTTAACTTAAATCACAATATAAGCCACAAAAACATGTAGCACTCACATCAGGGAGAAAGGTAGTACATGGGATGAAAAAACAATAAAATTTTATTTAAACTCTTCTATAAAAAAGTTAAAAAAGTAGAGCAGTGATCTGCATGGTAGGTAGGACTTCAATATGCTTTGCCCATATGTGGCAGGAGGTGTATAAGGTAAGTATCACCTATCAGATTAGACCTCTTGTATATTTATGTCAGGTCCCAAAATCCAATTAATTATGGGAAGGTCTAGAGTAAATTCCTATGCAATAGGCTGTGATGGCATATATCAGTCCAGTGATCTTAACGGTTATATTTTTTAATTTATTGTTTTTTCATCCCATGTACTACCTTTCTCCCTGATGTGAGTGCTACATGTTTTTGTGGCTTATATTGTGATTTAAGTTATATTAGGCTGAGTGCAATACCGGGATGTCTTTTATGATCACCTTTGGATCATTTTGAAAATACATTGAACGTGTATACTTTAACACAAGCAAAATCTTTAATATATATATATATAATTAATTAATTAAAAACTAGATGACTTGAGGGCTTAAAGCAACAGGGAAAAAAAACAGAAAGATCTAATTAATCATCATGCAAAAAAAAAAGATAAAACAGAATAAGAAAAAATTAAAAACAAAACGACATGAAGCAGGAAATGGAGAATACTGTATACTGTATGTGATATTATTATGAATATTATCCTTTCATTTGCATTCAATAAACATGTTATGTTAGTGAATATGAATTTCCCAGGCTGATTTTGTAAGGGCTAATTCTTTTTATGGGACTGATTTTTTTTTTTTTTTTTTTAAACAAGCTAATTTTCTAAAACATGGAATTATAGTAAACAAAACTACCCTAGATCAATTTCCATGTAAGCCTTGTGGCGTCAGTCTTCAGCCTGGACTACATATCCACATTGTTTCTCTTTGAGAGAGTTTTTGTACTCCATTGCCTCCTATCCAATGTACAGAGATCCTAACTACAGTATCACACACCATTATAAAGAGGCAATCCAGGCGGCACGTAAAATATATCTTTTTTTAGATCTTTTTTGTTTTATATATATGCGGCCTTTGATTACCTTTATTGAAAACGAATTACCTAAACTACCGATTAATTCGTTCTCCTGTACTCGATCAGCAAAGATCCTGCTTCCCAGGGTTCACTTAATGGCTGCCTTTCATTTTCAATCAATCGTTCAATCAGTGTAACTCAGCAGCTACTCTGTATTCTTATATTACTCAAGTAACGTTATCTATTGTTACAGTTTGTAGCTCAAATTGCTGGGAATATTGGCAACAAATTATCCCAAACAGAAAAGTGTTGCAAAGATCTTGCACTGCTGGGGACTTGTGCTAAGACTTGCTATAGAAATCAAAGGATGCTCCTTATATAAAAACTCATTAAAATGGCATTAAGAGTTGAAATTAAAAAAAAATGTAGTAAGTGTTATCTAATACGACATAACTGATTTATTTAAAATAACACATGCAGGATATTGCTTGGATTGCTTTTTTAAACCATTGGTATCTTGTTTATGTTTTACTTTCTATTAGAGAGAAACACTGTGGGTTTGCAGTCCCAATTTTAATGTTCCTAATATGTTCTCTTAATCTTTCTTTTACTGGACTACTTGTCCTCCTTAAATATCGTAGCCCACGGAGGCACTCTAGGAGGTATATTACAAAGGCTGGCTTAAAGTGTATTTTATTTTTTAATGATACCGTATTTCTCTCCTGTTACATTCGAATAAAACTCTTTCGTCCTTTGTCCTAACATAGAGCCACAGATACATGTCACATGGAAAAAGACTTTTGATTCACTTTTTTACCCACTGTTTTTTTTTTTTTCATCTGCTAACTGCAGATTAGACAATTTGGTGCTAACATTTGTTTAAAGTTGTCTGCTTTGGGTTTGGAATTACAATTAGAAAAAGTGTTAAACTGTTTGTTTATTAACTGTTAATCTTACGTTATCAAGCAACAGTTGAAGTGGTGGAGGTGAAGGCAATGAATACAGTAGCTGCATGCTTTCACATTGTATACATTGCATATTAGCCCTGCACCTTTAACACCTTTGCTACCAGTGCAGGCTTCCCTTGCACCCAAGGGGATATGTCACATAATCTTGTACAGTATATTTGCAGATCCATTTATTAAACTTTACATACAACAACATCCCCTGGTTTACATCTTCCGTCTGATTTTCGTTAATAGCCATTTGAGTCCAAGCAAAGTGTGATACAGTACTTTCCTTAGCAACCTTTAAAAACGTATATATTGCAAGATGCCCATACCTGTATAAGGTATTTGTTTATTTCTTTATTTCATTGAGTTTATTCCTACTGACATTGGGTTTGAAAATATATAAGTGATAAGCAGCTTTCTGGGGATGTGTGCCTGAAATATACAGAAGGGCTTTCTGTCTTATCTATGAGAACCGAGGGAGCTAATGCTTCAGAGACCAGAGATTTCAATTAGTACTAATGAACCGGCTCACACTTATCTATGCAGTAGTGGATCTCCTTAAAACCTTGGATTACTGGAGTCCAAATTGTGAAAATCTCACCGGGGCTGAAACACTGTCCTGTGATTTAGCTATAATCTTATCTGCATTGTAAAGCAGTGCCTAATCTAGTTCATTATACACATCTTTATTTGGCGTGGTCAAGGTACTGAACACCACAAAAAGTGTATTTTCTGAAGGTGTGCATGGAAACTTTGGAAAATGTCCATACATAGAACATGTATGAGATGCGCAGGTAATGCCAGTGTTGGCGCGAAACGCGTTAGTGTATCTCTTCGCGGTGTATATATGCCAATAAAGTTTTTGTGCATCCGGCACCAGCAGTCCAGATCTGTTTTCATTTCGATGTGGATCTCCATAACCCGCTCGTCTCTTGTGATCTACCTCGGCACGAGCACGCCAACTTCACGTCGTGGACCGGGATCAGAGTAAGTCACCTCTTCTCATTTTTGTCATGATGACGCACATTTCAAAGGATAGGCATGGATTCATAAGCCGCGGGTTTCGCTCTTACTGTGATTTATAATCGGAAGGGTTCACCTTCATTTGGGACCAGACGATGTGACTGATTTTGTATTCCAGCTGATCATGGCTGCCCTCATAGACTATACACGCACAAATTTTGAGAATATCACTACCGTGGTCTCGACCTCAGCCACCCTGCTGGACATAATTCCTTCTGTAAACGGACACTGAGTGGGCCACATTAGTCTTCTATTTTTATACAGTCACTATCAATGATTCAACATGTCAAAGGTATATGCAGACCATTTTCGTAGAAGCATTGCTATGGAGGATACACCAACATTTCTATAGAACATGTATATTGCACATGAGAGCTCAGAGGCTTTCTGTTTTAGATACTACTGTACAGTAAGTTGCATTAGCAGCACCATGGTGTGTGAATCAAATGTGACATAAATCCATGTCATTTGTTTTATCTCCATCTCAAAGGAAGAACATACCTTGTAACTATGCATCTCAATATCATTTTGTGTTTGAGCAAACAATTCAATTCCTTACCTGGTATCTAAATCAAGGGTAGCCAAATACAGTCCTCAAGGGCCACTAACACGTCAGGTTTTAAGGATATCCCTGCTTCAGCTCGTGGCTCAATCAGTGGCTCAGTCGAACCTGACCTGTTGGTGGCTCTATATCCTTTTCATTTATTAGGAGCAAACAAGAGGAAAATATCTTCAGATGCAGCTTCTCCTATGGTATCCTTTGATGAAGTGACTGGTAATCACGAAACACGTAGGACACCTGCACTTAGCTCTCTATTCGGAGACTCGTTGATAGGACTGAACGGAGGTCCCCTTGCACCACTCGACGAGCTTGAGATGTCAGTGGATTGGCGCAGAGCTTTGTGAACCTACACGAGTCTTTGGCATTTCCATGGGAGTTCCATTCATACCGTGAGGCTCTGAGTTGTCGGAGCAGCAGGACTTCACATGCGGTTGATACAGCCGGCGCAGCACTCACACCTGAATCTCACCTTTACCATCAGTTATGGTATTACGGAGCACCAGGGTGAGCCCTATAGGATCTGGCATCCATAGAGCCCTAACGTTTCCTCACATTCACAGGCACGTTGACATATTGAACCATGCTTAGTCCTTAAGACATATGATGTATTTAGTATAGGTTCCTACTAAACTGAAGTTTACCTTGACAGGGTTAGAAGGCTTGAATATTTTTTTGATCAAAAAATGCAACTGATTGACTCTTTTTTTTTTATAAGACTTAGAATCAAAATGTATCATCTCAGTGATAAATTGCAAGCCAATTTCAGGGAGAGATGGGGGTTTGTATTTGTTTTGCATAAATGTGTGGCCAATGCTTTCTCTAGCAGCATTAAGGTATTGAAAAAGCTATAAAGTTTTACTGATATATTCTGTTATAGGGGTAGGTTTCAGCTCACCCTAATTCTGTTCTGCAAAATAATTAGGTACTCTGAGTTTGCAGAGCTGAGTATTCTGATTGGTTAATAATCAGTGGCCTGCAATCCTCCTGATTACTAATGTATTCCACTGGGGGACTGAATAGGCTTCCTTAAATTATAGAAGCACTTATGCTTTCTATCTATATAAGACAAAAAGATAATGAAAAGAGTAAGAGAAATAATAGACTTTACTGCTGCCTTATTCTTGTAATGAAGATTATAACAAGAATACACAAGGGCACTACCGGAATTAATTCTTTATGGAAACAGGAATCTCTTCAAGAACTTAATCCATCTAGTTACCATTTTAAGGCAGTAATCTCTTGTTTCTATTCAGATGCCATAGTTGGTAGCTAGAAATGCAGTTCAGAGACAAAATTGTAAAGTGATTTTTAAAGCCAGAGTCCTTAAGATGATTTAAACAGTATTTCATTCAATCCCATGCAGCAGGGGACATTTGCATGTGACCGCAAGGCACGGCTAGCTCTGTGATATAGGCACTGGTAATTATAGCACAGTGATTGTACATAGGAAAGAGTACTCCGATGTTTCCCAGAAATGCTCTGTAAAATAGTCTACCCACCACAACATACCATGGTCATTTATCCATAGCTGTGGAATGCTAGATGTGTAGCCTCCATTATGTCTCTTGTTAATCCACATGTGCCTGTGGTTATCGCCGTAGGCTGAGTGGTCCTGAGTATGCATCCCAATTCAACACAGTCTTATGTGTACATTTTCACCACCGTTTCCTTTCCTGTGCCCATCACCACTGGTATCTCGCTGGTATTGGAAAGTCCACTGCATGTACTGTAGAGCCACCAGCTGATCTCCCTGGGCATTCAACTCCAACACTCACTTTTTCATGCATTTGGTAGTTAGCGGTCAGCGATTTCCCCATCACCAATCTCCCGATGTTCTCTACTTTATCCGTACACTTTCTGAGGGGCCTACTGTACTTGAACCATCAACAGACAGTTGATTCTTCTCCCAGGACTACAGAGCTCGGATGAACATTCTTGCATCTCACCAACTCACAATTTCCTCTTGTAGTTGTCTGTTGACTTTATATGGGCAGAAGGCAGTACTGCACGTCGACTATACACGAGTGCTTCTTCCGTGCTATCCCCCATTTTATTGAGTACTCTAAGCTGGAAGTAGCAAAGCAAAATATTACAACAACTATATGCTATGTATCCACTCACAACTAACTGAATAACTATACCTAACAATTCAAAATAAATATAACACCAATATAGCAAATAATGGGGACAAATTAGTCGTCACTCACCAAAAACTTTCATATGTTATATATTCACTTAACCCTAACAGAGTAAGACTACCCAATAAATAAATCCATCTCACCTCTCTATGCAGCAGTACCCTATCCAGGTCCTTTTTTCTGAAGCCTACATGGACTTTTCCCAGACCCGTGCATCTCAATTCTGTCCTCGTTCCTTTCTGCCGATAACAGACTCAAGCTCATTTCATTCAATAATTATTTCTTGCAGGTTCAAACCTTTTCAGAAACATAGGTAAAGCAAATTAACATTCATTGATTTGATATCCATACATTTGTTGCTATATTTACCTTTAATATGTTTATTGTATGGCTACATTTAATTATATATTTAATAAGTTAAATAATCCGTGTTTTATTGTGCACTGAAAATCATATCATCGTGATTCTGATCATTATTTAACATTTCATAATCATGCAGTTTCCCAAATGTACAAAAAATATATATTAACACCCAAATATGTTCATAGTTCTACCGCATAATAGAAAAGAAAGGATCACTGCAGATAGTATAAAATGTAATGTTTTGGTCCTATGTTGCTAAAAATCATCTTTTGCTTTCTTGTGATAAATAAAAGTGATCTTCTTTTAGCATGTAAGTTGTGAAGTATCTCGTTAACATGCACGCTTTCCAATTATCCCAATCGATAAATTGCCCAGAATAATCCCGCACTTCGTCAGCTCCCACAGAATCTCTGTATCACACACATAATATTTGCTTTTAGAAAAGCTTTCAGAGAAAGATCAAAAGCCGTTTTTTTTTTCTCCTTCCTGTGGAGCAAATGTGCTCACGTACAGTATGTCTCAGATATATAAAGCTAGAGGCCTAAATGATTTGTAATAAAAGGTACTGGCAGGAAAGTCGAAAACATTTAGTTCTGCTGGACTTGCTACAACGTGACAAATGATTGAGTAGTGTCAGCCACAGATATCCCTGTGCATTCTGAGATGGAGTTGTTTTCCAGTCCGGTAGCCTGTTTGGTAAGGCCTAACACATGCTAGTTGTGAAATGATAGCACACCCGCTGCACAGTAACAATACATTATCAGAATATGACAGCAGGCTGTTCAGCCCCAGAAGAATGGCTGATGCACAGTCATCTATAGCCGAATGGATGGATCAATCACTTTTATATAAATGTTTTGCTCCTTGCCAGGAAGTTCTTGCAGGGTCGTGTACATGAGTTTTCTTGGGTATTTGTATATGCAATAAATTTATTGAAGGAATTTGCATCCACTATGCCAGTGTTGCTCAACTCTAGGCCTCAAGCCCCTCTTTTCTCCCCTCCTCCCCCCCACAGGTCAGGTTTTCAGGATATCCCTGCTTCAGAACAGATGGCTCAATCAGTCCCTGCTTCAGCACAGGGAGCTCAATAAGTGAGCCACCTGTGCTGAAGCTGGGATATCCTGAAACCTGACCTGTTTGGAGGGGGGCGGGCTTGAGGAATGAAGTTGAGCGCCCCTTTTCTTAACCTAGCAGAGAAGAGAACCTTTATTTATAACAACATTTATATAGCGCCCTAAGCCATTAGTTAGTAAAACAATGGTGGGGTTACATCTGGAACATGTCATGTGATGGGGGCATAGAGTCATTGTAAATAAATAAAATACATGCAGAATACTTATAGGTTTCAGCTTTGGGTAAGAAAGTCAATCAATCACCCAGATGACGCCCCTTAGACATGCCACTGGAATTAGTTCACCTTGGTCGTAGGAAGGATTACCTCTTTAAAGGGGCCCTGCCTCCTAGTACCAGAGATGCAAATGGCAGAGATGTTTCATGGGTTAAGTATATGGTTATTTATTTACAGCCCTAATTGCAAACTGCTTTTTATACATCTGAATCTAGTGAGTAGGCTGAACACTCGAGCCAAGATTACAGCATAAGCCATATTGCTTGCATCCTATACATCTGCACTTAAATTTGTGTATTCTCTTTCCTTTTTATCCCATACATGCTCCTCCTGGATTGTTTGAAATATCTCTAACGTCTTGGAACCCGTGACACAGGTCCCACCAGAGGGTTGAGCAGGGTTATTTAAGTATCACATATCCACTATTTTATCTCATTATCCTATATCACTTTAATTAATATTTTATTTAATCACAATTTTGTTTATATCACTTTAAGTTGTTTAGCGCCTAAGATCACTTAATTCACAAATATTTATTTATAACAACATTTATATAGCGCCCTTATCCAGGGCACTGTGAATTATTTAGTAAAACAATGGTGGGGTAAAATATGGAACATTTCATGTGATGGGCGTAGAGTAATTAATAAGACGTCTTTGTGGAGGGCAGTGGCGGGAACATTATGGTCGGGCTATGGGTCAGGTGCATTGTGAGCGTGCTTGGCTGGTGGACAAGGGTTGGGGTCAGATCTCTGGATTTAGTCTTGTCGGTGGCATGGTGATGGTCTGACACTTTTAGTTAAGGAAGATGTATCTGGTTACCATATTACGTATCCAGTAAAATGATTACACATTAGTAAAATGAAATAACACCGGATAATGATAACCGCCAGCAAAGTTAGATTGCAAGTTGCCTATGGATGTCTGTTCTATCATTCCCAAGTCTTGTATGCTGATTACAATTACTGTTTTGATCTACCATACAGTGAAAATGAAATACTCTACAAAGCTCAGTAAGGTTTTTTTTTCTGTTAATGTTACTGCCATCATAAAATAATATGAACATTGGGCATCGACATTACTCCGTGTAAGAATCAGCCTTACTTCATATCCATATATACTGTGTTATCATTGAGTCAGATGTTATATTATTAAATAATCTAAGCAAATAGAATTTGGGAGACAGAAGACGCATTATTGAGCTTGGATATGTTGTCACTTAGCATGAGTAATGTACGCCAGAAGTTACAGAAATCGTGTTACAGAAAACCTGCACGGCGGGTGCTGGTGTCATAAGACGAACATAGTCCAGGGGTGGGAAACTCTGTTTCTCCGTTTCAGGAAATCCCACTTCAGCACAAGTGGCTCAATCAGTGGCTCAGTCGAAGACTGTGTTCAAGCAGAGACTGATTCAGACACCTGTGCTGAAGCAAGGATATCCTAAAAACCTGACCTGTTGGCGGCCCTTGAGGACTGATTTTGAGACCCCTGACTTAGACCATCATTCTCTTGAATTTGTAATCCTCTGCTCTCCAGGAAGTTATTTTCCCGCATATCTACAGCGAGGCCCCCACATTTTTGCAGGACATATACAGTATTGAACAGACACACCTAGAGATGACATGAGTTGGGACCTTCCACATGAAAGAAATATAGCTAGACAAACTCATTTATGACTCTCTCTCTCTCTCTCTCTCTCTCTCTCTCTCTCTCTCTCTCTCTCTCTCTCTCTCTCTCTCTCTCTCTCTCTCTCTCTCTCTCTCTCTCTCTCTCTCTCTCTCTCTCTCTCTCTCTCATACTAGCTGATATACCCGGCGTTGCCCGGGCGTGGAAGGGCAGGGGGCATGGAGTGGAAGGGGGGGGGGCAAAGGGCAGAGGGGGGGCAAAGGGCAGGGAGAGGGGGGGGGGCAAAGGGCAGGGAGGGGGGGGGGCAAAGGGCAGGGAGGGGGGGACTCAATCCCCCCCCCACACACACACACACAATCCCCCCCCACACAATCCCCCCACACACACACAATCACACAATCCCCACACTCAATCCCCCCCCCCACACACACACACACACTCAATCCCCCCCACTCCTCCCACACACACACTCAATCCCCCCCCCCACACACACACTCAATCCCCCCCACTCCCCCACACACACACACACTCAATCACTCCACCCCCCCCCACCACCACCACCACCAACACACACACACACTTAATCAGTCCACAATTTCACCTGGGCGGGCGACATGCTCCGATCCCCCAACCCCCGATGCTGCTGAAAACGGGAAGCAGACAGGAAGAGAAGGAGGGCTTGTCTGTGTGCAGAAAGAAGCCCCGCCCCCCCTCTGCAGGCCCCACCCCCTCTGCAAGACACAGACATAGAAGCAGCAGCACGGATCTTCTGGCCCCCGCCCCCTCTGCAAGACACAGACATAGAAGCAGCAGCACGGATCTTCTGGCCCCGCCCCCTCTGCAAGACACAGACATAGAAGCAGCAGCACGGAGTGCCCGTTCCCAGCTCTGGCCGCCCCCAGGTTTCCCTGCAAGCTGCTCGCGCCCCCCCTACATAATCGTGTATAATACATAATACAACTGTATGCTCATCTGCATGTCTTAGGCAGGTCTGCAACCCCACCTTTCCCCATTATCACCCAGCACACAGCACTTCCACTGCAGCAAGGGATTCTGGGAAATGACATGCAAATGAGCACCCAGTGCCACTTTTTGCTTCAAAAACCATTTTTAACATGGTTCCCTATAGGCTTAAGCTTGCTGCATGGCCACAGCTTTGAGCACAGCCAGGGTTAAGGTGCATACCCAGAAAACCACCCACAGACAGCTTTTTTTTTTTTTTTTTTTTCCTCCCGAGAGAGTACACCCTCTCGCTCATCGGATCCCAGTCCACTTCAGTGGATAGGGAGCTTGCCCTTGGACTGTCCAACCGAAGTCAGACCCGCCCTCAGTGCCCAGTTTCCCTGGAGGTTTCAGCCCGAAAGCCTAGGTCTCCAGGGACATTGATGCCTTCCTCCGTTAGGATTCAGGACATCCGTCTCTTCCTCCCTCTGGCCCGAGGCCCGCAAGGGAGTTCGCATCATCTCCCCTCTTTCAAGGGTTATGCGGGTGCACCCCAGCCCCGAAGGGCTGGTTGTTCGAATGCCATCCCCCCTTAGCCCGAAGGCTCAGGGGTTCTGTGGTCTGGGGTCTGGACACCACCTCTCAACGAGCTAGAGGGCCAAATGCTTGCCACAGACCTTTCCTACTGGAGCCCCATGTAGGATAGTACTGCATTTGGTCATAGCTGTGCAGGTCGAGAGGAGTACTCATATCGCCTTGATCTTCGACCTTAATGGGTCTCATCAGTGTGGGGTTGATTTTAACTGGGTATGCAAAGAGGCTATGGGATAGGCTATACCATAATACTGAGTTAAGTTATGGTGAGTAAAAAAAGTGACAAAAACCCTCCACAGGAAAGCAAATATGCAAATACAACTGTATGCTCATCTGCATGTCTTAGGCAGGTCTGCAATCCCGCCTTTCCCCATTATCACCCAGCATACAGCACTTCCACTGCAGCAAGGGATTCTGGGAAATGACATGCAAATGAGCACACAGTGTCACTTTTTGCCTCAAAAACCATTTTTAACATGGTTCCCTATAGGCTTAAGCTTGCTGCATGGTCACAGCTTTGAGCACAGCCAGGGTTAAGGTGCATACCCAGAAAACCACCCACAGACAGCTGTTTCGATCTTAATGGGTCTCATCAGTGTATAAAGAAACTAATATATATATATATATATATATATATATATATATATATATATATATATATACATACATATACAAGCTACAGTGCCTGCAGTTAAAAACGCCTACATGAAGAATTGTTTTCTACCCCACATCTATAATAGACTTGTTAGCCCAAGCACAGTCCAATGTCCTTTTATTATTTCTAACAGACAGCTGCTATGACAGTAATTTTGCATTCCTATCCATCTTTTTCAAGCCATTGGCCTAAATAGTGATTACATCAAAAGAATAATTTTCAGGATCCTCTCTACTCACAGAAGCCTTTGAATCGTATTATACTGTATCAGTAAGATTAATTCGCTCCTATTGATCTCTTAAAAACTGTTGTAATGAGGCGAGGCTGACAAGTTAAATACTACTGGAAAGTAGAAAAGAGATCATTATCTTCCTTGAAGGGGTGATGATAGAGAGGGAGATGTGGGCCAGAGCTACTTGAATTGAGACTAACCATCAATGAGCGAATACATTTTTTTTCCTTGTGCTTTCATGATAAAGCATTTTAATTATAGATGTAGAGTTGAAAGAAGAAACTTATAAGGATAATTAAAGGATTCCAATCAAGGGAAAGATGAAAAAACGGCCCTTTTCTGTATTATTATTTTTTTTACTGATGGTAGTCTTAGTTTCTGCCGTCTTCTAAAGCTTGAATAGATACAATAATACAGATGTTGCCCTAGGAAATAAGAAATGTTGTGGTTCTGAAATAAAGATGACTTATTTATGTTGAGGCATTAAAGTCAATAGTACAATAGGACTAATAAAAGTGTACAACAGCTTAGTAGTAACTGGAGAAGCAGCATTGAATATCACTTACTTGTAAAAAATTGGTCGTGTGATATGGGGTGTTAGCTAATGAAGGAAGAGAGGATACATTTACTGTACCTCTGAACAAGGCAGTAAATTAACATAGGACTGCGCTTCTCTGAACACCTACTGTAGCTCAGGAGTGGCCAACTCCAGTCCTCACAGCCACCAACAGGTCAGATTTTAAGGATATCCCTGCTTCAGCACAAGTGGCACAGTCATTGACTGAGCCACTGATTAAGCCACCTGTGCTGAAACAGGGATATCCTGAAACCCTGACCTGTTGGGGGCTCTTGAGTACTGGAGTTGGTCACCCCTGACCTAGTTTATATGTGGGCATAGGGTAAATAAAGGGATTCATGGAAATAATCGGTTAGATAAGTGGAGGAGACCTCCAACAATCTAACAATGGCAGCTCAATGGCCAACACCACATCTCCTTCTGATTCACTTAAATTAAATCGTGTAATTAATCAACGTTCCTAATCTTTTGTTAATTCATAGGTTACCATTAAAGATCAGTTGTAGTTACACTGTTAAGATTAAAAGACACAATGTAAAATAACTCAATATACTGTACGGGAGGGAGGTACATTTAGGTCCTATCCCCATTTTTCTTTCTTTCCCAGTTTATACAGCCATATCAACAAAGTTTAATATCAATCGTGACTCTTCCCATTTCTTTTGAATATATGCTAACTGTTACAGTAAGAAAAGTCCCACCAAATATGTTTTGAGTTTAAACACAAAAAATCTAAGTACTTAATTGTGCTTTGTTCACTAAATCCCCCATTGTATACCAGACATTTATTTACATAAACTGTAAAACCAGCTCTGACAGAAATTGATAGCAATGTGTAAGAGGCTTTTTAAAGACAACATCTCTGAAGTCAGAAATACAACATGATCTAAAGAAAGGCAAAATAACATTACTAAAGGAACATAAAATATTTGTGGAAATGGACTCGCCGGGACAAAGCTTTAAATTGATGATTTCTGAAAAAAAGACCACATTTCTCATTGAGTATTGCCGTGCAAGTCATGTTACTTAAAGGGTAGGTTATACAACGTTAAATAATGAAACAGGAGATGTTCCTCAGAGACAAAGGTCGGAATTAATGAATGCCGCCAAGATTTGGCATGATATCAATCTAACTCGGGGGTGGGCAACTGCAGTCCTCAAGGGCCACCAACAGGTCAGGTTTTCAGGATATCCCTGCTTAAGCACAGGTGGCTCAATCAGTGGCTCAGTCTTTGACAAAGAGTGAGCCACTGATTGAGCCACTTGGCTGAAGCAAGGATATCCTGAAAACCTGACCTGTTGGTGGCCCTTGAGGACTGGAGTTGCCCACCCCTGATCTAAGTGTTACCAGGGGCTGGTCAGCTGAACTGTCAATATCATATTTAAATTGTTCTCAGTGACAGACAGAGGGGCCTATGCACTAAGCGTTCATAAGTCACTTATCGAGCACTTATCGCCAAAAGGCCTGCAGCGATTCTGTAATCGGCGATAAGTGGGCGATAAAAGACTGAATCGCCCCCAAAAATTTGATTACATTTTTTTCCGAAGAGTGAGCTGCGATAAGCCACTTATCGCCGCTTTTTGCAGGTTCATAAACTCGTGTAATTCTAGTAGCATCGATTAGGTTATCGACACCTATCGCGGTTTTTAGAATGGTGAATTTCTGTCAAAATCATCACGCCGGCAAAATTTGGCGTAAAGGTGTTGGAAGCTTGCTTAGAAGCGGCGAGAAGGGACTTAAAAAAAATGCTTTTTTCCTGCATCAGTTTGATGCCGGGGTTAATACCGCTATAATAATTAAGGGGTTAACCCCTCCCCCGCTACCCAAACGGGAGGCCTAACCACCCACCCCGTAACCCACTATTCCCACCCTGTACCCATTGGATGGCATAGTAGTACATCATACCCATATAATATGGACATGATAAGCTACTATAGCAGTCAATGGTCACCCTAATACAAAAGCATGAATGTCCAAAATACACAATAATC
Organism: Ascaphus truei; assembly: GCF_040206685.1. NCBI lineage: Eukaryota > Metazoa > Chordata > Amphibia > Anura > Ascaphidae > Ascaphus > Ascaphus truei. Next base: position 7,880,865 of record NC_134490.1, on the reverse strand, counting down.
AAACATATACAACAAGGACCTAAACTCCGACAATCAAAATGAAAAGCACTAGCCAACCAAGCAATTACCTAAATAAAACCACTAGCCAATTAATTACCTAAATAAAACAATAAAACCACTAGACATTCAATTAAAGAAATCACACCCACTAGCCAAACAATACATTTAATACATAAAAGTAGTAACCAACACAACAATTAATTAATACAACCACTAGGAAACACATCAATTAAACCAGTAGCCAACAAATTACATCATTAAATAAAAACGCTCAACAATCATAAAAAAAATATTTAAAACAAGCCATCACAATTCAAAACAATTTAATCTAAACAATAAATTGAAATAGAGAATATAACAGTCAATAGAAGAAATTCATTTGCAAAAAATGCATTGGCTACCACTGTATTCATCTGTTCCCTAAACAGACACAGATTAAAACATTAGCAGTCAATGGGCAATGAAAAACATTAAAAAAGAAAAAATCAAATCAATTAACCTGTAAAAATAAAATTTGAAAAAAAAAACAATTGGGTAGTTTTGCACATTTAGTTATTCTCCCCTATTCTTATTTTTTTTACTTTGTTTCAATGTTTACCATGCCTGGTCCATCTGTCATGTTTTAGTCTGGATCATTTCTCCAGAAAGTTTATGCCTGCAGTGTGTGACTGCAGCTTCTGCACAGGGAAACAGGGAGATGAGGCAAGACAGGGTACAGATCCAACTCTGCACAACGGGGGACTGGCAGCTTGTCATCAGGGGATGTGTACATTTCATAAATGGAGCACTGAGCATCTTAGTAACATACGTTAATGACATTGTCTAGCTCTTTTTTTTGCTTTTCCTTGACAGTACTTCAGGAAATGTCAACACAAATGTCCTTTATACGATGCAGAGAAAAAAAAAACTCTCAACATACTGTATCTGTACTGAAATAGGTGGAAGCCTATCATATACCAGTAAAAACATTGTTTATTTAGACATTACAAAATGATTAATGATGATACTTCAGAAATATTCTTGCAGCCCCCTCTGGGTTGAAATTCTGGCAGCACATGTCTGGTGTTGTGACTTGCAGGCGTTAAAGTCGAATGAGTTAAAAATGAATCCGGACACCCATGGAAAGGCTGCCATGAGCAGTGGCCCGAGCATCCCCGAATGGATGGTTGGAGCTTGTAAGGGGTTGAGTTGGCAAGTAAGGGAAGGAAAGGGTGGTGTGGTGAAATGAAGAGACATTTACAGGAGCTGCAAGCTGTTACCATCTTCCTCATTGTGGACAGAAGAAGGTAGGGTGGCTTCTAAGAAGTGGTCCTGTAGGTTCACATTGGCAACCAGGCATTCAGAGTATATGTAGAGGAGAGCTTGATGCTATGGGCGTGTTAGATGCTAGAGTCTCTGTGTTGAGCCAGGAAAGGCTGCTGATGGTGACAGTTTTGTTGAGGCGCTGGCATGTGGCATGGTTAAGGAAGTCTTGCATAGGCTAGGGACGGAGACCTGGAGGTGATTGATAATTGGCTTGAAGCATTTGATATTTTAGCCAGTGCATTGAGTGAGAAGGCCCAGGAGAATTGTTCTGAGTTATTTAAGTATCAGGACTGGGGTTACCACCTGGTGAAGATATGATGAGGACTTCAAGCAAAAGATGGCAGTTCAGAAATACGGGTAGAGGTATTTAAAAGACATGGATTTGTGAATGTGCCCAAGACTCTTTAGCATCCCTCCCCCTTTCAGGACTTGGCCATGAGGGGCATACAGATCACTCAGTCACTTTTAAGCATGGGGTGTGCTGGATAAATGTCCCCCTTGATCTTTTGCAAGACACGTTGGGGAATTCAGCTCTGCACATTAGAGATGGGCGATTTTGTTTTGCGGATTTGGATCCGCCTCGGATTTGCAATGAGGGTGTAGCTATGTGGCATGGAGAATGGGAAGTTGAAGGTGGAGATGTATATCATGATGATGATGTGCATGTCTAAGAAATAGTCCTGAGCACCTGCATTATGGGTCTACAGGATGGTTTGGAGAAGTCTTCAAGGTTGGTGGGGATTGTGAAGCAAGTTTGAGGTGTCAAATGGCCTCAGCTGTGGTTGTATGCAGACTGGTCAGGTTTGTTCTGGTTGATAGGTTTGGCTAGATGATACTGGTGGCTTGTGGGAGTTTGTCTCATGCCTGTGCCAAGCACAGCAGGCCTGAGTATGTTCTCCTAGAAGGGGTACAAGTTTGAACCCTATGGTTCTCACTGAGTCAGGGGTGGTAGTGAGTGATAACAAATGGAAGGGTTGTTAACAATTGTGGCCATTGTGTTCTTCAGGTCCACGTAATATAATGTTGTACGGTTGTAATAGTCAATTTAAACTGGTGCCATTTGAACCCATTCCAGTGGTTTGTGGTCCTATTTGATGTTGGATGTTTTGGAAAGGAATGACAAGGTTGAGGGTCCATGGGTCAAGAACAATCATTATTACTGAATGACAAGTCTTTAACTCTGCCCAAGATCACAAAGAGTATAAATTGTCGAGGTTGGAATTGAACCCACCTGGTTGTGTATTGACCATCCCATACTTCCAGCTCCTGATTAGCCATCCATTCATGTCATTTTATCTCCCTATAACTCATGAATTATAGGATGGGATTTTAAACTCTTAGGTATAATAATTCCCGGTATTTGCTATTTTATTGGTTGCTTTATACTATTTATTTAGTATATCATGGAATGGAGCACTGTGTTGCAACAGGACAACTTCTCAATCATGATCAGCTAATAAAAATGAGGTAGTGTGGTAAGTTTCAGTGATACTTTAATGTACTGGAGATTGTTCATCATCATAATTTCTCAATAATGAGTAATCAATATTACATTGCTTAGTTCATTATCCATCAAGTACTGAGCAGCAAAAACAATTGCAGCAGCGTGTGAGACATTTGTATTGTATGCAGGCTTAACTGATCTGTTATTCATTTTAAATTCAATAAAATATACATTACTAGCTGAGAGACCCGGCGTTGCCCGGGATGTAAATGCGTAATAGGTAGTATTATTTATAAATTGTGGAACAATAGGTGAGTATTTGTTGTAAAGGTTGGATAATAATATTGAAAAGAAAGATGGAAGAAAATGTAATACGATGTTGTATAAAAATGGTTTATTGTAACCACACCACAGTACAATGTATATTTTGGTGCCATAAGTGATGTAAAAATGTGAGGCGTGTGTCCTGCTAGGGTGTGAGGCGGCGGGTGGCGCGTGGGTTGTGAGTGCTGTCTGCGAGTGGGGGTCCTGCTAGGGTGTGAGGCGGCGGGTGGTGCGTGGGTTGTGAGTGCTGTCTGTGAGTGTGGGTCCTGCTAGGGTGTGAGGCGGCGGGTGGCGCGTGGGTTGTGAGTGCTGTCTGTGAGTGGGGGTCCTGCTAGGGTGTGAGGCGGCGGGTGGCGCGTGGGTTGTGAGTGCTGTCTGTGGGTGGGGGTCCTGCTAGGGTGTGAGGCGGCGGGTGGCGCGTGGGTTGTGAGTGCTGTCTGCGAGTGGGGGTCCTGCTAGGGTGTGAGGCGGCGGGTGGTGCGTGGGTTGTGAGTGCTGTCTGTGAGTGTGGGTCCTGCTAGGGTGTGAGGCGGCGGGTGGCGCGTGGGTTGTGAGTGCTGTCTGTGAGTGGGGGTCCTGCTAGGGTGTGAGGCGGCGGGTGGCGCGTGGGTTGTGAGTGCTGTCTGTGGGTGGGGGTCCTGCTAGGGTGTGAGGCGGCGGGTGGCGCGTGGGTTGTGAGTGCTGTCTGTGCGTGGGGGTCCTGCTAGGGTGTGAGGCGGTGGGACAGTGATGTCGGTGCGTAGGGGCGGGAGGCAGCAGGTGTGTGTGGCGGCAGGTATGTGTCGAGTGTGGCGGGTGTCTGTTGAGTGCGTGCAGCGGCTGTGAGGCGGTGGGTGAAAGGCAGAGGCGGCCGGAGTAAGGGCGGGTGAAAGGCAGAGGCGGGGGTGGCGAGGCGGTAAGGCGGGCAGGAAGGCGAAGGGCGGCGGGAAGGGGAGGAGGGGGTGGTGGAGGGGGGCAAGGGGTGGAGGAGGGGGGCAAGGGGTGGAGGAGGGGGGCAAGGGGTGGAGGAGGGGGGCAAGGGGTGGAGGAGGGGGGAAGGGTTAGAGGAGGGGGGAAGGGTTAGAGGAGCGGGGGGGGGGAAGGGTTAGAGGAGCGGGGGGGGGAGGGTTAGAGGAGCGGGGGGGGGAGGGTTAGAGGAGCGGGGGGGGAGGGTTAGAGGAGGGGGGGGAAGGGGTGGGAGGGGGTGGGAGGGGGGTGGAGGGGAGGGGGGTGCAGGGGTGGAGGGGAGGGGAGGGGGGGGTGGAGGGGAGCGAGGGGGGGGTGGAGGGGAGCGGAGGGGGGGGAAAGGGGAGCGGAGGGGGGGGAAAGGGGAGCGGAGGGGGGGGAAAGGGGAGCGGAGGGGGGGAAAGGGGAGCGGAGGGGGGGAAAGGGGAGCGGAGGGGGGGAAAGGGGAGCGTAGGGGGGAAAGGGGAGCGGAGGGGGGGGGAAAGGGGAGCGGAGGGGGGGGAAAGGGGAGCGGAGGGGGGGGAAAGGGGAGCGGAGGGGGGGGAAAGGGGAGCGGAGGGGGAAGGGGGGGGTGCAGGGGTGGAGGGGAGGGGAGGGGGGGGTGGAGGGGAGCGGAGGGGGGGGGTGGAGGGGAGCGGAGGGGGGGGAAAGGGGAGCGGAGGGGGGGGAAAGGGGAGCGGAGGGGGGGAAAGGGGAGCGGAGGGGGGGAAAGGGGAGCGGAGGGGGGGAAAGGGGAGCGGAGGGGGGGAAAGGGGAGCGGAGGGGGGGAAAGGGGAGCGTAGGGGGGGGAAAGGGGAGCGGAGGGGGGGGGAAAGGGGAGAGGAGGGGGGGGAAAGGGGAGCGGAGGGGGGGAAAGGGGAGCGGAGGGGGGGGAAAGGGGAGCGGAGGGGGAAGGGGGGGGGGAGGCGTGGGAAGGGGGGGGGGAGGCGGTGGGAAGGGGGGGGAGGCGGTGGGAAGGAGGGGGGAGGCGGTGGGAAGGGGGGGGAGGCGGTGGGAAGGGGGTGGGGAGGCGGTGGGAAGGGGGTGGGGAGGCGGTGGGAAGGGAGGCGGTGGGAAGGGAGGCGGTGGGAAGGGGCGGTGGGAAGGGGGGGGGCGGTGGGAAGGGGGGGCGGTGGGAAGGGGGGGGGGCGGTAGGAAGGGGGGGGTGGTGGGGGGGGCGGTGGGAAGGGGTGGGGGCGGTGGGAAGGGGGGAAGGGAGGCGGTGGGAAGGGGGGGGGGCGGTGGGAAGGGGGGAGGGGAGGCGGTGGGAAGGGGGAGGGGAGGCGGTGGGAAGGGGGAGGGGAG